>NC_133778.1:21771145-21861863 GCF_003597395.2 Chelonoidis abingdonii | reverse complement strand
TTAGATAAATGTCTATCAGGGATGGTCTAGACAGTATTTGGTCCTGCCATGAGGGCAGGGGACTGGACTCGATGACCTCTCGAGGTCCCTTCCAGTCCTAGAGTCTATGAATCTATGAATCTTATCTGCTCCTGTTCCTGGGTACATCATCATCAGAGGGTTTTGGTCCCCTTCTTCCCTCCTGAGACATCGAGGGACTCTCCAGTGCTCCTCCTCAGCGCGTTCCAATTACCCAAAGAATGCAGGTCCTGGACTTCACCGCTGCCACAGACACGCTGATAGTCAGGCAATTAGGGTTCTCTTAATTGGGGATTTTATACTGTTTATTGCCAGGGTGAATTTGTATTTTGGACCGGAGCTTCATACTCCTGTTTTAAAGCTGTTGTTTCACTGTTCTATATTGTTATTTAGCTACTGTTTTTTCACATTTACACCTTCCCTTATTGTACTCATTCCCTTAATACACTTACCTGTTGTTTTTAACTTTACTTATAGTCACTCTTTATTTCTTACACTACATATAAGGAAGAGGGAGGGAGATCTATCAGTCCACCGGTGACAGACACGGCAGAGGAAGGGCCTGTTCCTCTGAGTAAAAGGGGCTTGTCTTATCTCTTGTTACCTATACCATTACACATTTAGAGTTACCTTGGCTCCCCTTTGAGGTAACAACATGGTATATACAAAAAAAAAGCTCGCTAGAAAAAAATAAACCTACAACATTTCAGCTTTGCTTGCTATCTAGGCAATGATGAGTAGTGGAGCAAGAGTGAACGCTGACCTGAAAATATTAGGCAGGATAGCGAAGGGAGAGTGGGCATCAGGAAATTTGAGTTCTATCCCAAACTTTGCTACTGACTTGCTGTGTAGCTTGAGGCAAGTCATTTAATTTCACTGTGCCTCGAGTTTCCCTATTGGTAAAATGTGGATAGTTATTTTGTAATTTGTTTTGAGATACTCAGGCGACAGGAACTACAGAACAGAAGGTACTTAGCCAAATTTTTACCTACTCTAGCAAAACATGCAAAATGACCTGAGCCGCCAAGAGGAGCAGGATCAACACCTACACAGTTTAAATTCACTTTTTTCTTAGGTCTTGTGCTGTAATAGCCTCCTACTCAGATTCTGAACCTTAGCGTTCATAAACTGAGAAGCTAACATGAAACCTCCAAGCTTACTACCAGCTTGGATCTGATCTCGCTGCCACCAATCAGGATTCAGGGCTCCTGATTGCCCCCAAGTCGCCCCAACCTATCCCTGGGGGACCTCCCAAGACCCAGAGCCCCTGGGTCTCCTCTATCTCATCCCTCAGCTTCCCCTTTTCCCTGGGTTAGCCTGAGCGATGCCGTACTATTTCCCTTGAATACAAACTAGAGAGGGCAATCTACCTCCCCCTGAGGCTATGCATTCAAACCTAGTCAAGCTAACACAAAGAGATTTTCCACCCCCCTTGTTGTCCCGTAGCCGTAACTAGAGAAAAACCTCAAGCAAGTCTTAAAAGAAAACTTTATATAAAAAAGAAAGAAATTACATAGTAAATCAACTCTGCATAAAAAGCTCATACAGGGCAATTGCTTATAAGAATTAGGAATAACCAGTCTGATTCAAAAAATAGCCAATTTAAACCAATCCAGCACAGCCCACACATGTAAATACAAAACAAAGCATATAACAGCCTATTGCTTTGCTACCTTTGTACTTACAACTTGGTAGTAGAAGGGTAAAAAGAAGATTGGAGATAGAAAGAAAAGTTGTTCTCCCATAGCCGAAAGAAACCAAAAAGACCCCGACTCAAGCCAAACCCCTCCTGAGCTTCCCTCCCTTTCTTTTAAAAATCCGGTTTCCTGATTGGTCCTCTGGTCAGGTGTTTGGTTCCCTTTGCAGGTAAAAGAAACATTAACCCTTAGCTATCTATTTATGACATGTGCCATTCAGCATTGCTTCAATCACTGACTTCCACTGCCAAGAGCATGCTGGAGCATCATCATGAAAGTGAAATGACAAGTCATGCAAGTACCAGAAAGATGTTTGGATTTTTTTCCATTTAAATATATGTCAGCTGGCATTCCTGGACAGTGTCAACCTATAATGAGGTTCCCCCCAAACACTGAGCTGAGATTCCTGTGGACGCTTTCACTATCTGTGTTCTGTTCTGGAACCATGCTATGGCCATTGCACTACTGACCACTGCAATTTAGGTGCCTTACACTAGTTGAGACAATTTGCTCTCTCAGGGCTAACTGCTCATCTGGTTTGTGATCTACACAGTGGTCTAAGCCAAAGGAGTGGTCATACGGGAGAGAAAAAATGCAGATATTTCCACACATGTTCTTTGCTCAATAAGGAAAGTTTAAAGCAAAACAAGTTGGGCATGAAAAGGGTCATTTATGAGACTTGCAGCCATATCCACTTACTTTCACCTTTGGTGTTGTCTTGTTATAGGTAAGTAATGGGTCAGCATCACAGGGTCCGCACACGTTACTGGCCTTGCGTGCTTGTGTTCCTGTGCTTAGGCTAGTCAAAGAAGGGGTCCCAACGCTTCTCTCAGTTGCTTCATCTGTGTCTTTTTATTTACAGTGCTCAGTGCAGCCCCAATTCTCCCAACATCGATCTCGACTCTGACCCTTCCCTGGGTCTGAGGCCCAGAAGCTTCCTGTAGTCAGTAGAGACAAAGCTGCAGTCCCTGCTGTCCCCTGGCTAGCCTCCCACTGAGCCTTTCCCTGGGCTTATATCTCCTCCCAGTCACCAGCCCAGCTGGTTCCACTTGACTCAGCTGATTTCCCTGAATCTGCCCTTGTTAGAGCCTGCAGCTGAGCTCCTTGCTGAGTGTCTGGGCCCTCCCCCCACCCCGCAGCTGCCCTGTCAAGAAGCAGGGGAGGAGCCAAACCTTTAGCAGGGCATCCAAGGGGTTTATACCCCTGCCCTGCCATAGTCAACTACACTCTCTTAATTGTAGAAAACTTAAATTACAGAAAGTGATGTACTTGGAGCCAGAGTTCTCAAGAGCTGGAAGAAATAAAGCAGCACTTCTTGAAAAAGGCCCAATTCCTGCCTCAAAAACCTTACAGTCAATGGTCACAAACTGGCCTCTGGCCCCACATGGAGTCCCAGTGAAATCTCTGAGACGCTGCCCGCATGAGGGAGCAGGCTGGTATTGTGAGTGAAGTCTGCAAAGGAGACAAGTTCAGATACAGACTAGGACTAAACAATGCATGGCCCTGAAAGCAAGAACAAGAAGCTAGCACTCAATACACAGTGCAAAGGGAAGCCAATGGAGGGATTCAAAGAGGGGGAGGATGTGGTCAGAATTTAAAAAAAGATGATTTTGGCAGCAGCATTTTATAGAATGTGGAGGAGAAAAAGATGAATATTGTGAAGATGGAAACCTTTGAGGAAAATGATTTTGCTAGCCTGGCTTCTGTCTGAATCACCAACCTCAAACCCCAGAAATGAGAGTGAATTCTCTCTCACAATAGATATCTTTTCATCAATTTTATTTAAAACTAAACCATAGACAAACAGGTGCAAGTCTAAACTCTAGCTTCAGTCAGACAGTGACTGCTCTCCCTGTGGGTCACCAAAAACAACCTCCACAACACAGCGTCACCCATACCTCCTATCCCACATCCTGTACCAGAACATAGATAGGTCTCTGATTTCACTGCCATTGATGGCTGGAGGCTGCTGAGATGTAGTTCCAGAGGCCATAGAGAAGTCCCTGTTCAATAGATTTTCCCATTTCTAAGTGTGCACTTGCTGTTAATCTACAGGTTGACACTGTTCTCTGCAGTTTCAATATTATTTTAAAAATCACACTTTTACTTTCCTTCCCCCAAGCTTAATAATTAACAAAAAGAAATAAAGTTCCCAGCATTTAGTTTCATCCCCGTTTGGGACCTGTCACTAGTCTCCTATTTTACTCCGGAGGGAATCTCCTCCCAGCCATCCATGGCCTAGGAGTGGCCAACTGACTTTTTTAAACTTCCTTCCCTGAAGAAAACATCAATTCAAAGCATAATTGTCCAGCGAGAACTACACTCCAACCATCATAAGCTTCCAGATTCAGCTAGTCAGCTTTCCAGATTAGGTGAAACTTCATCAGTCCCTCTTTTTGTTGAGCTGTGACAGACCTCCCTTTTGCTGCCAGTCCTCCTGCCACACCTATAGAGGGGTGGTGCATCTCATGCTCCCTAGCCTGTATGCATTAGTCAAGGGTCACCCATTTGTCAGTCAGAGGTCTGGATGTACTGCTATCCCTTCCTCTCCCTGCTGAGATGAGCCAGGGAGCTAGGAGAGCATGTGGGGCTGTCACTGAGGCATGTTCAAATATGGTGCTGGAACTGCGCAGCATGAAGCCAAAGTAGTGGGTCCTCCTGCTGGCCTCCAATCCAACCCAATGCTACTCATCTCTCAGCCTTCAAATGCTGCTGAAGCCCAGGTATATAAAGAGGCATTACAGTTACTCCTTTTTGCTTCATAACCCTAATCTACACTACAAGGTTAGGTTGTACTTAGCCACGTTAGGTCGATTTTATAAGCAATGCGGCTACACAACCAACCCAGTTTCATCAACCTAAAAGGCTCTTAAAATTGACTGCTGTAGTCCTCCCTGGCGAGGGGAGTAGCGCTAAAATCAACCTTCTTGGTTTGAATTTAGGGTAGTGCAGATGCAGTGTAGTGCAATTTGATGGTATTGGCCTCCTGGAGCTATCCCAGAGTGCTCCAATGTGACCGCTCTGGACAGCACTTCAACTCCGATGCACTAGCCAGGTACACAGGAAAAGCTCCAGGAAAGTTTGAATTTCATTTCCTGTTTGGTCAGCGTGGCGAGCTCAGCAGCACAGGTGACCATGCAGTCCTAGAATTGTAAGTGAGCTCCAGCATGGAGCAAACGGGAGACACTAGTGTGATGGTACCTCTGATAAGGCTCTATGGAAATATGATTAGAATGTGCTTTATGCTACATATGCCATGTAACAAATATCCGTAAAGGTTATGATCTACTGAATGTATTAATCCTATTTGCATGCATGTATCATTTTTGTATTCAAAGTTATGAATATTATGAATGTTGGCTGTGTACTGGCTTGATTTCTAAATAACATTAGTAGAGCATTTGGTCAGTTCCTGGAGAGGAATGTTGAAATTAAGTACCTAATCAAGAAACACTGAAAGGACAATGGATCTTGGAATGCTCCAGTCCACTTAAGAAGTCTACTTGAGGATGTTCAAGGTAGCATGTAAACAATGGATGCTACCTGTAAAAACTGTGAGTCATGTATGGACATGTGACTTGCCCAGGTGACTCCAAAACTCCATCCTGGAGCTGGACTTTGCATAGGAGTGAGTCTTCACCCACAAGAGAAAGTCTGTTTAAACTCCTGGGAGACCCCTCCATTTTGTCTTCAGCTGGCTAAAGAGAGAGCATTGTCACCCCACAGGATACTTGGAAGACACTGGAACAAAGGACAGTGTGCAAGGGGTGTGAGTGATTGCTGGACCCAGGCTAAAAGGAGATTAGTCTGTAAAAGGGAGCATTCTGGAACTGGTGAGGATCTTATCTATATTCAGTCTGATTAGACACAGATTTGTGCATTTTATTTTATTTTGCTTGGTGACTTACTTTGTTCTGTCTGTTACTACTTAGAACCACTTTAATCCTACTTTCTGTATTTAATAAAATCACTTTTTACTTACTAATTAACTCAGAGTATGTATTAATACCTGGGGGAGCAAACAACTGTGCATATCTCTCTATCAGTGTTACAGAGGGCGAACAATTTATGAGTTTACCCTGTATAAGTTTTATACATGGTAAAATGGATTTTTTTGGGATTTAGACCCCATTGGGAGTTGGGCATCCGGGGGTTAAAGACAAGCACACTTCTGTTAGCTGCTTTCAGGTAAACTTGCAGTTTTGGGGCAAGTAATTCAAACCCTGGGTCTCTGTTGGAGCAGATGGGAGCGTCTGGCTCAGCAAGACAGGGTGCTGGAGTCTTGAGGTGGCAGGGAAAACAGGAGCAGAGGTAGTCTTGGCACATCAATTGGCAGCTCCCAGGGGGGTTTCTGTGATCGAACCCGTCACAATTGGATCTGATTGCTGTATAGGGAGAAGAATCTGTGCAGGCAGAACTCTGATCAAAAAGAAGAAATGCTAACATATATGCCAAAATCACACAGGGCATGGTGGAGAGAGGCTACACCAGGGACACACAGCAGTGCCGTGTGAAAGTTAAGGAGCTCAGGCAAGCCTACCACAAGACAAAGGAGGCAAACGGTCACTCCGGATCAGAGCCCCATACATACCAATTCTATGATTAGCTGCATGCCATTCTAGTGGGGGGACCAGTACCCCGCCACTGTCCGTGGACACCTGCAAAGGGGGAGTCTCACGCAACATGGAGGAGGATTTTGTGGATGAGGAAGAGGAGGAGGAGGAGGAGGAGAATGCACAGCAGGCAAGCGGAGAATCCGTTTTCCCCAACAGCCAGGACCTTTTCATCACCTTGGAGCCAATACCCTCCCAAGGCGAGTTCCTGGACCCTGAAGGTGGAGAAGGCACCTCTGGTAAGTGCACATTTGTATCTACACTACAGGAGTTAAAAGCAATTGTGTTTAATGTTTGATTTGCCCTGAAGACTTGGGATGCATTCACGGCCAGTACAGCTACTAGAAAAGTCTGTTAACATACCTGGGGATGGAGCAGGAATCCTCCAGGGACATCTCCATGAAGCTCTCCTGGAGGTACTCTGAAAGCCGTTGCAGAAGGTTTCTGGGGAGGGCTGCCTTATTTTGGCCTTCACAGTAGGACACTTTACCATGACAAACCAGTACCAAGTAGTCTGGAATCACTGCAGCACAAAGCATGGCAGCGAATGGTCCTGGGTTTTGGTTGTATTCATGCACATTCAGTCTTTATCTTTCTGTTAGCCTCAGGAGAGTAATATCATTCATGGTCACCTGGTTGAAATAGGGGAATTTTTGTAAGGGAACAGTAAAAGGACCCCGTTCATGCTGGGCTGTTTGTGCTTGGCTAAAAGGGATCATCCCAGAGAATAGCCACGAGATGGGGGGAGGGGTGTGCTGCATATCCAACCCAAAACCGCAGCTCCCTCCTTTTAAGTGGCAAACCCAATCGGCATTGCTTGCTATGGGAAAGGAGGGTGCTGCAGTTTGAAACCATTCCCACCAGGGCCGGCGCTACCATTTAGGCGACCTAGGCAATGGCCTAGGGCGCCAGAATTTTGGGGGGTGCTATTTTACCAGGGCGGGGCGGCACGCGGGTCTGGGGGACCTACCGCAGTCATTTCGGCGGACGGTCCGCTGCTGGAAAGGCTCCGGTGGAGCTGCCGCAGTCATTTCGGCGGACGGTGCGCTAGTCTAAAGGCTCCGGCGGACCTACCGCAGTCATGCCTGCGGCAGGTCCACTGGAACCTTTAGACCAGTGGACCGTCCGCCGAAATGACTGCGGTAGGTCCGCCGGAGCCTTTAGACCAGTGCACCGTCCGCCGAAATGACCGCGGCAGCTCCACTGGAGCCTTTCCAGCAGTGGACCGCCTGCCGAAATGACTGCGGTAGGTCCACCGGATCCGCAGGGGGCGGCGAAATGGCCGTCCGCCTAGGGCGTCAGATACCCTGGCGCCGCTCCTGATTCCCACATGTTATGAAGGCAGAAGAAGCCAACCCCACTTACCCTTTTGCTTACCAGGGCTGCCTGGAAACCAAATTCTGTTGTCCAGCCGTGTGTGATGTGTCCTGTACCAAAGGTACATGTGCTGTCTGCTGTGAATTGCTCGATTCACTGTGAAAGAAAAAGTCTCCCTTGTGTTCTCAGAAATGTATCTTCTTAAATTTTACTCTCCCTTTTTATGTCCCCTGCAGATGCAAATGTTTCTATGCTCCCCGTATCATCTCCATCCCTGAGGTTATCGCAGATTAGGAGAAAAAAGTGCACTTGTAATGACATGTTTTCAGAGCTCATGCAGTCCTCCCCCACTGATAGGGCACAGCTGAATGCATGGAGTGCAATCAGTGGCAGAGGCCAGGAAAGCATTAAGTAAGTGTGATCAGAACACGCAGGAGCAGATGCTGAGGCTAATGGGGGAGCAAATGGACACGATTAGGCTTCTGGTGGAGCTGCAGGAAAGGCAGGAAGAGCACAGATCGCCACTGCATCCATTGTATAACTGCCTGCTCTCCTCCTCAAGTTCCATATCCTCCTCACCCAGAGGCCCAACAACGCAGGGGGAGAGGGACAGGCCAAGCAACAGAAGGCTGTCATTCAAACAGTTTTGATTTGTAGTGTGGCTACAATAAGCAATGTGGCCTTGTCCTTTCCTCCTCCCCCACCCCACCCGGGCTACCTTGTCAGTGATCTCACTTTTTTTTTAATAAATAAAGAATGCTGGGATTAAAAACAATAGGGACTTTATTTCCTTTGCCATCTGTGGTCGAAGGGGGAGGGGGATTTGCTTACAGGGAAGTAAATTCAACAAAGGGAGCGGTTTTGCATCAAGGAGAAACACACACAACTGTCACACCGTAGCCTGGCGGGTCACGAAACTGGTTTTCAAAGCCTCTCTGATGCGCAGTGCACCATGCTGTGCTCTTCTAATCGCCCTGGTGCCTGGCTGTTCAAAAATGGCCACCAGGCAATTTGCCTCAATCTCCCCTTTACTCTCACAGATATTATGGAGCACACAGCAAGCAGCAATAATAATGTGAATATTGGTAACGCTGAGGTCTAACCTAGTCAGCAAACAGCACCAGAGAGCTTTTAAACATCCAAAGGCACATTCTACCACCATTCTGCGCTTGCTCAGCCTATAGTTGAACTGCTCCTCATTACTGTCCAGACTGCCTGTGTATGGCTTCATGAGCCATGGGAGCAAGGGGTAGGCTGGGTCCCCAAGGATAACTATTGGCATTTCAACATCCCCAATGGTAATTTTCTGGTCTGGAAAGTAAGTCCCTTCTTGCAGCTGTTCGAACAGCCCAGAGTTCCTAAAGATGTGAGTGTCATGCACCTTTCCCAGACACCCCACGTTGACGTTGGTGTAACGACATGTACCCAAAACCACCCGTAACAATGTTTTTGCCCCATCAGGCATTGGGAGCTGAACCCAGAATTCCAGTGGGCAGTGGGGACTGTGGAATAGCTACCCAGAGTACACCACTCTGTGAATCAATGCTAGCCACAATACTGAGGACACACTCCACTGAGCTACTGCGCTTAGTGGGGACATACATGATCATCTGTATATAATCACTTTCTAAAGATCAAGTATCAGTGGGGTAGCCGTGTTAGTCTAGATCTGTAAAGGCAGCAAAGAGTCCTGTGGCACCTTATAGACTAACAGACGTATTGGAGCATGAGCTTTCATGGTTGAATATCCACTTCGTTGGTGGACCCTTTGCTTCTTTTTCTAAAGATCGCCTTCTATAAATTCGACCTAATTTCCTCGTGTAGACATACCTATAGTCCCTCCGCTGGAATTGGCAGAAAGCATTCAAATTTCAAACATTTTAAATAAGTGAAAAAACAACACATATTTAGTGAAAGATTTCCTCATTTTTTGACCAGCTCTAATAACTGCTATCTTCCCAGACAAAAAAAAGAAAGAACCCCTTCCACTGTCCCCTTACATTCAAGACCCCACTTCCCCAAACTCCAGACAAGCAATTTTTCCCCTTTCAGTGCGATGAAGCCTTGAACACTGACATGTGAGGTCCAACAGCTGGCACCCAGAGATGGTCAAACTATTGCTAGATGAGGGTCTGCAAACACCTGGATCTCAAGGAAGTGGGACAGCTGATCACTAGACAACCCATTAAAACCAACAGACCCCTAGAATCAGGCATGACAAACCATCGTTGGTTTTCTATGGTAGTATATAACATCATCCACTGATCAGATCACGGGGGCAATCAATCCACACTTGTAAGCATGAAATGGTTCCAACTTTGCAAATGTGCATTTATGTCTCCCCACATAAACAAAATAATGTGGGTTTCTTTAATTGGTAAGGACCATAATTTCAACATACCATGATTCATAACTGCTGAGGTAAAATGGACATCACATGAACATGCCTCCCCTCATCCTCCAGAATTCTCTAATGCCTTTCTTTAATGCATATGTGGAACAGTGCTTACATTCCTCTGGAGTAAATCCAACTAAGGCTGTTCCGGCAGTATTTATTCCATAGTCGCTGGCCAATTTTTTAATTTGAGCCTCTGTAGATTGAGGGGATACATAAGAAAAAGTCTTCCCAAGAACACAGTACGAAATGTACCCAGAGTCTTCATGTGCAGTCATTGTATTGTCTTGATCCTCAAAGCTCTCCAAATTACAGGCTATTTCAATTTTCTCATTGTGGGGAAAAGCCATAGTCTGTACACCCTTTAAACCACGTGTATTGCTGCCTCAGATAGCACGTGCTATCTCTTTTCCTATAGCCAGGTCTTGAGTGTCTATAGTCACATTGCAATTCATCACGTAGGGGCTGGCTCCCACGCCTATAACCAGCAGAAAAACAGATTAGTCAATTAGAACAATTCTCCTTATGAATTCCTGTGACTTTACCTCTGCATCTGTTTTCACATTTATAATGATCTGAGGCCAGATTCTGGCCTTGAATGTGCCCCAGTGGTTCCAACTGACTTCAGTGAGAGCTCTGCAGGCACATTTGAGGCCAGATCGTGCCCCCTAAGCAATGATTTTAAACTCATTTTATCTTTGTAATTCTATGCTCCTTGATTTTAATTCTGTGCTTAAGCTTTTCCTTTTATTCTCCAGTCCAATAACATTTCTTTTGTTCTGCTCCCTTACCCCAGTGCCTGCAAAAGTAGAAATCCCTTTGCAAGTACAGAGAAACAGGCTTATTAAAACTAAACTAGGCACATTTATGCTTCCCATCACTCCCACATTCTGAAAGAATATTTCAGCTCCTAATGATGGGTCCCTGGGTCTAACTCTTGAGAATTCTGCATGAATGAATTAGATTAGAATTGATTTTATCAATGTTAAATTTCCCTCTTTTCAAAATGCAATGGATCAAACATTTATCCCAAATTCTTGCAGAAAGCAAATTAGTTCAGAAAAGAAATTGAACATATATTTCCTTTTTTTGCCTGGTTAGAAATAGGTTGATGTTTTTTAGCTGCTGCTCTTACAGAGAAAATGTCAACTGTGGATCAACTCTTGATGAACTCTCTCAACTTTGAAAAGGTAATATACACCTTCCCCTAGTCAGCGATCACTACAAGCTATTTTGGCATCCACATTGTTTCAGGGTCCCAGTATTATTCCTCACAGTTGTTCAGGATGCCATGCTTAACTACTGACTGGAGAAACAGGCAACTTATTTTAAGGCTACTGCACAATCAAACATCTGCTAAGGGATATGATACTGTGTAGGACCTGAGGACCCCTTATGACCATGCCTCCCATTTAAGCCCCTTGTGCTTCAACCAATCTTGCTAAAATTGTGTGTAAAACAAAACGAAAAAGTAAGACTTCACGACAAACAGGATCATTCATATGCATTTTGCTGGTCAACTATATTACAAAATAATGAAGCACTAATTCAACAAATTCAAAATAGCATACTAATTTAAAGCAAAAATTGTAAATACCCTAAAAATGGCTTTTAAAATGATGAGTAAGTTTGCATTCATCCACTGACACTGCTGTTTCACTCCCTTCTTTTCAACTTTTGCAGTGGGTTAGAATTTTATTTTGTTCCACTTTACATTTACTGCAATTTTCAAATATCATGCAACAAACATCCTTGGCATTTACTTTACATGTCCTAATGACCAGGCACTATATGCCTGAATAGCACTTGTGTAAATCCTGACTATGTTTAGTTGATATTTATAATGCATGTTCTGGTGCTTGGATTACCTGGTATTTTCCCCCAACCATTCCCTGAGCAACCATGGCTTTTAGCACACAGTAGGCCTAATTCTGCTCTCAGGGTATGTCTACACCACAGCAACACCGCTACGGCATTGCAGCTCTGCCACTATAGAGTGGATGCTTCCTATATTGACAGAAGGGGGTTTCCCATCAATGTAGGTAACCCACCTCTCTTAAAGGTGGTAGCTAGGTCACCAAAAGGATTCTTCTCTTGACCTAGCTTTGTCCAGAGTGGAGATTACATCGACCTAACTACATCATACAGGATGCAAAAATTTTCACCACCCTAAGTGACGTAGCTAGATCGATACAATTTTTAGGTGTAGATCAGCCTAAGTTGCACTAAAGTGTATCTGGCCTAACTTCTCTAAAGGTATTGGAATTCACTTTGATCTCATTTGGGATATTTCTTGTTTACCTCAATCTCTAGGAATGAATTTTTGTTTGCAAGAAGCAAATGTCTCAAATATTTATATTAATATTTATTTATGCAAAGGTTCGGTACACTTTATCTGTGTATCTCTCATCCAAAAATGAAATAAAAACATTGCCATGTGACTAAGGTGAGCTGTCACAGCGTGAAGAAACACATTAATGCTTGCTTTCAACAATTCATGAGCAATCCAAGGACTGCATTCTCCCCCCGGCCCCAACACACACACAAATAATAATAAAGTTTGAATGATTTATTTGTATTACAGTGATGCTTAGAGATCCCAATGAGATGGGGGCCTCATCGTGATAGGAGCTGTACACACATACAGGATAGTCCCTGTCCCAAAGTGCTGTCAATCTAAACAGACTAATGGTGGGAGAAGAAAGGCACACAGAGAAATGAATTGTCCTGCCAAAGGTTACACTGCAGGTCAGTGATCAAGGCTATCAGAAGCCAGCTCTCCCAATGCCCAATCCAGAGCCCTATCCTAGATTCAAATGCAGCCCAAAACAATCAACTTGGTTATGACCAATCTGCAAACAACAACAAACAAGGCCAAATTCAGATAAATTATTCATTGCAAATATCTCTCCCTGCTCTACTTATGTATCAGGGAAATGTACAAAGCCTAATGTCTCTCTCTGACAATTTTGCTGGTTTTTAAAAATTCTGAATCATGTACTGTGCAACTGGTGATCCAGTGGTACCACAAAGAACTCTACAGTTAACTGATAGTGATGTAAACTCTTTATGCCAGACTATTTAAGAACAGAGAAAACAAATGCACTTAATTAAGATCTGATGTGTATTTTTTCCCCCATACACAAATGCAATATTTGTGTTTGGGCACTGGCAGAAATGACTGTGATCTATGGTATTAATGTCTGGTTTAAAGATGCTCGTGGCAGGATCATGTCTGGAGCAACAAAAATTAAAATGTATTCAGACAAAACAATGGTGAAAAGTCCACTAGAAAAATAAAAAGCAGTGATCATAGAAGAAAAACATGTATTCTTCTCTCAGAAAATTATTCACATATCATAACTTTTCTTAAACAGGATACAAACACTGTCATTCTCAGTAAAGTCAAAGGCATTGAGAGTACTCTTTCCTCCCAGAACTATACAAAGAGCTTTATTTTATCTGGAGGAGAGTAGATAACTCAGTAATGGTTCTGCTTATTTTCCAAGGATGTTTTCAAATTAAATAAATTGGTAGTAAGTGGGCAGGGACACCCAACTGGTTTCATGCACAAGCCTTAAGCATTAGGGAACTTTGGTTCAAGAAATCTAGATTAGACCAGCAAAGAGTCCTGTGGCACCTTATAGACTAACAGACGTATTGGAGCATGAGCTTTCGTGGGTGAATACCCACTTCGCGTAACGGACTGAATCCCCAGTGGACCTCCATACAACTGGGATGCTTTGGAGGAGCCCACAGTGAAATAGTAACGTGCTCCAGAATGAAGTATTTGACAGCTTTGTAAAGGACATTTTGAAGGATTTGCTCACATTATATATGGCCATAGCCAGATCTACCAAAATTTTACTCGTCTGCAGTGCACACACACGCAGGCAATAACTGCGCCAGTGGTTTTTGAAGGGCGTCCACTAGACAAAAGATAGCTGAACTAGAACATTCAAGAGTGTCAGTGACCGGATTCCAATATGAGTTATTTCTTGCTAGAATCACAAGTGAATAATCTGTAGACTGGGCAAAGAGGAGATGGAGGAAGGGTCCATGGCACGTTTGCAAAGACATGCAGACCACACTCTCAGATCCCTGTGCTGGCTGCTATCATGGATGGCTCTGTGGAGCAGCAGCTCAGCAGGGTTTTGGGGGAGCCAGGATTTGGGTGGATGGAAAATATCCACCCTGTCATCTTCCTGCTGCGTGTGGGTTTTTGGCAGTCATTTAGGCGTAGCATCCTGCCAGAATTGGGACGTTAGTATGGAGATTAATCTTACTGCTTCACTGTCAGCCTGAACAAAAATAAAACCCCATAAAACAGCACTGAGCTCTTTCCTCTCTTCCTCTGGCTAAAAAGCAAACTAGTCGGTTTGTTCCGTGATCAACTCTGCAGTGCTTCTAAAGAACAAAAATGAGCTGGAAACACACTAGGTACTGGCATGCAAATGAGCGGAACCAAAGACAGATTTGAAGCATAGCAGAGCAAAACTTTGGTGTGATGCCCCAAAGCAGATTAAATAGACGGAGTTCTGGTTTTCAAGCACAGCTTCAGGTGAACCCGGTCAGCTGTATGCTCCTGCACCTCCCTCACTTGATGTTCCTTGACTTGGACCCAACTGTTTGCCTCTACCATAGGATAATGTATATTGCATAGATGTATGATTACAAAAGCCCTCTAACGTGTTGCACATTGATTAGTCCGTGTAAAACAGGGGTGAGCAAACTACAGCCTGTGGGCCAGATCCGGCCCCTTGGGGCTTTGGATCTGGCCCATGGGATTGCCATCCCTGTGGCACTGCAGGCCCCGTGCTGCTCCCGGAAGTAGCCAGCACCATGTCTCTACGGCTCATGGGGTGGGGGGGAGGGCAGAAGGCTCCGCATGCTGCCCTTGCCTGTGGGTACCTCCCCCAAAGCTCCCAGGAACGAGGAACCTCGCACTCCCTCCTGCACCCTAACCCCCTGCCCCAGCCATACATTTATTGCCCTGCATGCAATTTCCCCATCCAGATGCAGCCCTTGGGCCAAAAAGTTTGCCCACCCCGGTGTAGAAGCTGTTGGTGTGTGCTAAATGTTCCCTACTATGCTTTAACATTGTTAGTTCTGTTTCATACAGCATTTCAAACTATGCTAAAGTGTAGTAAGGAACATTTAGCAGGAACCAGCAGCGTCTAATTGGACTAATTAATGTACACTATGTCCATGCTTTAGAACCCGCATCCCGATGCACTGCATTAGCCCAGCATGCAGGCAGAGCTCAAATGAAACAGAGATTTTGGAATTTGTTCAGCTGCCAAATTCAAAAGTAAAACTTGTGAGGCAAAAGTAAAGCCAAACCTGCTAATTCTGCAGCTCTGGAAACAACCCTGGTGCCCCTTCTGTTCTGACTAGAGCTGGGGAGAAATTGTCGGCCGGGGAGGCGGGGGGGGAGGCAGACTTTGCGAATTTGAGGTGGTTTCACTGAATTGTTTGTGACTTTTAAAATAAAACCTTTTGAAATTTCCTTCAAATTTGTATTTTAAAAAAATATAAAAATTCTCAAAAAAATGTTTGGTTTGACCCAACATGAACTTTCCCCAAAACTTTTAAATTTGACAATTTAAAAAAAAATGTTTTAGTTTCACTGGAAACTAGATTTTTAATTTTATTTTTCAGGATTGCCAGCAAACCAAAAAATGTATTCTTCACCCTGCTCCAGTCCTGACCTACATGTGTGTGCTCAGAGCTCTCCTACCATACATTCTATAAGCAAGAATTATGAAAGGCTTTCCTCAGGAAGAGTTTCTAGGTCATCACACAAGTGTGAACTTGATAAATTTGTATCATGCTGATGAGCTCTGAAAGGATAAGCACACATGTCCACAGCTCACACCTGCCCTGGGTAATCACAGAAGCTATATATTGTGGCAATTCTAGGATAGGTGGCTTTCTCACGTGCACAGCAATGGTGCCCTTCCATCTCAGTTCATTGCAGTCCTGGGTTCTGAGCTTGTGAAACAGGACAGAAAGTCTGACCATGCTTACACATTTCTATATTGTTTTCACTGATTTCAGCAGGAGAAGGCTCAAGCTCTATGCACTCTCCCTTACAAGAGTTTGGGAGTGCTCTCCCAACTTGTCACTTGAATTCTTTTTCGAGATTCAACTAAAAGCAGCAACAATTAAAGGCTTCTTTTGCAACAATTCTCCACAACTGGGAATTTACTGTCAGAGTTCAGTATGAATAGAGAGACAAGTCTATCCATTTAATCAACACGGATTGTGTGTAACTCATAGGGGTGAGGCCACTGCCTGGAAGTTGGTCAGATGCAGCACCTCCTTGATGCCCAATATAATCAGTGTTTAGATTACCTGTCATGGAGGAGGAGCAACTCTGTGATCTGTTTTAAAAAGCACACATACCATTTACTGTCAACATACCAGGCTTCAGTGTTTAAATGACAGTGTTTAAATGTTAAAAGGGTTTGGTTGTTATTTTTTAATATGGTGCTTATTTGTAGACCTGAAAGTCATTATTAATAGATCTTCAGCTGAGCTTTGGCAAGTCACTTCACTGACCTGTACATCAGTTTCCCCATCTATAAAATGTGAATTATGATGCGGACCTCCTCTGTAAAGCACTTTGAGAGCTATTCATTAAAAGCTCTATATAAGAGCTAGAGATTATTATTATAATAAATAATAATAATAATAAAACATTCACAAAAGGAGGGGCATTGCCAGTTATTTCTAAATCTTCTCCTACCATCTACTTTTATTTGTAAAAACCATTTTGGAAACTTGAAACTGAAACCTGCATCTTTACTAATTTTTATCCTACATTGTGGGGATGTGGACTAATGTGTTATTGTACTTTTCACTGTAGGAACTGGACAGATGGCACTGATTTTATATGTTAATCATTTAAATTGTGGAGAAAAAAATATAGTGGGGTTTAATGGGGGAATAAATATAACACACAAGTGACATTCACAGCAGTGATTCAAGTTCAGAAAAGAGCAGTGTCAACACTCCCCATCCAGCTCCCCACTGTTACTACTACTTGGTCCCCAATCCTACAAACACTTATGCATATATTGAACTTTACACACGTGAACAGTCTCAATGAGACTACTCACCTTCATGCTTCAGGGTTTCAGCCAGACACCTACAGGGATCAGGAAGGGATTACTTCCCGCCTATGAAGTCGGGATATGTTTGGGGTTTTTTAAACTCCTTCCTCTGAAGGCCACACAGCTGGAAATGGGATATTGGACAGAGTGAGCCTGGGCTCTGAGGTGTTGTCACCAAGCATTCTCTCTCTGAGGTGCTTGGTGGGCTGGTTCTTGCTCACATGTTTAGGGTCTAACTGATCACCCTGTGTGGGGTTGGAAAGGAATTTCCCCCCAGGTCAGACTGGCAGTCATCTTGGGGTTTTTTTACCTTCCTCTGAAGCCATTGGGTGCGGGTCACTTGCCAAAATTAGTTGGGTCTCTCTCACGTAATCATTTCCCTGCCATTGCAGGGGCCTTGGACACCGGTGCACTTTGCTCCCTCCTATTCTCTGCCTGTAGCACCCGTGGGCAACAAAACTTTGGTCTCATTTGAGTTGTTAGGTTTAGTTGTGTAGATGCTGGGTGATGTTTGCAGACTGTAATATACAGGAGGTCAGACTAGATGAGCTGGTGTCCCTTCTGGCCTTAAACTCCATGACTTTATAAAAAGAAGCAAGAGCACAAGTGCTTACAAGATCAGAATCTTAGGGCCTGACTCAGCAAGGTACATAAGCATGTGCAGAACTTTTAAGTGTGTGAGCAGCCCTATTTGACTTCAGTGTGACTACTCATCTGCTTAAACTTAGGAACATGCTTAAGTACCTTGCTGAATCATGGCATCCATGGGAAATCCAGCAATTGCCCAGAATATACCAAGCACTGGTGCTTTACAAATAAGTAAATAATCATAATAATACAAATATAAGTATTTTGTAGGCACAGACCTAATGTGGGATTTTCAATGGGACTTGAGCATCTAACTCTTTAGGTTCCTTTCTAAACCCCAATCGCATCACCAACATCCTGTACACAGACACAACATTCAGTTTCCTAGGTGCCCTTTTTATGGAAGATTTCACATCCCAGAAGGAAGAATATTCTTGTTCTTATCCTCCTCACTTTTTAGCTGAAGACACAAAACCCAGTAAATTAAATCTGGTAAACACAAGAGCTTGTATACAGATACATTTTAGTATGAAAAATACAGACTTTATATTTGATTTTTAAATCATTTCTGCCTTGTAATACTGACTGTTTGTCTTGGATCTAGGTAACAATATAGTTGACTACCTCGATCTGTCTCCTTAAAGGCAGAATGATCAATGGGCAAACTTCCATAAAAACTTAAAAAATAATTGAAGATTTAGCCAAAGTTATCTGCATATTTCTAAATGACCATCAGGAAAAGTAGCAGGGAAGAAGAATTCAAATGCTTAGGGAAGTCTCTCTCTCAGATTTCTTCTCGGAGCTGCTGGCTGAGAAAGCAGTGAAAAGTACCAGTCTTCATTATCTCTCAGTTCCAAGTGGATTTACTAGTAAAGATGGAAAGTGACACCTGTCTCACAAACATACAAGAGATGGAGAGTTCTGCTCCATTTTGAGAGTGCCACAAAACTGTTCAACAGCTTTAAAATAAGCTTCTTCTCATGCTTACAACAATCTCTTTCTGTCACACTCTCCTCACAATCAGAGTTTTTTAAAACCAATTCCCTCAATGGGGTTCTCATAGCATCATGAAGATTTATTGCCCTACATGTTTAAATCAGCTACTAATATTTTCTCAATACATTCTATTACAGGGCAAATCCTGAGGTCCTTACTCTGGTACAGAGGTCAATGGAAGTTTCTCCTGAATATGGACTGAGTAAAGGACTTCAGGATTTGGCCCTTTTACAGGGCCTGATCCAAAGCCCGTTGAAGTAAGTGAGAGTCATTCCATTGACTGCAATGGGCTTCAGACCTGGCCCACAGTGAGCATTTTTAACCATATCAGATTCTATATTTTAGCCAGGTATTAAGCAATGCAGTTCCTACCTGTTAGACCGTATCTTTGGGAAGGCACAGCTCCTATATCAGGTTTAACTTCCATTCACTTGAAATCTCTCCCTTTAAACCAACCCAGCTGTTTTCTTCTCTGAACCAGACTTCATTTCTCAGGTTGATCAGCTTTCCCAAAAAGAAACATACTGCATCCTGGGACATGAAGGGTCAAAATCTCAGCTATGCGTGTAGAAATTTTTTTAAAAAGCACAACACCAATGATTAACTTTACAGCAAAACAGATTTGATTTGATTTAATTGAATGAGACCAATGCAGTAAAAACAGATAACATGACAATGGAAGGATCAGAATCCACACCCTATCCATACTGAATGACACTATGATGACCCATCATTCCAGTGCGACTCTGATTCAGTACTATATTTCCATATTCTACAAGGCCATATGCAGCAATGGTAGCATAAAGATTAGAATCTATAACCTCACAGCGACTTCCTACACCAGGATTAAAGCTCCCCAATTCACAGTGCCCTGAAGGAGCCATGCACGCTGTGTTTAATTTTGGTTCAAGTGGTCCTAAGGCATCTACTCAGGATTATTTGCTTTCACTTCAAACTATTGCTTTTATGGTGGTTCTGTTTTAACTTTGGATATTTAGATTATGCATTCAGTGACTGTGTCAAGGATAGCCTAAACCAAAATTAAAGCTTGTTTGTACAGTAGTTTAAATAATGCTTATACTGTTATCACAAAAGCTTTCCTATAGATGTAGAATAGACAACACAGTGGTTACAACTGGATTTTTCACTGGGATTTTAGAGTAATAAAAAAATGCATAAAGTTCGCAGTTTGGAATCCATTTACATTGACTGTGTATGCTCAACTTGCACTAATGCGTATCTTGTGTCTGCAAAGTCACTTAACATTCCCCTGAGCTTTGTTTCTTTCAGGTCAGTTAGGGCACGTCTACACTGACCTCTGGAGCGATCAATCCAGCGCGTGTCAATTTATTGTGTCTAGTGAAGATGTGATAAATTGACCGCCGAGCGCTCGCCCATTGACTCCAGTACTCCACCAGAGCAAAAAGTGCAGGCGGAATCAACGGGGGAGTGTCAGCAGTCAACCTACTGCAGTGAAGACACCGCGGTAAGTAGATCTAAGTAAGTCGACTTCAGATACATGATTATTCACGTAGCTGAAGTTGCATAAGTTAGATCAATTTCCACCCCACCCCACCCCCCAGTGTAGACCAGGCCTTATTTAAGGCAGCTAGTGTGAAGGGATTTTAAACTTCCAACACTGAAACCTTGTACATGCTTCACTTTTACTAGAGGTCAGAAACCCATCTCTATCTGAAGTGTCCACTCTAGCCGTGACACACAAAGGAAGAGTTCCCGTGTCAATAGAAGCACTTTGATTCCCAGGCCTTCAGGGACTGAGACTGCTGCAGAAGAAGGAGCACTGTTAAGTTATCTGCATAACATCACATGACAAATCGCGTGATGAATGCAAATAACATTGTTCAGTGTATTTCAGAAAGGAGCTCAGATATTGTGATGAGGGAAGGTACAAGAACCTGAATGGAATAGAATATTTTCACCCTAAAGAGTCCCAAAATGTTTCGCAAGCGAGCTACTCTGTCTAATGTAAAGTATGTCATGGGAAGCATTGCTGACCACAAGGTCATGGCTTTGACACCCAGCATGGAGTTGCATGGCTGTGAGAGCCAAATTTATCTAACCCCATTTTGATTCAGGTTCCAATTCAGGAAAGCACTTAAGCACATGCTTAATGCACATGTTAGAATGTAAAGTGGTATAAACTGGTCATGTTAAAGCCTAGGGGAAGTTGAAACACGTACCTTTAAGCCCTATTCTAGACAAGGCCAGAGACAGAATTTAAGGAACAATATCAACCTTGCTCTTCGTCAACCCCATCAGCAGAATTGGGACTCTAAAACTTCCACTTACTTTGAGCCACTTTTCTACATTCCTCCACGCCTACATCCAAAAGAGGATAGATAGGAACTAAGTCCACTGCTCCAAGGCAAGGATGAATTCCTTCCTGGATAGCCATATCAATTGACTGGAAAGCCTCAGTGCAGGCAGCAATGCCATAGCTGTCTAACAAATGCAAAATAGACAATTAGGGATCAGTCAAACCTGAATAAAACACTAAAGATTAATCAGAAGGACACTTCTGTTCTGAATCACATGAAGGGATTCTATTTGAAAACACAACTAATTTAAAATCAAATAAAAGAGACAGGAAAGTTAAAATTACACTCAGCTTCTTGCTCCAGGACTAAAGCGGTGCACATAATCTCTTTCTATTTCACTTTACACATTAATAGCACCATTTCCCCCCGCTGATCTTAGAAGAGATGTGTTGACGAAATGTCAAGGTCCTGTAACTCTTAGAAATGTGCTTACCTCAATAAAGCTGTGCATTAAACACAGAAATGGACTAAAAAACATTTGGAATGAAATAAAAATCTCATCACAAGGCAATTAATTTTGTATCCTGCTGTTTTTGGTTTCAGACTAAACTCAGTAACAGTTTATTTTACTGAAGTACTGAATGCTAAAATGTGTAATATTTGCTGCTGTTTACATTCTCATTCTGTTTTCTACTCAAAATACTGTTTTCACTTACACGTCAAATATCTGGATAGCACCTTTTTAAGGGGGAAAAAGGAGTCTTATTTTATTTCTCCATCATCCATCATAGTTAAAAACAAAATTAAAAATCATGTTAAGGGGACTGTGCGACAACAAAGTACTTACTTATCACATCATCTATTAAAAAACATAGCACTTAATAGAGGAAATTAATACATAAGAGGAAAAATCTAATATTGGTCAGAATGTGTATATTATGTGGGCAAAGAAAGAAATGTATTCTCCTCAAAATAATCTTATCTATATAAAATAAAAACCCCGGAGCATTTTCTTGTTAAGGAAACTGTTAAATGGGAACTATCAATTGATGTATTTTTACAACAAATTTTTGGAAAAAGAATTTACAATTGCTCTTTTATTTTAGAATAATATTGTACATGTACTTTCATTAAAAAGTGTATAATATAATTTATAGTAAACTTATTTAGGTGAACTAGCATTAGAAATTGATCAACATGGGACATTAATGAGAACATATATTAATCTATGTTTCTTTTTCAGAAGGGCACTGTGCTGTGTTTATATTCTGAGATTACTAATGGAAGAACGGTATTCATCTGGGGTCAGAGTTAAGCTTGTTGTGATGTATGAGTAAGTAAAATGAAAGTAAAAAGCACAAAAACACATCCTTTTTTGAAACAAAAGGAAATTCTGCCTGGTGATGGTATAAAGATTAGTGTCAAATATCACTGTGAACTTTACCAAATTGCTAAATAAATAAGTCCGATCATGCTAACAGGGAAACTACAGAGAATTCTGTTTTAAAAGAAATGGCATTGTATAGTTTTAAGAAAGAATCAGTCTCAAGTAACTTTAGAAATATATACTACTTTTAGTTATTCGGTTATCCAAACAAGATCCATGTTAACTTCACATCAAAAGCTCTGAATAACTTCCTTTGAAGTGTATAAACAAAATGGATATCCATTTTGGAACTGAGCTTGCAGGTAACTCTTACCAAATGTAATCTGAGTGTAACCGTTCTTTTCATGAAGTGATCCACTGGTTTTCCCACTGGAACAACAGAAACCTTATTTATTTAGCAGGACATTGTTAGAGGCATGGAGGAGAACTGAAGGAGAGCTACTATCCATTTGTGTGCGTGAAAATCTCCTCAACAATTTGCTAAAGTTCACACAGTTATTTTCCAAGAAGCTTTATACCATCACTAGGCAGTTTTCCCATTTTAAAAATGATGTGTTTGAGCCTTGCTACTTACAGACTGTTCAAATTGAACAATTCCAACTCCCAATTTATCAAGGAAGCCTCCAGGTAGTTACAAAGGGCAGGAAACCAGACATGAGCCCTGCCTTTCCCCAGTCAGTCAAAGCAGAAGTTATCTGAAAGTTAACAGAAAGCAAAAGGATTTTTGAAGTGTAAAAATATTTAAACAACATAACAGATCCTCTTTCCTAACATATCAATGGGAACTGCTATGGTTATGACTGATCTGTTGTAATCATAATCAGAAAATATATTAAATACTGTGGCTTGAGAATGTTTCTGTTCTGTGGGAGGAAAAACAAGAAATTTCAGACTTTTCATACACATCAAATGGCAGATGTTTAAGGGCTTGGCTACACTCAAAACTCCAAAGCACTGCCACGAGCGCGCTCCTGCGGCAGCGCTTTGAAGTGCGAGTGTGGTCGCAGCACCAGCGCTGGGAGAGAGCTCTCCCAGCGCTGCAGGTACTCCACCTCCCCATGGGGATTAGCTTGCAGCGCTGGGAGCCGCACTCCCAGCGCCGGGGCACTGTTTACACTGGCGCTTTGCAGTGCTGTAACTTGCTGCGCTCAGGGATGTATTTTTTTCACATCCCTGAGCGAGAAAGTTGCAGCGCTGTAAAGCGCCAGTGTAGCCAAGGCCTAAAACCCCGATTCACCAATCACTTAAGCATGTGCCAAACTTTATGAGGCTTAGGCACATGGTTAAAGTTAAGTTTTTAGGGCCCATCTCCTCAAAGGTATTTAGACATCCCCTTGTCTTTGTATCTAGGCCTAAGTGCTTTGCTAAACAGGGACAGACTTAAACATGTCCTTACATACGTACTTTGATGAATAGGGGCCTAAATTATTGTGTCTCTTTATTTAGAGTACTCTTGATATGTGTATTGAAACCTTCAGGAGTTCCAATTTGCTACCAAAGAGGTTGTTTCTCATGCACATAGTCCATTGACTTCAACAGGACTGCTTGTATGAATAAGGGTGCAGGAGTGAACTTCCCAGGCCCTATTCTGCAAGCCCCTCAATGCCTCCTCCTGAAGGCTTCCCCACTGACATCAAGTGCTGGGGGGACACCTATGGCAATTGTGGGATCAGCGTCGCACAGAAAGCATTCTGCACAATCAGGACCATACTCTATAGCTCTACTCCATTTGAATCCAATTCTACTTTAACCCCCCACCTTACAAACGGCACTAACACAGAGCCCTGAGCCTGCACAGCCTGAGTCCCACTGAGGCCACTAACACTCTGTGCTAGATAACTATTTGCAGGATTAGGACCTTATTTTGTGTAGCATCTAATACCAATTATGTCCCAACACACTTTGGAGAACGAAAGGCTACAGGAGAGAGAACCCTGATATAAATTACTGAAAACCATGGTGCAAAGACATGGTAGGAGGCCAAATTCTGACCCCATCTTTGTGGTTGCAGTTCTCATCAAAGCTAATGGGAGCTGCATGTGTGCATGTGAAGGCCGAATTTGGCCTTCTGGTGAATAAATTATAACATTCAGACAAAAGGCCAGAATCAGAGGAATAGACAAACAGATGCAAATATTTTAGGAGTCATATCCACATTACCACTGCCAGACAAACCATAGAATATCGAAGTGGTTATGGGCTAAGCATCAGCCTAGAATTTTAGCCCAAAGTGCCTGATCCAAAGCCCAATTAAATCAATGGGAGTCCTTTAGAACAGCTTTAATTGAATTTCCTGAGTTATGTTGATTTACATCAGTCACCCTGAAGCTATTTAACACACAAGTTTTTCTTGTTTAATTGAAAAAAAAACAAAAAACACAAAAATCTCTTTTCTTAACAATTAAACACTAAATTCCTTATCACCTCACACCTATTTTTTCTGTGGTGAAAAAAAACCAGAAATGAGATCCTGCTATTTTAGTAGTTTTTCAACATAGCTCCCAATGGGAAAAAAACATGAATTTATTTTTCAATCTGAAAAGCTTTTAGTCTCATTTTCATCCTATTCAACTGAGTAAATTGCTGAAAGAATAAAACATTCTTTCCTGAATGTCCATATAGAAAAAAAAAGATGGCTGGCAAACAGAGCTGTCAGCAGAAGTAAATTCTTTGATATTTGTAATGGAGTATAATAGCTATAATTCCATTTGAACTGTTGCCACTAATAAGCTAATAAAACTATGACTCAAGACCTAGCCATCCATCAGTGTTTGGCTGCCGCATATTTCTTTGCACACGCATTTAATCACAGAGCCAAGTAACTTTAAGTGTTGCTGTTTCTGAAAATGATGAGCCAGAACTGGCATTTTCTCTCTGTTAACAACAAAAAAACTATAGCTGCATATCAACTCCTAAGGAGTTTTCTTCAGCATTTAACAGGTGTTTTCACGATACTCCAATCTTCTTCCAGAATGCAAGCCAGTATTTAAATGCACAGAGATCAGAAAACAGTTTGAAAGAGAATACAAAAAGAAATGGTTAAAAATCAATGCAATTGAGTGGCATGCTTAATATGCATATATGTAGACAGTAAATTCTTTGGGACAGGGAGCATATCTTTTTAAAAGTCTTTGAAAAGTGCCATGCTGTGTTCTGGCTGCTATATAAACATGTAATCATTAAGAATTAACATATAGGTTACTTGGCTGTGGGGCTAATGCTGTCTGTAACCAGACATCAAATCACCAGTTAGGTAACAATCAAACTGCTTTATTATAAATGGTTTGATTAAAACAAATATATATAACAACATATGCATTTTCTCAGACCAAGGAATTTAAACAGCATTTCTCATATTCTGGATTGTTTGTTCACGTTCCCAACAAAAGCATCTGATTAGCAAAGATGCTATGAGGCAATGAAACATAGCTGACTCCAGCTGACTCTTTCACTGTACTAAAGTTTACCCTCTCAATGGCACACATTCCTCCCTCGAACTATGGGTACATTTCTTCTCAAAGGTGAAATTCACCTCTCTGCAGACAGCCAGCACAACATATATGCACACCACAAACTCTAATTCGAGGCACCTTAGAGACTAACAAATTTATTTGAGCATAAGCTTTCGTGGGCTACAGCCCACTTCATCAGATGCATGCAGTGGAAAATACAGTAGGAAGATATATATATATATATATATATACACACACACACACATACACAGAGAACATGAAACAATGGGTGTTACCATACACACTCTAACGAAAGTGATCAGTTAAGGTGAGCTATTACCAGCAGGAGAGAAAAAGACTTTTTGTAGTGGTAATCAAAATGGTCCATTTGCAGCAGTTGACAAGAAGGTGCGAGAAACAGTATGGGCTGTAGCCCACGAAAGCTTATGGTCAAATAAATTTGTTAGTCTCTAAGGTGCCACAAGTACTTCTGTTCTTTTTGCGGATACAGACTAATATGGCTGCTACTTTGAAACCTGTCTAATTTGAGGGTTTACATGGGATTTAAGTGGTGCATAGGCTTTAGGCTGACTCTCTGCAAAAGGACATATTTATCTAATATGCATATCTATATTCAATACAATCAACCAGGTAGGGTGACCAGATGTCCTGTTTTTATAGTGACAGTCCCGTTTCGGGGGATTTTTTTCTTATATAGGTGCCTATTACCCCCCACCCCCTGCCCTGTTTTTTCACAGTTGCTATCTGGTCACCCTACAATCAGGTATTTCCGACCAAAATCAAGGTGTCAAACTCCCCCTAAGGTACACAGGCAGACTTCTGCAAGGTCCAGACGTCCGTGGGCTCTTCTCTTCCCCTCCCCAGGGAGTGTTACACAGTACTACACCCTGCTTTCTCTCTATCAGCCAAGCCAGTGCTGCTATACTGCAGCCACTAGGGAAAAGAGGGAGCTTGCAGTAACTGGCTGAGAGTGGAGAGTCTCTGCCAGGCTCATCAGAACAGTTAGAGGATGAGGAGAGAGACCTGAAGGAAAGAAGAAGGGAGGAGCAAAAGATAAAATAAACTGCAAAAAAAAATGTAAGATACTTTTTTCCCACCTTTCTGTCTTGTTCTGTAAGTAAGGGACAATAGAGGGCAGTGAATGCATGGGAAAGAGAGAACAGACAGAGACAAAGGTGAGACTGTGCTTCCCTTCTCCCCAAGAGGTTTTCCCAAGCACCAGTCTTAGGGAGGAAGAATGGTGTTGAGGTAAAGCCCAGGAGATCTATTTGTGACGCTGCCACTAACTCAATGCATGACTGGGAGTAAATCACTTAATCTGTCCCTGAGTCTTAGTCTCCCCTGCCCCCTAAAATAAGGATATTACCATCAGGGCCGTCCTTAAGATTTATGGTGCCCTAGGTGAGAGTATTAAACTGCTGCCCCCGTGCCTGTTTTGCTCTTAGCAACACAAATATAAGCTTACAGTATTGGAAAACTTGCCACATGCATGTTATTAAAACCAGTTTAACTTAATGAAGCACACTGTAATGCTGATGAACTAGCACTAAAGAAGTAGCACTATAGAAAAAATTCTGATTTGACAGAATGATGCAAATAATATCATTTTTTTTTAATTTGTCAACATTTTATTGGAAATTTATATGAAGAGTACTGAACATAGGATTAGTTTAATTAAAAGCATTCTTTCTGGCTTTTTTGGCTGCAAAATCAGTAATAATGTCATCGTATGAAAAGACAAAGTGATGTCTTGTTCAATTGCAAGATAGCAAGACCAGTCAAGTGTTCCTGACTGTTAGAGCGAGATAGTTTTAATGCTTTAGTTTGGAACTCCGTTCTCCTGACGCTACTGTTACAGAATTGTCAGTAGAAATACAAGTGACAATGTACACATAGGATATATGTCAACAAGTTTGCTGGTATGAATAAACTGTACAATGTCCATCATCGATTTTGCTGTTGGCAACAACTCAATTTTTCGTCAAGTCCATTTAAATCACAAACGATTACCATGCTCAGGAGGCTCTCTAGGTCAGGGTCCAACGTGGTGCCCGCAGGTGCCCGACGCCCGAGGGCCTTTCAGTGCACCCCATTACTGGCCGGAGGATAGCATCTGCGAATGCCGCCGAAATGATGCCGAATTTCGGCGGATGCTTGTCTGACACATGGTCCTTCATCTGGCCCTGCCAGATAAAGAGGTTGGGACCACTGCTCTAGGCTCTTGCACTTGTCATTAGTTGCTCTTGTTTTCTCTATTTCGTTAATTTAGTCCTGCTCAACCTGCTGCCAGCTGATGTGAATGGAAGCCCAGCCGACCGTGGGTTGATTGGCTCAGCTGGGGTCTCAGCCGTTGCTGCTCGGCCACTGCCAGCTGGGTTCCTGGGGGTCCCAGGCCAGCAGCGGTGATGAGTGGCACCGGGGTCCAGGACCCGGTGCCAATAGGGCAGCAGCCGGAAACCCAGCGCAGTGGCTGGAGCCGCTCAGCTCGCAGCTGGTGCTATCAAAAATCAGCTCGTGTGCCATCTTGGATTGTGCCATAGTTG
The DNA here is from genome assembly GCF_003597395.2 of Chelonoidis abingdonii. NCBI lineage: Eukaryota > Metazoa > Chordata > Testudines > Testudinidae > Chelonoidis > Chelonoidis abingdonii. The sequence continues at coordinate 21,833,439 of NC_133778.1, read as the reverse complement.
CCGACCCCTGCTCTATACACTATAAAGATGATATATTACATTGTGGAGGGCTCTATTTAGCAGTAACAGGGCTACAGGAAAGTCAATCACACTTTTTGTTCTCTGATGAAAACTGACCCACTCCCTTCCCATACCAACTTGTCACAAATAATATCAACAACTTAATTTTCTGTTTTTGCTATGATTGATTTTTTAAAAAATATTAAAATGAATTCAGGATTGTTAGCAAAGCATTTTTGGCAAACAAAGTTGTTAAATATACTTTAAAATGGCCAATACAGTACTGCTTTCATGCTTGGCTCACCCCTAGCCTGCTGGACAACAGCTGCAATAGAGGAGGGATAGGTGGAAAACTGCAGGACCCCAAAATCCACCTCTTGGGGTGCAGAGTGGCAACAGCAGCAGCAACCCTCAGGTCCGATCACACACCAATGGCACACTGCCAAGCCCAACGGGCCATGGTGAAGTTAGCAAGCATACTGATCTCAGGGACGGGGCCACCATGGCCATAGCAGCTCATCCTGCCTGTGCAGCTCCCCCGGATTGAGATGGATCACTTGCCAGCCTGGGGATGATGATGCGCTCCCCAGCTAGGTGATCAGATCCAGATGTCCTGATTTTATAGGGCCAGTCCTGATATTTGGGGCTTTGTCTTACATAGGCACCAATTACCCCTATCTAGGGTGACCAGACAGCAAGTGTGAAAAATCAGGATGGGGGTGGGGGGAATAGGAGCCTATATAAGAAAAAGACCCAAAAATTGGGACTGGCCCTATAAAAGTGGGACATCTGGTCACCCTACCCCAACCCCTGTCCTGATTTTTCACACATGCTATCTAGCTAACCCCAGCCCAACGCTGCATGACCACTCCAATCCTGGCAGCCTGCCGAGGAAGTGAGTTACTTTCACTTTCATTCCTCAGCAGGCAGCCAGCCAGCCTCCCCTCTCCCCCCTAGCACCTCACCAACCCAGCCCTGATGGAGGGGAGAGGGAAGAGAGGGGTGCTCTGTGGGGGGGAGGGAGAAACAGGGGGGTGCTCTGTGGGGCCGAAGAGAGAAGAATGGATGTTATGGGGGACAACAAAGGATACTGCCAGAGCCGCCGAGCCTGCCTAACCTCACGCCGGGGGAAAGAGTCACACTCACAGGTGAGTTCCTTCCCCCACCCGTTCCCAGAGACCCCAGCAGCCAATCCCCTCCCTCAGACTGTGCTGCATTCAGCTCTCTCTAGGACCCAGCAGCCCTGCTCTTACATGCTCCACTGTTTCCCGTCTGTCTGGGCTCCCAGCAGAGCGGTGCCCCCAGACCTAGTGTTACCCTGGGCAGCTGCCTATTCTGCCTATGGCTAAGGACGGCCCTGAATACTACCCACCTATCCCACAGGAAGTATGTGGTTCACTCAAGTGTGTAAGCACTTTGAGACCCTGCCTTGGGAGGGGCTATAAAAACACAGTGTATTACTAATCCATCATGAGGCCATCAGCAAAAACTATCTGTGTTAATGGATGTTGAGAAACACCAGTATAGATTTTTTGTTTGGTACCCCCTGCAGAAATATAACGTGCTGGAAAAATATTAGGAAAAAAGAGCCAAGCAGCAAAAAAGAAAAACGACCATAAATTGAGAACATCACCCAAAAAAGTTAAACTATTGTAATAATTTATCTCAAGGATAACAGAGCAAGCAATTTAATAAACATCATATTGAAATGCTCCTATTCCAACTTATTGTGTTTGCTGCTCTTACCATTATCATCATAAAGCGCAGCTTTAGCTATTTTCTCAACAATGTCTTTTTTTCTGGCTTCTGAAATGTTTAGTAAACAGGCAGTCAGATGAAAGCCCACTTTGGTGGAAGACATTTTCACTCTCTGAAACAGAAACATAAGAAAATATTTTCTTCTCTCATCCTCATGCTTTCACTCTTGCTCATGTTTTCATTTCTGGACTTCTTTTTTAACCCATATACTTAAAAAAAGACAATTATTTGGTAACTAAGCAACCAATCCTGCATAAATTTTCACCTCAGCATCTTCTTTTCACAAGGAAGAATGAAATCTTGAGGTTTATTTGAGAAGCCATTACATGTTGCAATAGCCACGCACACATCATCAGTTTAGCAGCAAACTCAGTACAATCACTCAAGCTACTAAAATCTGGAATATGCCATAAAACTGAAATTATTTGCCTTTCAGTCCAGGTAGAAATGAGGAGCGTGCCAAGTTGTCTCAACGAACTTTTACGAGCTTATTCACACTTCACTGGCATCAGATTTAAACATTTTGTTAAAGCTAATGTTAAAAAATTATATAGTACACAGGTAATGAAAGAAGTGTCTACACATCCGGGTATAGTGCTTAGATTATCCACAAACACAAAGTTTGTTTTTAAAGTCATAAGATACATACAGTCCATAATCAGCAATAACCCAAATTTAGGTGAATAAATTGAATTACACACTACTGAAATACTATCCAGGCTAGGTACAAAATGTTGGAGAAGGGACAGTGGGTTAAAGAAGTTAACCATTAACCATCCATGACTTCACCTTGAACCAATACATTTCAAACGTTTCCTTACCTACCACAGAAAGATTAGTATTTAAATATCGGTTAGAATGAACAGACGTCTACAGCTTTTATTCTACTGGGTAGATGCTCTTCTCTTTTAGTTGTGAAGTACCGTATGTAGTTAGACAGCTGCCACCTTCTGTAACAGAGGAGGCTGCATTTCAGTGTCAGGTGTAGTGATTTTATATATAGCTGGATAGATATAAATCTCTCTCTCTCTCTCTCTCTATATATATATATATCCAGTCCAAGTTCTGCTCTCAGATGTGGCCAACTTGTAAGCCATAGTGTAAATTTCATGGCATGCGTTGAGCTCTTCCAATGGAAGACTTTACACCTGCACAAGTGTCAGTCATTATTATTGTGGCCTTTCCTAAGCACTCTGGCCAACAATGTTTGCATCATGATGGACACACATTTGAAAACAAAATTTGTGTCCCATACTATGGCAATAATACTTTTAGTTAGTACTGGTGACTGTCACTGACAGATCTGCAGTGTTTTGTGAACTCTATTAGAAGTTAATGACTAACCTGGAGAAGCACCAGGTTAGGGCAGATAAGGATCAGATTTTCATGTTATAGAAAACAATCAAAAGTCTATTAATCTATACAAATTAAAGCCTTACTCCTGCAAACTAATCCAATCTGATCGACCCAGGCACCTTCATGAATTCAGTAGGGTTCAATGCAGGTGCCAGGGTCTGCCCGCATGGATCAGCTTCCAGGATCTGAGCGTGAGCTTTTATACAAATATGAGTACTAGCATACTAATAAAGTGCCCTAAACCTTTGTAACCAGATAAAACATCCGGCACTACTTTTATAAAGCAGACAACTTCTGCCGTTCACTTGTTTTCATTGTGTTTGTATATTTTAAGCTCTTTTATCTGGCATTTAGAGCAACCCCTAAGGGTATGTCTACACTGAGGGTGGAAGCAAGCCTCCCCGTCCAGGTAGGCAGACTAGAGATAGTGGGGCTGGAACAAGACAGCTAAAAATAGCAGTCTGTAGACTGCTGGTGAGGCTGCTCAAGCCCACCCAACCTCTAGGCTAGAGAGCCAAGTCACAACTCCCGTACTGCTATTTTTAACACTCCTGGTGTCCCACTTGCAGGAGTTTGCCTGCCTGGGCTGGGAGACTCACTTCCAGCTGCAGCGTAGCTAGATCTTTTCAGTGCAAAATGCAGAGCTTAATTCCCCATGATCCCACCTCTCATTCTAAGTCTGGATCTTCCCTGGATCTGCATTGCTCAAAAAGGTGCTGGAAAATCTACCTCCACCGCAGGAACTGAAATAACCAGCTGCACAAAGGAACTAGGAGTATTTTGTTTATGTAGCATGCTCATATTTTTCCCCACTGGAAATAAAACTGAGAGAGTCAGTTATAGAACATTTGTTCACATACAATACATACAATAATAATTTTTGGCTTACACAGACTACCAGTTAATATTTTGCATATCTACAGTGCCTTCTATCCAAGGATCTCAAAACTTATTATAAACAGGCTAAAGCATTTCCAGGACCAGAGCCTTAAACCTCACAAAGCCCTGTGAGGCAGGGGAGTATTGTCCTCATTTTGCAGATGGGGAACTGAAGCACAGCAGGGTTACACAATTTTGCCCAACTGTAAGTGAATAACACAGCAGAACACAGATCCAGCTTTGCAGCTGATGTCCATGTTGCCAATTTTTGCTAATTTTATCATGAGTCTTGCAATATGCGGTGTTTTTCTAAAGCTCCAGCTCCTGGAACCAAGTGATTACAATAACTCCTCACTCAAAGTCATCCTGGTTAACGTTGTTTCATTGCTGATCAATTAGAGAACATGCTCATTTAAAGTAGTGCAATGCTCCCTTATAACATTGTTTGGCAGCTGTCTGTTTTGTCCATTGCTTGCAGAAAGAGCAGCAAATTACGGCTAGCTGGTGGGGGCTTGGAACCAGCGTGGGCCTATGAGCTCCCCACTCCCCTAAGTTCCCCGTGTGGCAGCTGCCCAATTGCCCTATCAATTGCCAGACAGTTCAGCTGTTCCTCTCCCCACTGCCATGTGTTGCTCCTGCCCTCTGCCTTAGAGCTGCTCCTGGGAGCCTCCTGCTTGCTTTGGGGGAGCGGGAAGAACAGTGCTAATGTCAGGGTGTCCCCCTCCCCACTGCTGCTTTACCCCATCGACAGAGTGGGCAGGGCACGACAGGCCTCAGGACGGAGGGAGCTTGCTAGCAGCAGCTGCGATCTCAACTTGCAGATCTACTTAAAAGGGCAGTGTACTTAGAGTGAAGTCGCCATACTTACATGGGCAATGTGCATCATAGGGTGTACGTCTCTGTCTCCCTCTGCCATGCTGTCTCACCCCCCTCCATTCCTGCCACCTTGTAGAGTGTGAAGGTATATTAACGAGTTAACCCTTGAGGGCTCAGCTAAGTGCTAGTTCATCATTTAGCAGTAAGGTATTCCTAGGAAATATCCCACCCCCTTACTCCACCTCCTCAACTAAGCTTCACAGTCATCATTGCTGCGTACAGTATTAAATTGTTTGTTTAAAACTTATATTGTGTATACATATATATATAATATAATCTTTTGTCTGGCAAAAAAAATTCCCCTGGAACCTAACCCCCCATTTACATTAATTCTTACAGGGAAAATAGATTCACTTAGCATTGTTTCATTTAAAGTAGCATTTTTCAAGAAGATAACTACAACGTTAAAGGAGGAGTTACTGTATGTGAGAACCTCTGCCGTCCACGAAATAATTTCTAGCTGTGATGTACAGTTGCAGAGAAAGGCTTGAAAGAAACTGTGAACAAAGTGCACCCTAAAGGCTCAGAAACCAGGCAGCAACTAAAAAGGAAGGAGAGAGAGAGAGAGATTTTAAGCCACTGTCATAATTTTAGGAGCCTGACGTGATTTTTGAGTGGTTGGGGTTAGCAGTATGGTGCACGCCATACAACTAACACACATATTATAAACAGAGACAGGCTCTGGGCCATGCAGTTCAGATCTGGATCCAAAACCAAGTTTCCCCGAGTCCTGATAGCATTTGGGAGCCTCCCTCCTCTTACAATGACAAGGCTGCTGCGGCTGATTTCGGAGCCTGCATTTGGATGGGCGGAGCCTTGCTGTGGGGGTCGTTGTCCAACTGCAAAGGCCCAGTTCAGCGCTACGTCATGGCAGGGGTAGCCCCCAGTGTTGGAAGTTGGGAAGGGACCGCTGCACTCCCCGTGCAGGGATGGGAGCTGCGGCGCACCCTGCTGCTGCCCAGGGGGATACAGCCGGCCGATCCATGGAGGGCGAGTGTAGCAAGGGGAAGCTGGCCGGGGCCGGGCTGTTTTACCACGGCGCCACCTCTTCCCGTCCAGGGCTCTAGCTCCCACCTCCAGGGATAGCCAGGTCCTGCTCCCGATCGACGCCAACCTGCCAAGCGGAGGGACAATGTCTGAGCATAATCCACAGCCTCTTGCCTCCCTCCTCCGGCGGCGCCCACTTCGCTGACCTGGCCGGGATCCAGGCAGCACGTGGTTTTCCAGGGTGGGCATTTGCATCTTCACACGGCCTCCTGCACCTCTTTACTCCATCGACCGGCTGGGAATTCGCTGCTAAGCTAGAGACCTGTGGGGAAGACCGTGCGATCCGTCCATATACATGCAGCAAAATAGTTGATAGCAATAATATTGACCCGCCCTAGGGTGGGTTATTTCCCAGATCACTGGGGGACGTGAGTGCAAACTGGGTTCCCTTCCAACAAAGACTGTGCTGCTCCCATAGCAACATGATGTGCAGCTGGCCCTGCTACTTACCACTTACAAAAATGGAGGAGGAGCTTATGTTTTCTTCCTGCATTTTGCATGATGTATACATATCTGCCAGCCAGAAACAGGAAAATATGGATGGGCTTTTGAACTTAAATAAAATACACTGAGGTAGGAGAGCATTCTGGCAAGGCAAGCGTGGGAATATGCAAACACCAAGATTTTCAAAACGGGCATAAAGCTAGGTTCCTAAATTCATATTTAGGCATGTAAGGCCTCAAACCTGAAGCTATATCCATGTAGGCTGTTCTTTACCATGATACAAAACCCCACTGGCTTCAGTGGTGGTCTTTATGGGTGCAGGAGCCCACCTGTGCAGGGCTCTTTGCAGGAATAAGGCCCAGATACAGCAAACATGCATAGTATTCACAACAGTCAAGTTAAGCCTGCCTGTAAGTGTGTTGAATGAGGGCCTAAGTGGCCTGATTTCCAACATAAGTGGCTTGAGCATCCAGTAATTCCCATTGAAGTCATTTTTTTTAAATCAGGTCACTTAATTATGTGCCTAAATTTTAGGCACCTGTTTAAAAAAAACAAACTTGACATTTTGTATGACATTTTGTATGATCTATTCTACAGCCTTATCAATGTCTGGCCTTTCTAACATAGGGTAGCCAGAAACCAGTTACCCTGGTGACTATGCAGTCACACTAAATGCTAGTGACTAGATCATGCTAGATCAGGGGAAAAGTGTGCATATGCCACTTAAAGCTGTAGGCTCTTTGGAGCAGGGACTGTCTTTTTGTAATGTTGTGTGTACAGTGCCTAGCACAGTGGGGCCTCAGCATCTGATAAGCCTTAAGGGCTTCCAGCTCTACTGCAATACAAGTAATAGTTCATTGCTGTGTCTAGACTAAGGGCTTGGCTACACTTGGAGTTGTGCAGCGCTGGGAGTTACAGCCGTCTTCGTACAGCTGTGTAGGGACAGCGCTGCAGTGTGGTCACATTTGCAGATTTGCAGCGCTGTTGGGAGTGGTGCATTGTGGGCAGCTATCCCACAGAGCTCTGTCCTTTTGGCGCCGTGGGTTGTGGGAAGGGGATGGAGGATGCGAGTCATTGCGTCCTGTGCAACGCCCATGGTGCAACGCTTCATATCCCATCAGTCACTGTTTTTCCGTGCACGTTGGGGCGCCATCATGAGTCGCTCCCAATGGTTTGTGTGCAGTGCAATTCCTGTGGGAAATGGAGCCAAGCTGCTGAGGACTTTGCTGATCGAGTGTCGCAAGCACATCACGTTGGGCAGTTGAGTTATTCTCAGCTCCAAAGTGGCAGGGGAGAGTCTGACGATACAAGTCGCCTGATGCATTGCACTAAATGCTTGTGGCAGTAACAGACATGCTCAGCACCGTGGAACGCCGCCTTTGGGCTCAGAAACAAGCATGAGTGGTGGGATCGCATTGTCATGGAAGTCTGGGATGACGAGCGGTGGCTGCAGAACTTTCAGATGAGAAAAGCCACTTCATGGGACTGTGTGAGGAGCTCGCCCCACCTGCAGCGCAAGGAACAGAATTGAGAGCTGCTGCCAGTGGAGAAGCGGGTGGCTATGCAATCTGGAAGCTGGCAACTCCAGACAGCTACAATGGTCACGAACCAGTTGGAGTGGGAAAGTCGATCGTTGGATATGTGTGATGCAAGTTTGCAGGGCCATTAATCACATCCTGCTAAGAACCGTGACTCTGGGGAATGTGCAGGACATTCTGGATGGCTTTGCACAAATGGTTTCCCTAACTGTGGAGGGGCGATAGATGAGACGCATATTCCTGTTCAGGCACCACCCACTAGCATGCCAAGTACATTAATCGAAGAGGTATTCTCTATGGTTCTCAGGCGCTTGTGGACACCGTGGTGGTTTCATTGACATTTACACAGGCTGGCCTGGAAAGGTGCTATGATGCACGCATGTTTCGGAACAGTGGCCTGTTCGGAAAGCTGCAGGCCGGGATTTTTTCCAGACCGGAACATCACGGTAGAGGATGTTGAAATGCCATTATTGTGATCCTTGGAGACTCGTTTACCCCGTTAATGCCTTGGCTCATGAACCTATACAGGAAGCTTGACAGGAGAAGGACTGGTTCAACTACAGGCTGAGCCAGTTGCCGAATGACTGTGGAGTGTGCTTTGGGCCGTTAAAAGGGCGCTGGGTTTCTTTAGGGAAGCTAGACTTGGGGAAAGCAGCATTCCTGCGGTTATATCCGGTGCTGTACCCTCCATAATATTTGTGAAGGGAAGGGTGAACATTCATGTCAGGAAGGACCTCCGAGGTTCAACACAGTGTGAGGCTGATTGCACAGCCAGAGAGGCGGTCTACTAGATGAGGCAGCACAGGCACAGATTAGGGAGATGCGTGGAGGGAGTGAATGTGAGGCTGCAAGCAACAGTAATGTGGTGCCTTGCCAGGAGTGAGTGCAATGGTTACATGATTTGCTGCTGTTTTTCTTGGGGTAGGTATCTTTTCACTTCTGCAAACTAATAAACTGTTTTAACGCCAGAGAAATCTTTATTGCAAGAAAAAGTCAAAGGGCAGGGGGGTAGGGTGCTGAACTTAGAAGGGCATATGTGCTGGAGCGCGTGCAATGACTGCTCACTTTCAGGATGAAAAGCTGCATGGTGATGGGGGTTAGTGAGAGGGTAAGGGCATAGTTCCAGGGCTGGGTGGGTGAACGTTCAGGTGTTGGGCAGCTGGTGGTGTAAGACTGGAATGCGGAGAAGGGGTTTGAGCTGACATGGGGGACAAGGAGAGAGTTTGATGGGCGACGGGGGGCGTACAGTAGCTCTGCCTGCTGGCTACAAGTGACTGGTCAGTCCCATTTGGTTGCGCTCAGGCAGGCTTATTAAGCTGCTTTGTGCTTTCCTTCTTAGCAATTCTTTTCCCTTGCTTTCTCTATTCTCAGTGTTGCATTTTCTCTCTCCATCCTGCAGCTTCTTCTTCTCTCTGGCAGACTGGATCATAACTGCTTTCACTACTTTCTTTGCTTTTTCGTGGCTTTTTCCTCAGGTTTGTAGCTTTTCAGCAGTCTGTGATAAGGCAAGTCATTTCTAGCAGTAGTTCAAGGCCAGCATTAAAAAAAAGACAAAATTGAAAATTTAACAGAAAGGCAAGGCATGTTGTAAATAACAGTGAAGTGATTGGCTCATTTAGCATATTTCATCATACAAACCACGAGAGAGCCCACAGCTAGCGGAAGACTGGGGAGTAACGGGAGAGAGTGCGGAGTATTAATCCTGGAGCGATCTCGCTGCTGCTGCCATCTAGGAGGGGAACTGATTGGTTCAGGCTGCATTGGGGTTTTCTGGCATTGGGGAAAGCGAGAGTGCGGGGAGATGCAGTCACACATCTACATTCCACAGGATCAATCCTGGAAGATATATGCTGCGGGTTACCTGGAAGCAAGGGAGAGTCTGCCTCCAGCAATGCGGATTCCCCCCCCCCCCCGCCCCTGGGCCTGATGCAGCTTGCCTGTGTGCAGCAATGCCCCACCCCTCGAGCAGGGCACAGTGGCGCAGACTGCCGTTAGCCCTGATGGGAACAGCAGGACCTAATGTGGCTCTCCTATGAACTGGGCAAGCGACATTGCCCATTAGCGTGACTAGAACTTTTGAAGAGCTTATCAGAGGCCAATACGGGCGACGTGATAGACCACTACATCAGTGGGCTATCCACATTCTAGGCATCATGCATGCAGCCTAACCCCTCCTCTCCCTAAACATTTCCTCCTGAATATAAAAGCTGCTTACCAGGACCGCTCCTCTGCTGTCTTCCCCAACAAGTCCAGCTTCCTGGACTGCTAGCTCCCTTGGCTTTAGAAGAAGCTCCTGGCTGCATGCCTCCGGGACCCGGGGTGTCTCCCACCCAGTACCGCTCACTCCGGTTTTTCCCCAACCACCACGTCCCTCTCTCTCCTGCGCGTGAATCTGTTCATGCGTGGCTCAGATTGGGCAGTAGGGGTCACCAAGTAGCGCATCACGCCTGTAAAAACGGCAGTCAGGGGGGGCAGCACCTGAGCAGCGGGTCCTCGGGGCTTTGCAATAGGCACTCCGCAGCTCCTTTACTTTAACCCTGCACTGCGCCGCATCCCAGTCATGGCCCCTTTCCATCATGGCCTTTGATATCTGCCCATAGGTATCGTAATTCCTACAGCTGGAGTGCAGCTGTGGCTGCACAGCTTCCTCTCCTCAAACACTGATGAGGTCCATCAACTCTCCTTTGCTCCATGCTAAGGCTTGTTTGGAGCGTGGAGGCATGGTCACTGATTGATTGCACTCCACACCTGGCTGAGCAAACGAAGGGGATTTTTAAAATTCCTGGGGCATTTAAAGGGCGGGTCACCTGAGGCCAGGGCAGTAAAGTGTGAACTGATGAGCAGAGTGGCTGAACAGGTATTCTGGGATACCTCCTAATACCCTGGAGGCTAATTACAGAGCTTTTGGTGGCCACACTTGACGGGGAGCGCTGCATCACCAGCGCTGCAATCGTTATACCCCAAGCAGACCAGGTGTACAGCCAGCGCTGCTGCCAGGGAGTTGCAGCGCTGGATGTGCCTTGCAGGTGTGGATGGTTACTAACTTGCAGTGCTGTAAACCCACCACCAGCGCTGCAACTCTCCAGTGTAGCCAAGCCCTAAGGCTTTAAAAAAAAATTCCCACCATTGCTGTAGCTCCAGTGCAAGTCCACCAGCGTTAGCAGCGGCAGGACGGAAGCACTAGTGTAAATCAGCTTGCGAACTTTTTATCACCATATCAAGTTAAAATGTCAAGGGCCACTCACACCCTGTCTACACCACTGCTCCCACCTATTGTAACCCACAACGGGGGAGGGGGAGTTAAAGATCTCCCTGTGTTGATCCACAGAAGAAGAGTTGCTACCGAGCCTTAGCTAAAGCTGTGGGAATTCATGATTTTAGCTCTATAGGTTCCTCAGTTGTATCCCCATATGGAGGGCCAAGAGGGTAGCTGTTATGCTGGTACCTGTAAGCCTGCATTGGAGCTTGCAGCAACAGTGTGAGATTTTAAGGAAAAGCTTAGTGTCAGAAGTGAAAGTAAGCCAATACGGTCCGGTACGGTGTACCAGCAAGAGCCAGTACACCGTGCCAGACCGCACCAGCTTCTGCGGACAGGATTTAAAGAGCTCAGAGCTTCCGCAGCTACGGGCAGCCCAGAACCCTTTAAATCCCAGCCATGACTCCGGCGGCTGGGCTGGAGCCAGGATTTAAAGGGCTCTGGGCTCCCCGCAGCAGCAGGAGCTCTGGGCCCTTTAAATCCCAGCACCAGCCTGGCAAAGTTTGGGGTTCCTCACGGCAGCCAGAGCCCCGGGCCCTTTAATTTGCCCCTGAGCCCCAGGGGACTCCCAGCCACCTCTTCAGCTGGGAGCCCCTGCTTAATTTAAAGGCCTTGGGGCTCCCAGCCACAGCCAGTGCCCCAGGGCCTTTAAATCTTGAGATCCCCCGCCTCTCCTGAATGAGGCCATGCCCCCCTGGACTTTGGCAGTACAGGTGAGTCCTGTAAGTTACTTTCACCCCTGCTTAGTGTAAACAAGGTCAAAGAGAAAGTGAGAAAGCTCTGGGTGGGGAAGTATGTGTGCACTTGAGCACATTAAGAATCAACGCAATAAGAAACAGTGGATCTGATCTTTGGATCTGCCCAAGCTGTGCTTGGTGTGGGACGCACAGGGCAAAGGTGGTAGTGTGTCACCTTTATACTCTCTTGGTCCCTGAGGCTACTAAAGACTAGTATAACTTGCCTAAGGCATGCTTTAACTTGCATCAGCAGCTGATATCCCCTGAAGAGTTATTTTATCAGCCAGGGAATGCTGGAGCACAAAGTGCGATAGCCTTTCCTCCTCCCTTCCTGCCTAAGATAGCCCTATGGTATGGGCTGTGTGGGGAGGCATAGAGCCAGCTACTGAGAACCAGCCCTATTACAAATCTCCTAGTGGTGCTGCTTAAATTAAGCTGTTAAATTTAGAAGTAAAGAGCTTGCTTGTCTGTTCCACCAATCTTAGCCTTCTAAGATCCTACTTTATAAAGCTATAATAATCAGATGGATGGTATGGTAAACATGATTCAAACAACACTGCACAGCACCATCTTGTGGTGATCAGACAGTTCATCTTTTCTTCTAAGTTTGACGTTTCCATTTTAGTTTGTCATGTCAAAGAATTTTCACATTAAGAAATTGTGATGTTTCTGAGGAAAGTTTAAAAATGAAGAGATTTCCAGTGTAAGTGCACTATAAATCTCAAAACAGAAAAGGCACAGTGTTGTGTTAAAAGTATGTTTTATAAACCTATGTTTCTTATAGCAATTTAGACCAAAACTGAAATATATATATAAAAACATACTTTCCATCATTTATACTGTTTGCTCACTCCTAATTTCATTCAACACATCCATTATCAGTTTTGTGTTTCTTTCTTTCTAAATCAGATTTCTGGCCCAGAGGGAGTGAAAGTTCTTAAAAGGCATTATATGGCTCCTGTACCTGTAATTAAAAGAACTGTAGCTGTAGGATAAGTGAGAAGCATTTTCTAAAAAGGGAACAGGAAACATGCAAATAGATAGAACTATCTAAAGCAGTGGTTCTCAAACTTTTTTTTTCCGTAGACCACTTGAAAATTGCTGAGGGTCTAGGAGGACCACTTAATGATCTTTCCAAATGTTGTTTGTACAGTTAGTTAACTATTGTACAGTGCTTTAGATAAAAGTGCTATATTAAAAAAATAGTAATAATTAATTTTTTTTGTTCTACAAATAAAAGCATACAATTCATTTTAATACATTTCTAATGCAATGGATGTGCCCTCTCTCCCCCATCGTGACAGCTCCTGAGCTGAGGCTGGGAAGGAGGGCTGTCTCTCCCTGGTAGCAGGGCCGGCTCCAGGCCAAAGCGCGCCAAGCGTGTGCTTGGGGTGGTACGCCACAGGGAGGCGCTCTGCCAGTTGCTGGGAGGGCAGCAGGCGACACCCCCGTGGCAGCTACACCAGAGCCGTGGGACCATCGGACCCTCCGCAGAAACGCCTGCAGCAGGTCCACCGGAGCCGCGGGACCAGCTGACTGTCCGCAGAAACGCCTGCGGGAGGTCCACTGGAGCCCCGGGACCGGCGAGCGGCAGAGCGCCCCCCGCGGCGTGCCGCCGTGTTTGGGGCGGCGAAATTGCTAGAGCCGGCCCTGCCTGGCAGCCGCCGCCTGGAGCTGGAGAAAGTTGCCATTTCCTCTGGCTGCCACAGCCCTGCACATCCCAAATTCCCCCCAGCCCCTCTTCTCACCCCACTGCCATTCCCACCTACCCCTATCCCCACAAGGCCATCACCTCACCTTACATATGCAGCTTCTCCAGGGTCCAGGCACTTAATTAGTGGAGCCATGCCTGCACGGCTCCACTAATTAAGTGAGTGACCCTTCATTCTCTTGTGTTCGGCCATCCAGGCACGCACCTTAGAGGGAACTATCCGCAGACCAGTTTGAGAACCTCTGATCTGAAGCGAGGAACTTGCAGCAATAGCTGATGGGCTCCCAAAGAGTTATTTTATTAGTCAGGGATGCTGGAGCACAGAGGTGCTATAGGCTTGCCTCCTCCTTTGACTCCCTCCGGCAGTCAAAGCTGGAGGTAGGAGAGTTTCCAAAAAGGAAGAAAATGGAGTTGTTGAGAAAAATTCCAAGAACCCTGGAAAAGAGAACACAAGCTCAATTGCTAGTGTTAGAACAATGGAGGAGGCAAGCCTATAGCACCTCTGTGCTCCAGCATTCCCTGGCTTGAAACCCTGAATGTTGCCTTACCTAATTTATCTGCATTTGAAGAAGTGGCATTCCTTGCTGGTGCTTAACCTGCTCTTTTTACAGTAATGGTTATTGTTTCATTATGGTACATTTTCTTTTCTGCAATGCAACTACTTTGTATTTAGTTTAAGTGTTTTTAAAAGTATTCCTCCAAGTGTAATAACACAGTTACCATATGTTATCTTTAATTTTTTGTCATATTTCCAGGGATTGCATGCAAGTACAGCAGAAGTGGAATCACTTACCTCTAAAAATCAGTTCACATTTTTCAATGGGGAATAATTAATCACCCAGATCCAAATAACGGGCCAAATCATGCCATCGGTTATTAAGTGGAGCTTCCCATTGAAATGAATAGAGATTCACAGTATGGTCCAATGGAATTAGACTGTCTAGTTTTTCTAGAACAGCAATATTTTTAACAGACTATGCCTGGGCCCTGCAGACTTTCAGAAGAGACTAGAGTCCTAAGTAAGGCTTATCTGTCTTTCTCTCCTCATGCACTTCTATCTATTTCCACAATAGGTAGAACTATCTTCATTCTGGAGACTCCTACCATCATAATTTTAATATATAAAAGGATCCTTACTGTTTTAGTGTTTGATATTAAAAATGTTATATATTAAACATGAAAACAGCAAGGATCCTTTTCAAAAGCTAATGTGTAATGGCCAGGATCAACCAAGATACTACTTCACACTTGGATTCCCTGATCCCATCAAGATGGAGAGAACAATATGTGCCTTAAAAAATGTTCTAATGACAGCTGTTCTCAAACAATCTTTCAACACTGTTGGCGCTTCACAGTCATATAAGGAAGTTAGATTAAAAAAAAAAAAAAAACAAACTATGGTGCATGTGGAATCTTATTCCACACAGTAGCTGAAGTTGAATTAGGAATGCATAGCCCTGCTTTATTCTGTAGTCTATTCACATGTGGGACTCATATCCCATGGAGCCTTGCTACATTTAATACACATAAGTGTGCATTAAATGAAAAAGTCTTGTCTCTCTATTGGAAAAGCACTATAGAAAGTAATAGGGATGAAACCAATAATGTTCTGTATACATTTAATAGGGTTCTCTATATATGACTATGGAACCTATAAGAAAATATACTTGCTATTCTGTTCTACAGGTTATATTTTTAGCCACTATGGAATTCTTCAACAGGGGTTTATCTGTTAAATTCTACCAGAAGGTAGGGGGAAAAAAACACAAACACACATGCCACTGGAAAGGTTATCATTTCATCAAATTATATAGTATATTTCCTTAAGTGCTCACTGAGCACCCATCTTGTGTAGGACACTGTTCTGCTATAGAAAGTAGTTTTATATTACGGAATGTCTTGTTTTTGTTTAAAAAACACAACAGATTTCATACAAAAAGTGGATGAAAAGAAAATTAAGATCCTGATCCTGTTTTCAGTGGGCATCCTTGCTGAGGTAGGTATCAGCCATGTAGCTCCAGTTGCAGGATCATGGTCTACACATTCAAACTGAAGCATTCCAAAATCAAGAAATTATGAAGTTAAAATTACTTGCGCAACCTTAACTCTGTCACCTTGCATGTATGCATTTACAGGAGTCCTTAACTACATAATCACATTCTTGTTCCTCCAGGTCTCAGATCACATTTAGTGTGCTATGAATGACCCAGGGGTGCACTCACTGAATAGTGAAAATAAATATAGTTCAGTTGCCTCATTCACTGTGAACCATGCAACCTGCACATTGACTGAGGCACAGATCCTGAAGAAATAGTAGTATGTGATCACATAACTAAAGATTGTATTAAAATGCATAAGCAAAAGAGGCCAATGTAAAGGTTAGTAGGCAACCTTAAATTTGGCATCTCCTGACTTCTGACGACTTCATTCTGCAACCTTAATGTAGAATAATATGATTTTACACAAGGAGTTTAAATATATCTTGTTATAATGGTCAAGGTCCTTTTCTCCTTAAATCTGCCATTAGCACACGGTATTTTGCCAAATTTTCTGAGAAAGGTTACCACAGAATCAAAAATAACTGGTTTATTAGTAGCTGTTGTATGTTATGGTTGTTGTGCTTGAGTTGACTTTTCTTATTGATATTTAGCCTAAACAATTATTTTGTTAGGTTGCTATCCACAAATATGGATTTTATAATTATAATTAAGGCTACGTGTATTTTTAGTAAAAGTCATGGACAGGTCACAGGCAGTAAACAAAAATTCACAGCCTCTGACCTGTCCATAACTTGTAGTATAAACTCCTGACTAAATCTTGGATGGGAGCCGGGGGGAGGAGCGGGGGCGGGTGGCCTAGGAGTGCTGTGGGTGCTCAGGGGGACATCCTTGGGGCCGCTGCCACAGGTGCTGAGTGGGCAGCCTTGGAACCCCGCTGGTGCTTGGTGGGGGGTTGGTGAGGCTGGCAGATTCCCTACCTGGCCTGCACCTCCCCAGAAGTGGTGACATCCCCCTCTGCTCCTAGGCAGAAGTGTGGCCAGGAAACTCTGCATGCTGCCTCCATCCTGAGTGCCAGCTCCCACTGGCCAGGAACCATGGCCAATGGGAGCTGCGGGCAGTGTGTTCAGGAGAAGACAGTACACAAAGCCCCCTGGCTGCGCTTCCGCCTAGGAATGTCTCTGCTTCCAGGGAGCCACCCCAAGGTAAGCACCACCCAGAGTCCTCACCCCCCCTCCTGCGCCCTAGCCCTCTCCCACACCCAAACTTCTGCTGCTACTGGAGGAGAGGGCATGGTGGCCCAAGACTGCCCTAGCAGCAATCGATGCGGCTGACCCAGGAGCTGGCTGAGCTGCTCAGTCAGGCCTGGGGCCAGCTGCACCAGCTGCTACAGAAGTCCTGGAAAGTCACGGAATCTGCAACTTCTGTGACAAACTCACAGCCTTAATTATAAGTGAACATGCGTGGAGTGGCCACACGTATTATAATACTTAACTTAGTTCCTGCAGCCAGACATCCAAACTCTTCTTCCATAACTCTGCCTACCTCTGTCATCATAGTTTACGCTTGCCTTGATCCTGATTTTGCTGGAAAAACTTAATTCACTCATTAGGAACCAATTCTGCAAACCTTTGGTCATGTGAGTAGTCCCACAGACTTCAATGGGGCTAGTCATGTAAGAATTACCCAGGAGTGTGGCATTTGCAGGATCGACCTAATCACTTCCTCTCTGCATGTCAATCCCCTCTATTATAATATTTTCAAAATCTTCATTCACAAAACTTAAGGAGCAGAAAAAAAATCCAATCCAAAACACACACATCTGGACTACTCTGTCATTCAAAGAATTAATGCCATTTCACCCCCGGAGAGTTCTATTTGTCTCAGAGCCTAGTTCAAAACTGATTTGGAAATCTCTCACTCCACCTATAGATCAGCCATGATAATGATGATTCCAGAACAAGGATGCACAGCAATTTCTTCTGTTCTAAGCCTTGAGGTGAAAAGTACTGCATTATTTTCGTCTAGGAAACGTCTTAACCTTTTAAACCTTTATCAGAACAGATCTTGCACCAGCTTTCTATGTGTAATGGCCACAGAGTAAGGACAATATTGTAATCCTACTGTGTCTTTATTTCTTTGAATGAGTGTTGGTAGATAAGCATTTCATAATGTTGCGGTTCAATGAAAAGCCATGGCCTTAAGGTTATTATCAATTTCCACTGTATTTGGAAGAATCCTAAAAGCTAATTCTCTCTTTCCTTTAACTTTCCTCTTCTAGTCAGACATACTGTTTCATGCAAAACCTTAGGCACTGCAGCACCTGGATGTAGCCCTTGCAAATAGGGGGAGAAGAGTTGATGTGACAATTCCTAATGACACCTTAGAAATTCACCAGTCTTCCAGTGGATACAGTATGAAAAATATATACCTTGTAAACAAATCAAATAGTTTAACCTTTGATAATGGAACTCTTAGTAATCAATATACAGAAATTTTAGAGACCACATAGACTTATTCTTCATACAGAAAAGTGTGAATGGCAGGTAATATTGTTTCACTCTTGGCAGACAGCAGAGTAAATCAATAAGCAATCAATACCTTCTCTAATGGTTACTTTGACCTAACGTGATTCTAAAGTTATGTAAGTGATCCATAACTGGAAAAACTATGCAATGCAAAAATTCAGTACCAGAAGATTATACAGAATAATAAATAACCAAAATAATTTATGAAAATACAACTTCAAATATAAACTGAAATAGAGTTGTAGGATATCTTTATTTAGCTCTGATAAAGCTTGATTAAAGGATGACAGACACACCAATAAACATTCAATCAGCAGAAACTACCTATTTCTAGGCTCCTTTGAGTTAACAGAAGGCAGCCTTCATACACCTAGCCTGCATCCAGGAGCAGTGCCAGAGTTTCTGGCGCCCTCGGCAGAATTCGAGGGCAGCATTTTGTGTGCGCCTCACGGGGCGCGCGGGAGCTTCCGGTTCCGCTCCCATCACGCCGCCGAAGGACCATCCGCCAAAATGCCGCAGACGACGGCAGCATTCATTGAGCTGCTCAATTGCCTGCCGCTGTTTTCCACGGCATGTTGGCAGAAGGTCCTTCTTCTGCAGCGCGATGGGAGCGAAAACAGAAGCTCCCGTGCGCCCCATGGGGAGCGCATAAAATGCCGCTCCCTGGATCCTGGTGCCCTAGGCGATCGCCTAGGGTTGCCTAATGGAAGCGCCAGCCCTGCCTGTATCTACTTACTTATATGTATCTCATCACCATAGCATTTTATCCACACAATATTTTTGTGATATAGGGAAATTATTATTCCATTTTACAGATGAGAAACTGAGGCACAGGGTAACCGAAGTTACTACAATACTACAGGAATGCTATGGCAGACACAAAAATGAACCTAGACTACAAAGTCCTAGCCCTATGCACTAGATAACCCATCCTCCCACCACTTACTCCAGAAGAGATAATGAAATATGTACTGTAGTTTACAGGTCTGGATTTATTATTATCTGTGTACAATACTTTATATTTCACTTAAACAGCAACAGAAAAACTAAATGCTAAATCCACTCTACTTAGAAAATAATAATGTAGTGTGATGGGGCAAGGCCAGATGGCTACAGTAAAGTACTGAGAAACAGGTATGTTAGCCTATTGGCATCCCAGGGGGTGGGCGGGCTTCGCCCGCCCACTTCTAAAGGACCTCCCCCCTGCCTAAGGGGAGGATCCACAGGTCTAGAACACCAAGTGATTCCGGGGGACAACAAATGAAAAAAACAGGATCAGGAGTGAGGTCAGAGGGCTAAACTAAGGGAACCGGATGGGGAAACCGAGCAGAGAACCCCGGACAACGCCCACTGCTCCTCAAAGGCGTCAAAGGAGCCCAGTGATTGCCGCCCAGAGGAACTCCGCCCGGATGCCGTGAAAGACGGAGGAACGGAAATAGGCCTACAGTCGCAGAAAATCCCGTCGGCAACCTCCTCTCCTGGTGTTGTAGCTGGCTAGTTTGCCAGGGCCAAGAAGGAGTTGAGAAGGAGAGATCCCGCGACTTCGTCGGGGCCACCGGATGGGAAGTGCGCTAGATAAAAGGTTGAGGGAAAAGTGCAACCAAGAAACGCAAAAAGATATTCAGGAGGAGCGGCGGAACAGGGGGCTGCAACCTGGCGCACTCAAGTAAAACGTGCGCCAAGTCTCCTCACGCCACAGAAAGGCAGGTGTCGGGGGACAGGGCCTGGAACCGCCGCAGTACACACCCTGCCCAACGCCCATGAATGGAGCTGCCAACTAACATCCAGCGGGACCGCTGGGGACCAGGGCAGAGTACAATAGCTGGCCTAAATAGGGGGACAATTCTCACCCCTCGAAGGGTGCAGGAGGTCCCGCCATTTGATATCAGGGCGGCGGATTCTCAGGGGTGAGAAGTGAAGGGTGTGGAGCACGAGCGGGTAACCAGATGCTTTCCGTGGCGCGTCTGGCAACAGAACCGGACTGCAACATCGTGCAGCCGCTTGCAGACTGAAAGGGTGAGGGGGCGATTGGGTCCACGGGGGCAGGGCCTATAAAAATGTCCAAGTGGGGCCGGGGTGGTGAACGTGGCGGGTGTTTAAGCCTCTCGCAGGACCCGGTCAAGAGTAAGCCCTGAGCAAGCAGGCAGCAAAGCGCCCTCACGCTCCTGAAGTACGTGCCTGGGATATTGAAGTCTGGAGAGCCCATGTTCGCCGGCGATTGCGTCAGGGGAATCCAGCAATCTCCCCCGGTCGTAGTCAGGAGGCTCCGACCCTGGTGACTTCCGCAGGTGACCACCTCCGCGCAACCGCGGGGGCCAGCTCCTACACAATTCCCAGCTTCGTGTGCAGGTGGCGCAGGGCCCGCGAGGAGGTCCGGCCCCCACGGTGGGCGCCACGGACCTGTCGCAAAAAAGAGCTCCAGGTCGGAGGAGGCCTTGTAGAAGACCAGCAGCCCGAGAGGTTCTCGCGGAAAGACCTCTCGGTATGGAGGTAAAAGAGCTGCCGGTCATATCGGAGCCCTCGAAGCAGCGGAGGAAGGCGTGCGGCCACAGTTACGCTCCACGCCGGACTACCCGCAATACAGGGAGCCTGCAGGCCCTGGAGCGCGGAAGACACGGACCTGAGTGCGAAGGCACTTCACCTCTGCCCCTGGGGGAAGGGGGCAGGGGCCTGGAGGACCCCTGCAGAGACCCAGTGCGTCCTGCCAAAAGAAACTCCAGAATCATCGTCCGGAGGTTGGTCAGGAAATCCGGGCCGGACCAGGGGTGTTGAGCCGGTACTAGAAGAGCATGGACAGGACCTAGTTGAAATTAAGGCACCAGTGCCCTCCCCGAAGGGGGAGAGGCACCGATGAGTTAGTTCCCGTCCATTTCGGAGCCGCCCCCGCACCCAGCTTGCCTTCCAAACCGGCGTGGCAGTTCTTACCGGCGGAGACGGATGCGTGGCAGAAGAGGTAACGCTGAGAATAGAGCAGCGGACCCAGCGCTCCACACGGATGGCCTGAAGCGCGGGTGGGAGGGAGCTCGCCTGCACTCGGTCCCCTGACCACCAGGCCAGATTGCTCTTGACCAGTTAACCGGGCAGAGGCAGGCCGCCGAGTACCGAGCAGCCTGGGCAAGCCGTCACCCGCGCCAGAGTCGCCCGGGTTCCTGGACCACGAGTAAGCACATCGTCACGTACGCCAACAGGACCAGCTCGCAGCTCCGGCTCCGAGCACCAACCCCGTCAACTCATCGCGGAGGAGACGAGGAAGGGGCTCAATCGCCAGGGTGTACAGCTGGCCGAATAGGCGGGCACCCCTGCCGCCTCCCGCCGAAGCTGACGGCTCGGTCAGAGGTCCAGTTTCAGAGCTGACCAGATGCACATCCAGCACCTGGAGAAAGAGTCCCACAAAACGGGGTCCGAAGCCGAACGCTCGCAGCAAGTACCCAGGAGGATACCCGTGATCACATCCCTGTCAACGCCTTCTCCTGATCAGGGACAAGGGGCAAACGCAGACCATTCCCTACACCTTATTCCAGAAGTCCCGGACCAGATACAAGTTATCAAAGATAGTGCGGCCCGGGAGCGGTGTAGGTCATGGTCTGGATGGACCACGTCCGCCGCACGGACCTAGACGCAAGCGAGATAGCCTTTGCAATGATTTTTTTTTTTTTTTTTTCTGTAGTCCGTGCTGAGGAGCGCGGATGGGACGCCAATTCCGTTAAGTCGCGGAGGTCCCCCCCTTTTGGGCAATAAGGCGAGCACGGCTTCGCACTGCACGAAAGAAGAGAGGGAGGACCCGCTCTGCAAAGACTCGGCCCAGACGGTGACTCCAGGTCTGGGCCGAGAACGTCCCCAAACACGCGGTAGCAACTCCACGGTCAGCCCGTCCATGCGGAGATTTATTGGTGGGCAATGCGACGGAGGGCTTTGAGAACTCGGGCCAGAGTGAGAGGCAGCTCTAGCCGGGTCCCGGTCGCCCGTGCCCGCCGTCGGGAGCCCGTCCAAGAAAGTACTCTGAGCGTTAGGAGGCATTGGTCGGTATCCGGGGAGAAAGGGCCGCGTAGAAGGCCCCTGGCCCTCCGCACGATCTCCGCCGGGTCCGTGAGTGGGTGCCGTCCTCCGCCAGGAGGCAGGGTGAACGTGTTTCTTGGCCCCCTCCTTTTCTCCAGGGCGTAGAAACATCGGGAGCCGCGGTCCATCTCCGAGGAGGCGGATGCGGGATCGAACAAAAAGGTGCACCCCGGCCGATGGTCCCCGAGGCTCGGCACTCCTCCCCGCTTCTCTCGAAGGCGCTCGCAAGGGATGGATCTTGGGGCTGGCGGCCAGACGCCTCTCCAGCTTCCAAGACCTCCCGCTCCAGCTTGCTCTATGGCCGCATCCCTCCGACCGGCTGGCGCCCCGGGTGTAGTCACGGTCAGAAGAGCCGGGCGCGCACTCCATCCCCAGATCCCACCGACCGCCATGCCGAGGAAAAGGCGCACCGCTTGCCCTTCGCCGCAGGCAGCCAGAACTACCCGAAGGACGCCACGAAGCCCTGCATACTCAGCAAACTTTATTTAAAGTGCCAATAGGCCGGCCCCGCACTCTTCCGCGCAGAGAGAGGCTGTCACGGTGGCAAGGACGATGAATCCGAAAAAGGGGGCCGGCCCGAACGCCGGAGGAGTGGGCCCGTAAAAGTGGAAGACGTGAACAGATAAATGCGGTCCAACAGGGAGCGGCACGACCGATGGCCTCCACCTGACGAAGGTGAAAGTCCTCACGACGTCGTCCAGGTATGGTGGTCGCGCCAGACGTCCACCCAGGGAGTGGCGTTCGACAATCTCCGCGAGGACGGCCGCGGCGGCCGGACATGCTCGGTCCCAGCGGTCCCGTTCCTCAAGCAAGGTGGGGTATTAAAGTCCCCTCCCAGGACCAGGCACTCACGAGGATCCAGGGAGCCGGGAAGGGACGACGCGCCTGCTGATAAAAAGCAAAACTCTCCGGGCCCGCCGATTGTCGGGGCATAAACATTGACGAGATTGACTACAAGCCCCGCCATGCGGACCCGGAGGTGCAGCAGGCGGCCCGAGCACAGCCTCAGCGACCCCCAGCACCTCGGGGCCGTAGGTCGGGGGAGAACAAGGTCGCCACCCCGGCCGCGCAAACCGAGAAGTGGCTAAAGTAGGCCTCGTTCCCCCACTCCAGCCGCCAGCTAGCTTCAGCGGCCGGATCCGTATGGGTCTCCTGCAGGAAAATCACAGAGTAACCCCCCTCCCGGAGGTAGGAGAGCACCTGGTTCCTGTGGAGACCCATCCTACAGCGCCGGGTGTTTAACGTAGCAAAGATGATCTGTGTCATGAGGAGGGCTGGGGGGGATCCTCGCCAGCAGACACGCCCACAGCCTCCGGCAGGCCGCGAGAAAAGAACTTGTGTATGGATGTAAAGCAGTTTGTGCCAAAGAAACTAAATTACAGTAAAAAAAAACCCCCAAAAAAAACAAACAAAAACCCCTCTCCTGTATACACAAGCCCCAAAATGCATATGGATGGTGCAAATATACATGGATTGTGAACTCGGGAAGAGAGGCAGAATCTACCACCAGTCCAGGCCCCAGAACAGCCACTCCATGGCTACTACTTCAACCTATGGGCTGAAGTAGCCCACCGTAAGTGAGAGCATCTAGCCAGTGGATCTACTTGCCCAACTCTCTAAAAAATCCTCTGTGCTATCCTGTCACCACTACCACCCCACTCAAACACAGAGAAGCCTGTTCTATGCCTTCCATGCCCCAGAAGGGAAAATTTGTCTGTAAGAGTCCTCAAAAGGCCAGGTTGCCTAGTGATTAGCACACCCAGTTTCCAGTGCCATACCTCCCAGAAGAAAAGGTCTTCAGTCTAGTTCCTAACTTTTGCATGTGGCTTAGCTCCACATCAGGGTTTTCAACATCTTTACCCTCTCCTTACTAGAAGTGTGTGTGGAAATGAGGCTTGTCCCCCATCTGCAACAAGAACAGTTAGCAGGGGAGCCCATGCCCTCCCACTCCACCAGGCTCTGACTCAGAGTCCTATGAGAAACAGTGTCAGGCACTCTGGCACGCCCCCAGAGCTGCCTCTTTGGATCACTTCCTACTGTCTCCCCCTACAGCTTGCAAGCCCAACATGAGACAGAAAAAGATAAGTGAACCTTCAGCCCTAATCAGCCTCAGCAGGCAGTCTTTGTCCTCATAAGGGAGGCTTCTTCAGGAGCCCTCAGGATAAATAGGTCAATCTTCCTCCCTCATCTCAGCTGAGTTGCTCCCTTCTAAATGTCATCTCCATTTGGTGCATGCTCTGCAGGTTTGGATGGCTGGAGCTACCTGAGATGAGTATCAGAGGAGTAGCCGTGTTAGTCTGGATCTGTAAAAGCAGCAAAGAATCCTGTGGCATCTTATAGACTAACGGACGTTTTGGAGCATGAGCTTTCGTGGGTGAATACCCACTTCGTCAGATGCATGTGCATGCACTGAGATGAGTACTGTCCTTTAATCCTTTTGGGCCAGTGTGGGGTTTGGCCATCCCATTACATTGTCCTCTATTAATTTAATAAATTTCAAAATGTCTTAGGCTAGGTGGAGGCTCCTAATGGCCACACATTGTCAGCACACAGCCCCCTCTCCTATCAGCCACCCAGAAAGGAAGCAAACCTCCAACAATCAAATTAGCCCAATACCATGATTTTTCCAACAGTGGGGATGCAGAAGCAGACATTCCCCAATTCTGCCTCCTTGTGGCTGGACAAATCTCAGTATTGGGATAAATTTCAGGATTTCCATGCAGTCTTTGAAATCGTGATTCACACAGGGGCTGATCACAACTGCACCCACCCTGAGCGCCGACCCTGCCAACTGCGGCCAATGGGAGCTGCAGGGGCAGTGCCTGTAGGCAGTGGTGTGCAGAGACCACTCCAGCCCCCTGCCTAGGAGCTGCTGCCAGAGAGGGGTGCAGGCTGCTTTCGGGAGCCGCCCAAGGAAAGCACTGCAACCCTCACCCTCTCCCACACTCAACCCCCGGCCCCAGCCCAGCCCTCACACCCTCCCTCCCAGAGCCCCACCCCTGCCCCCGACCAGAGCTCACACCCAACTCCCTCCTTCAGAGCCCAACCCCTGCCCCCCCCACCAGAGCTCAACACCCAAATCCTCCCAGAGCCGACCTGCCCCCCAGACCAGCTCACACCAAACTCCCTCCCAGAGCCCGACCCTGCCCCCCAGACCAGAGCTCACACCCAAACTTCCCTCCAGAGCGCGACCCCTGCCCCCCAGACCAGAGCTCAACCCAACTCCCTCCAGAGCCCGACCCCTGCCCCCCGACCAGAGCTCACCAACCCAAACTCCCTCCAGAGTCTGGGCAGGAGGGGGAAGGTCGGACCCGTTCGGGGCAGCTGGCCCCAGGGAGACCGGGTACCCTCTGGGCTTAGCTGCCTCCCATCTTCCCCCTCCTGCGCTGCCTGCAGGGTCAGCAACGGGCAGTTATCCCGCACTGCGCATTTTACTTGTACTGCCGCATCCCTTACGAGGGAGCCACGTTAGGCCTGTTGCAAAAGTCTGGGACATGCGAACAGGACCAGGTGCGCATTGCGTATCGCCACTTTCCTCAGCCCTTTCACGTTGGTCTGTCTCCTGTTCCATTTCCAAGAAGACGCGGGAAGTGAAGCCGCCAATAGGGGGAGAACTCCCCCAGACCACGCCCCTAAATCTCTTCTGCGGATAGGACCTACCCCTCCGCTCCGGCCCGGTACCGCCCTCGTGTCTTGCGCATGCGCTGTAGGCCGGCGGCAGGTGTGGCCTGGTGGTGCGGTCGCGGCGCGAGGCCCAGCGCGGGCCTCTAGGTGGCTCCTATGAGCAGGCGCTCGCGCTGGCTCGCCCGCCGCCAGCTCGGTGCTGAGGGACTGTGGTCGGCTCGGCTTTCCTCTGCCTGGCCCGGGCCATGAGCCTGTGCCGAGCCCCGCCGAGCTGCGGGGCGGGGCCCTCGGACGGCGGCTCCTCCCCCGCCCGCCTGAGCCTCCCTTGGCTGCGGCTGCCGCAGGTGCCGGGCGCCGACCCCGGCAGAGCCAACGACCTGTTGCTGCTGCTGCCGCCGGAGCTGCCGGAGCCGCCTCGGCATCATGTCGTCTATTTCCAGGGGGACGTGCAGGTACCGGCGGGCGGGGAGATGGGCCGGGAGTCGCACCGAGCCGGCGCGGGGTCCGACCAGACCGACCCGCTGCCCCGCGCTGTTCCTTCCCCCAGCGCAAACTCATGGGGGCGGGGCCGCCTCCTGCCCCCCTCCCAGGGACGGGGGGCAGCCCTGGTGTGTTCTCCCTGTGCTCCTAGGTCAGGCTAAACCCACTCTTGCAAGGAGAGTAGAGTTACGGTGTGTTGGGGGCGTAGCGTGCTGCCCTCATAGCTCCTGTTAGTCTGTCCATTGCAAACAATTCATACCCCCCTCAAGTGTTCATACAATGGAGGAAGCTAAAGGCATGCTGTGAAGTGGTGCACTTGGGAATGCTGCTCCTTTGGGCAGGGATGGTGTCCCTAGTTGCTGTTTGCCAGAAGCTGGGGATGGGTCACTTGGTGATTACCTGGTGTGTTCATTCCCTCTGGGCACCAGGCATTGGCCACTGTCGGAGGACAGGATAGTGGGCTAGATGGACCTTTGGTCCGACCCAGTATGGCCACTTATGGTTTATTAGCCAGGATGGGTAAGAAAGGGTGTCTCTAGCCTCTGTTTGTCAGAGGATGGAGATGAATGGCAGGAGAGAGCTCACTTGATCATTGCTTGTTAGATTCACTCCTTCTGGAGCACCTGGCATTGGCCACTGTCAGTGGACAGATACTGGGCTAGATGGACCTTTGGTCTGACTCGGTATGGCCGTTCTTATTCTTATGGCAAGCATTATAAAAATGCTGCTATAGATAGATAGATAAATACAGTCCTGTCCACTAGTGTGGAATATTAGTGTGATTATCTTATGTGGTATGCATTGCAACTCAATGTTAAATATATTGTGTGTTTGGATCTACTGGGAGCTACTTACATTAGGATATGGTGAGAGTGTTTACAGTTAAGTAGAGTGAAAGTTGATGCCTGATTTGTTTCATCTCTCCTGTGTGTGCACTGCAGTTCTGGTTAGAGTGAACAGCTCCCTACTATACAGTTGAATTGTTTTGTTAGGATGAAAATAGAATTAACTAAGAGGATGTGTACATGTATATGAAAATTATTTAAAAAATCTAATAAAACAAGATGTGAAATCGAGTGGTCAAAAATTAAGGTTGCTCTAGAATGTTAGCAATTTACCCATACGTTATCATCAGTAATATAATAAATCTAACAACAAACAGGACATGATAAATCTCAAAGTGTGGAGCAGCATTAGCTCCTGTAGTCTTCTGGCTCTTGAGTGCTTGGTTTAAGGTTCAGTTAACAGAGGGGAAGCGGGCATGGATCAGCATTCATGTTGTGCTCCCTGTCAATGCCTGGGCAAGCTAAAGATCCAACGAGCAGACCAAATTCAGTGATTCACTCTGGTCACATGCAACCTGAGGCACTTGTACATATGCTAAGAAGAAGAAAACTGTCTCTTTTCCTGACAGTTACTCCCCATGCATTAATGAATTATAAAATGTTAAGTCTAGCTATTTAGATTTGGAAGCTAATAAGCTACACAAGTGAAGTTTATAAACTGCTTGAACCAGGGCTCGTAGGCTTGTTCTTTCACAGAAACTCCTACCTAAAACCAGTAATTAATGTTTCTTGGCCTGAAGGTTCTTGACACTGGCATCAATAATTGAGATGTTCAGTTACAATAACTTATTGTGACTTCTGTAGTTACTTATTTTGGCAGTTGGGAGCTTTGAGTGGTTTACAGTCACTAACAAATTCATACTCGCAATGTATTTCTGAGGTAATGAAGTATTATTTATTGCACAGATGGGGAACTGAGACTTAAAGAGATTGAGGCCCTGATCCTGCAAATGCTTACCCACATGTTTAGCTTTGTCTCTGAGTAGTCCAATTGACTTCAATATTTCTATGGTGAAGAAAGCACAAGAGTAATTTTTTGTTAGGGGAAAAAACCCTTTTCCTCCTCCATAACCAGAATGAAGCAAAAAAAACCCTGCACAAACAAAATTTTTTCTGGCTTTTTAATGTTTTACAGTTTGTGACTGTGCAAAGAATCATAGACTTTGTCATCTGTAAACTAGGTCTGGCTTGTCAAGAGTCATGTGTCATTTCTATTGCATTATCCTTCATGAAAAGCTAATCACTTCTAGTCCATTAATAGAAATAGGGCTGTGGAAGACCACCCATATTTCTGAGAGTTGTTTTTGTTTGCACTACTAGCCAGGTGGATATAAGTGGAATGCGTTAACCTATCTTAAAAAGAAATGAGATCAATGATGTCTTTGATTAGTTTTCTGTATATTCTTTATCCTTAAAGTGATAAAATAGTTTTACATTTTAAATTTTAAGGCCAAACAATAATGGTGAATTAATATTTTTGTGAGGCTGAATATAATTTAATGTAATCTGTAGTCTACAGAATCTTAGCCTTTTGAAGTGGGAACTCACCAGAACACAATAAAAATCAACACTTGGAAACTGAATGCTGTATTTGGGTAACATTTTGCTATAATATGTGTGCAGTGAGCAACATCTTTTCTTTAAGACTTGTTTAAGTTTACATATCTTACTTATCAGAAAGAAAACACATGCTTCCCATTTTGGAGATTAACCATCCTGTGATCCTGGGTATTGAAGACAAAGACATACTTTCCCAAAGACAATCGTGTATCCCTTTCTAGCAGCCAGCCATGGCCCTTTCCATAAGTGCTTCTGCTAGAGAGTGTGAAACAAACCGAGAGTTAAACCTTTGCTCACCAGAAACACTGCACTCCTACAACATAGTAATGTATTGTCTGTCTTGTTTCTTTCAGAACTATCGTGACGTTATGGCCTGCCATCCAGAAAACTTTCAATGGGAGTGCTGGAGTTTAGAAAACATTGCTACTATACTCGCTCGCCGATTCCCTAATAGTTATGTTTGGGTTGTAAAATGTTCCCGGATGCATCTGCACAAATTCAGCTGCTATGATAATTTTGTGGCAAGCAATTTGTTTGGAGCACCAGAACACAGCGGTGACTTTGGAGCTTTCACACACCTTCATGCGTTGCTAGTTAATGCATTCAGTATCACCCAGAACATTTTGCTGTCCCAAAAGAGTATGTATAGTTTCAACACGGATGAAACAATAGCTGTTTGTAAGTCAAAATCTGTTCCTACTACAAATGGCTGTCCAGCATCAGAGACAGAGAGAAATTGGGAACATTCTGATAATTCTGCTATGAGTTTTGGTACACCATCTGCTATAGGTGAA
The DNA here is from genome assembly GCF_003597395.2 of Chelonoidis abingdonii. Lineage (NCBI taxonomy): Eukaryota > Metazoa > Chordata > Testudines > Testudinidae > Chelonoidis > Chelonoidis abingdonii. Next base: position 21,803,953 of record NC_133778.1, on the reverse strand, counting down.
ACATCATTTACTTTGATTGGCTTCAGTAAAGGTTGTGTGGTTTTGAACCAGCTGCTTTATGAGTTAAAAGAAGCTAAAAAGGACAAGAACACAGATGCCTTTATAAAAAATATAAGAGCATTTTACTGGCTGGATGGTGGTCACTCTGGAGGAAGCAATACTTGGGTTACTGACCCTGAAGTGTTGAAAGAATTTGCAGAGACAGGGATTGCAGTTCATGCTCATGTTACACCTTACCAAGTGTTTGATACAATGAGGTCATGGATTGGGAAGGAGCACAAGAAATTTTTGCAGATTCTTGAAGAATTTGGTGTGCAAGTAAATAAACTGCTTCATTTTGCAGACGAAGTCCCTTCCATAGATAACCACTTCAGAGTTCATGAAGTATTTTGAGACTTTGAATACACATCTGTGTACTGTTCTTTGCAAAAGCACTTTTGACATTATAAGTCTTGTAAGGTTGACTTACAATTTGTTGTGCGCTGACAGTCTCTAAAGAAGAGTACTAGATCCATTATAACTTGTTAATCTGTATATATATATATAAATTCATGTAGTTTAAGAAAGGGCTTGGCAAAAGAGCCTAGATGTTTTTGCTGATATTCCTATAGCAAGAGAGATTGTATGACTCTTGGGGAAAAAGTAACAACTGTCCATAAATAGATGTATATTTTAACGTAACAGATAGACATTTTTGTGTAAAATGTTTGTATTTACTCTGAAACTGATTTCTGTGGCCAAAATTTTCAACCCTGCTGCCTGAAGTTAGGCTCCTACATCATATATTGCTGTCAGTAGGAGTTGTAGATGCTCAGGACCTCTGAATGTCAGGCCACTTTTAGTGGGAAACCTAATTTTGACCTCTGCCAGTAGAAGACAAGAATCTTTAAGCTTTTTGGCATAAAGGAAAAGATGATAGCTGGAACAGTCTTGGTTATATACTTCACTGCAAATTGTACTATCTGGATAGTTTAAATCTGCTAGTTCTGTAACTTTCCCTGAATGAAGCAAAAGTACAAATGACATTTACTTTTGGAATAATGGTGCCAATCTATTCTTCCTAATAGCCACAGAAAGGGCAAGGTGCTTATGAAAGTTCCATTAACTAATTGCTAACCATCTGCCATTGCATAGTCTTTCATTTGGGGACTAGAGAATATTAAACATGTAGGTATAACTTTTGAAATGACCAAGAATGCTCGTTAGTGTTTAGTTTACTATTGTTTCAACATTCCCTTGAGACTTGATTAACTTTTACAACTCATATGCTTTGACTATAACAGTTACCTGTGAGGTGTGTCAATCCATTTTTATCTGAAACTTGGGCCCTTTTTGAAATCTGTAACAAATTGCTGATCATCTAAATCAAGCCATGAAATATATTGCAAGTTATATGGTAAATTCTAGAACCTGTTCTTAATTTCACAGAGTTTTGAAAGATCAGTTTGTAGAACCATGAACGTTTGTTAGTATATGGCACACACACAAAAGAGCTCTACAGCTTTATTTTCAGAAGCATAATTTTCTATGCAATTTTTTTCTGACCAACGTGCAAAACTAGATAAGTACAAAGGATGCTGTCAGCTAGTTTAGGCACAAAAGTTGAATGTATTTCAAAACTGCTACAAGATGGGTGAGGGATAGAATCTGTTGCCTTACCAGTCTTTTTCATATTTATCCAGGTGATAAATGAATCTTGGCTTGGAAAATCATAACCCTAAAGATAGCCACAGCTGTTGATGAACCAATGGTTGTTTGAAAAAATATTTTTGTCTGGAAGTACGTAAAACAATTGTTACAGCAACCCTTGGTTGTGAAGATGGAGCTACCAAAAATTAGTGTGGGTCTACTTTGAAAAGAGAATGTACAAATTGCACCATACTCAACTTGTTCCTTACTTGGGGTTATATCTGCTTGCTTAGCGACAGTTTTTACTTTTTCCTCCTTTTGGCTCTACAATGCTGAAAGAGAGAGCTGGATTATTTTTTCCTCATGCATAATCACACAATTGTTTAATTCCACTCAGCTACCCTTTTGTAAGAACACTGGAGGTTAAATGGATGTCACAAACAGATTTTGGCATGTAAACATCTTACTGATGGTGGTATGCAAGAATGAAAAATCCAAGCTAGACTCTAGAGAAATCTTTTTTACTTGTCAACTTAACGCAATTGATATGGAAGCAAGTGAAAAACATTGCACACTAAATACCATGTTTTACAGAGTCACTTTTCAGAGTAAAACAACCTGTTGAGATTAAATCTACTTTGACGGGCTTAAATGTTTGCTCATGCGTGAACAAAAAAATTAGCCTATTCAATAATTATACATTAAAGTGCTTTAAACAATGGAGAAAATTATAGTATATAGTATGTAAAATGAATTCATAATCATTAAACTTTCCACAAGGATGTGATATCCAGCTTCTGCTGCTGTTCAAGTTTCACTGGAAGTTTTAGCCAGCACTACCTATTGACTATCTTTTCAATATATTTTTAATAGCTCTTCTTTAGATACACATTCCGAAATAGAGGATTACCCCTGGTAGCACTCTTAACTACGCAACTGGGAATCAGGGTTTTTCTATTTGAAATATAGGCTTTAAAGACAACAAAGCGCACATATTGTAGCCTGTTTAATAAAAATCTACTAATTGAGAGATCTTAAGCAAATCATCCACGCTTAACCGAAAAATACATCTTATGTTCCTTACTAGTGGGGGGGGTGTGTGTGTGTGTGTGTAATGAAAAATCTTTTCCAAAGTTGTGCAGATATTAATCTTGGTACACAAAGAAAAGAGAATTGTCTATTCTGTAACAGGCACATTTCAAAACAATATTCAGTGCTAGTCAAAGTGGAAAGCTTCACTTTTAGAAGGATATTACAAACTTGTGAGAAGAGCTATTTATACTGGTTAGCAGTACCCTCAAGGTGTCTGGATGGATGTCCTAAGGAAATCTGAATCATCAGTACAACAAAAGTGGTTTACAGTAGCCAGTACATTTGATCATATTATAATTTCCATGTTACTTTGAAGATAAATGTTCATATAAAATGCGTTTCCATCTTTGAGTGGTTCTTGTTCTAAGATTTGCTATTTGTCCCTGATTTTTAATTGGAAATATTTTGATTGTTTTTTCACTTTCTCTAGACAGTTGAAGTATTCTATTGGACTGTGCCCGTCATTCACTTCAGTGCATGCTAAAAATATGTGCAAACAATGTGGAAAATTAAATATTTTTATGGGGGAAACCACCTCAGTGTGAATGTAAAACTAACTGTATTAAACAAGGAATCTGCAATTAACTGGTGTGAGGTTTGTGGATACTTTGTGGATTTGTGTTCACGTACTCCTTGTATTGAATGTTGTCAAAGTGGCTTACTTAAGAAAGGCATAAGGTGGTCTGCTGTTTGTCCTGAGGGACAGTAAAATATTTTGCCTAACTGTATATAGTAAAATGGCCTTTAGAACAAGATTCAGCTCTGTGAAACTGTCAAGGTTCCTCATTACCTATTTAGTGTAGAAGTGTATATATTTTCAAATCTCGGAAACTTCGCTGTAGCAGTTTTTTTATCCCCCTTTGTTTTACTGATGTAGCACCAACATGTGAGGATATGTGTAAAAATACCATTCAGACATTAAATTTGAACACTTTGTATTTGTATCCATTTAATTATGCCATCTTTTATTTAAAAAAATTCTAAAGGTGACTAAGTGAACCATAAAACAATCAAGATGCTTTATACAAGTGCAAATGTAACAGTGCAGGTTTGTACTAAAATTGAATGTAAATTATGATGGAATTGTGGTACAGCAGGTTAAGCAGTGAAACTATCCTAGTTTGTTCTACTGTAACAGTTTAAAGAGAGAAATTCCCTTGTGAAAAGTGGTCAGATAATTAACCACTGTACAGTAGTACAGGCATTTTGTTAATTTAGATACTACAGTATTTCTATATGCTGTACTGTACATTGCAAGCCTCTTGCAGTGTGTCCCCCTTTGGGCTCTCCAACTGGGTCTTGGTCTTTCTCCCTACCCCTGCTTCTGCCCTGGTCTCTTCATCACACCTTCCTTGTTCAGCTAGTCCCAGTTTCCACCTTCCACACAGTGGATTCTTCAGCTCATCCTTTTTAGCTCAGTGTCTTTGAATGCCCCTTGTTGCTGATTTTGTGGCAGAGGGTGGATAAAGTTTCAAATTTACTTTCTCTCTACCATTTATCATTTTGTATACTGTTTTCATATCCCTTCTGTCTCTTCTAAACAGTCCCAATCTTTTCAATTTATGGAAGACTGTCCAAGGAATACACTGGCTGTACACCTGTTGTGGATTGGGGGGAGGAGTGTGGAACTGTGTAATCACAGATTTATAGGCCTAGTCCCAACCCCTGCAAGATGGGCTTTGTTACATGTAGGGGTTGTGCAACCTCTGCACTGCAGATAGGGCATTCTGCAGCCATAGGCACTGACTTCCCCTCTGCCTGGTGGGTGCTCGGACCCACCCCTGGCCCTGCCCCCATTCCATTCCTTCACCAAAGTCCTAGCCCCACCCTACCTTTTCCCACCTGAGCCCCTCATTCCATCCTCTTTCCCCAAGTCCCTACGCCTGCCCTGTCTCCTCCCTTGAGTGGGCTGTGTCCCTGCTCCTCTCCCTCCCTCCCAGAAAGTCCTAAGTGCCACCAAACAGCTGTTAGGCAATGTGGGGCAGGAAGCACTGGGAGGGAGGAGCAGGGATGCAGTGCGCTCATGGGGGGAGAAGGAGGTGTGAGGGGGGAGCTTGGCTGCCCGTGGGTGCAGAGCACCCAGTAATTTTTCCCTGTGGGTGCTCCAGCCCTGGAGCACCCACAGAATCAGCACCTATGTCTGCAGCTGCTGCCTGAGTACACTAATTCTTCCTGCTAGCATGAAGTGGTGCTGACAGTTCACTACTATTGTAGCTCAGTACTAGACTGAAATGACATCCAGTCTAATCCCACCTCTGTTCTGCTACCAGGACCCAGAGGGGGCTATTTACAAGATGAGATCTTAATTCATTTTAGCTTAGCTATGCTACTTATCTCTTCCCTTTTCTCCATAAACACCCACCAGACTGCTTACCTCACATATGTACTTTTAAAGAGATGCATTCAACTTTCAGGAAAACACGGGGTGGGAATATAAATCAAGAATGGTGCTGTCTTGTCCTGGTTACTTAAGTTTATCCTTGTTTGTTTTATTCCTCTGCATCCATTTGTCTAGCAACCCTGAAAAAAAATGGGGAGGGGTTAAATTCCCTTTCATATCTACCTTTTTATATGATACCTCAACATAGTCCCAAAGGTTATTGATTTAAGCAAAATGAAAAATCTTCTGTTTTGGACAGACATGATAGAACAGACAAAAGAAATGGTGATATATTCCGGGGGGAGGGGCGAATAACCTGAGGATTTGGATTGAGTGCTGATACTAAAGAACCCTGGAGAGTGTTTTGATCTTTAGTTGCAAACAGCATAATGTCTCCAGTGACCTGCTTGTGTAGCAGGGCTGACACACCAAAAGTTCAAAATAATGTAATTAGTAAATCCATTTACATATCATCAACTGGGAACCAAAATCTTGATTGCTTAATATCTTTTCAAAGTACTCCAGGTTTTTGTGATCTGTGATTAGCTTAGTTTGCTTACTGCTGGATTTAGCTCATTTTGTACTTTATGTATTAAAAACAAAGCTCAAGTCCGGAGAGAGCCCACAGTACAAATATAATTTCCATTATTATTAATGTTGAAAAGGAAGCATCTGTTTGTGAGAGAGTGTTTGAATATGTCCTCCTCTAATGCTCTCCCCATTCCTTCATGTTCTCTTGGGGAGGTACAGCGAGTTTGTTTAACTGAAATAGAGAATTAAAGAGATTGGAGCTTAGATGTGAGAGCTGTAAGCAGAGATCAAGAGGAGGTTGCTCACTGTGCCAGCATTCCAGGATGGGGTTTTCCACACCAGCTTCTTACAAGGAAATAAATATTGGGTGGGTGGGTGAATGAGTTGGGATTTTTTTCAAAATAGTTGTGCCTTTCATTTGCCTGGAATGAGGTTTTGTTTTTCTTTTCTTCTCCAGCTGATAGTAAAATGTTTCCCATCATATCTGAATTGTAAAGAGACACAGTTAAAAGTAAAATATATTTGAGTCTCTTTGAGAACAACCTGTGCATCTTGTATTGGACAAGAGATTCACTTTGGTTATTTCAACAAATCTTGTCCTTAATATTTCAGAAATTATGTAATTGAAGCTACTGCATCCTTTACGGTTTTCCTGTTCAAGAAACGTGCCATATATACAGTATAAATACTTCACTGGATGAACTCAGAAAACCTTGATTCATAATGGTAAAAGGGGAGTTAGCCCTAAATCAGATTCCCAATGTTGTTAGCTATAGACTAAATACGTAGTTCAGAACTGAGTGTTCATCTTTTTTATTTTAATTCAAATATGATGTAAAAGTTACTGTTTCCAAAAATTACTAGTGAAAGTTATTTTTCGTCAAGGTGTGTGTGTAAAACAAAAACAAAAACAATTACTCAACAGGCTGTGATCCAATTTCATTAGCTATAGCAAAAGAAATCTCCTAAACTGTTCTGTGTGTGTGTGTGTGTGTGTGTGTGTGTGTGTGTGTGTGTGTGTGTGTGTGTGTGTGTGTGTGTGTGTTCCCTCCAAATTGTGTTCCAAAAAGCAGCACGCTTCATTAGCAAAGATTTAGGGATTCAGGTAGACTTTACAACCTAACTACACTTAATGCCAGAAATGTAGGACAGTGACATTCATTTAAACGACTGGTGATGTTTTACTTTGATTGAACTGAAGTCTGACTATTAAAGTTTAATTTTTTCGGGGGGGGGAGGAGGAAGCTGGAGTAGAACAAGTGTTACAGGTGGAAGTATAACTGACATTACTAATATTACTTCAAGCAGTAATTTAGTGCCAACTGAAGGCCACTTAGTCACCACACTGTTTGATTAACATTTCTAATGAGAGCTTTCTAGTAGTTTTAATTTAATCATTGAACTCAGTAGGGGCTCGCAGATGTGCAAGTATATTAGGAAGTTGTTAAGCATTCTGTTAATAAGATCAGTTGAAATCACTTTATGGAAATGTTAACCCTTTCCATGAAGGTAACATAGACCAGGTTAACAAAGGAGTTTAGCATCCAACAGCTCCCATTGGCCCTGACTCTGGAAAGCAACCCTATCCAGGAAAACACTTACGCATGTGCTTAAGTGCCTTCCTGAACTGGGACCACTGAGAACAGTGGATGTGGCTGTGAGAGGAGCACTTTGACCACTTCAGTTAAGTGCCTAAATGAGAGCACAGCTCTTTTGCAACTCTCCACTAAAACTGTAGGTGCTGAGCACTATGAAAAGACAGCCCCATGCTGTTTTCTCCTTTGTGATACGAAGTTTATATTCCATAATGATATAAAAGATATAGTAACAAGCATTTCATTACTACAATTCCCACCACCATCCTTCCACTAGTAATACTTGAATTTAAACAGATCTAAATGACTAATATCCTTTAATCTAGAACAGGGGTTAGCAGCCTTTCAGAAGTGGTGTGTTGAGTCTTCATTTATTCATTCTAATTTAAGGTTTCACATGCCAGTAATACATTAACGGTTTTAGAAGGTCTCTTTCTATAAGTCTACAATATATAACTAAACTATTGTTGTATGTAAAGCAAATAAGGCTTTTAAAATGTTTAAGAAGCTTAATTTAAAATTAAATTAAAATGCAGAGCCCACCCCCAGCCCGTGGCCAGAACCCAGGCTGTGTGAGTGCCACTGAAAATCAGCTCGTGTGCTGCCTTCGGCACCCATGCCATAAGTTGCCTACCCCTGGTCTAGAAGAAACCCTTTTGATTGACTATATTCAAGACAAAAGTCTCATAGTGGATAGTTGACTTCATGGTGGAGTACACCTTTTCTCTCAATGAAAACTCAGCTCCCTGTTTTAATATCCACCCACACACCAAGTGTTCTCTAGGAAACATGCTCTTAGTCCAGCAATGGCTTATCCGTCAGCGGAACAGCAATTCAGTTCTCAAGTGCATTTCTTTTGTACAAACTGGCTCTGGACTGGTTTAATGGAAAGCTCTCCTACCTGTTCAAATAACATTTTCCATGCAAACAGGCAGGTCTGTGTTCTTGTTTTCTCAGGCTCTCTCATATCCTTCCAAAGGAGCCTTGAGTTCGGTAACTCTTTCAAAAGATATCTCACAGAACAGTAACACTCCTTTCCACTTCTACAGTACATTTCAGACAAAGAACTCAAAGCACTTTGCAAACATTACGCCTTACCAATCCTCTATTAAGAAATGCCTTCATGACACAGTTGCCAACTTTCATGTGGTAAATGAGCACCCCGACTTCCACAATAAGCCAAACATCAAGCTAATCCCATTTCAAAACAAGCCAATCCCTAAGAACCCTAACACTCCATGGGACTAGATCCCCCCGGTGTTCAGTCTGGGACTGCGGTGGGCCTGCTGTGAACCCTTGACTCTCTCCCCCCTTGCCAGGAGCTGATCAAAAAAAAAAAAAAAAGAAAAAGCTACAAGCCTAACAAGCAACTCAAGCCAATTAAGCCAGAAACAGTCCAATTTCTGTTTGTTTTTTTCCCCATGGGTTTGGCATGTCTGCTTCACAATTGTCTAAAAACAGTCACGATGAGTCAGCACCTTTGTTTATTATCTGTCAAAGGGCTGGTCTACAGTTTTTGTACAGATTTAACTATATAGATTTAGAAACTGCAGCCTCTCATGTGGATGCAGTTATATCATTCTACTTTCAAGGTCTCCATTTCAAATATAAGCAAACATCTCTCTCTAAGGAGTTTAGAAAAGGAGTTTTGTTTTCTTCTAACAGATTTTGAGGGGAGCTCTTCTGTTTGCTGTTGTCTTGTTCCTTTCAGCACTGGAGTGCCAGACTTTTCCAAATTGCTGTCACCAAAGGAAGTCTTATTGCAAAGTTTACCAAAATTTGGTCAAGGGACCTAATGCAGTAGGCATCCCAAAACTGGGGAAAGGCAAATCAGTGGATTTTAACCGTTTTTCATTTGCAGAACCCTAAAAAATTTCAAATGGAGGTGCAGACCCCTTTGGAAATCTTAGATGTAGTGTGCGAACGCCCAGGGGACCGTGGACCACAAGCTGAAAACTACTGCTCTAGCAGGGTTTTCAAAGGAGTGGCTACCACATGAAGTTATTAAGTCCATTCCAGCAAAACTTCTGTTCCCCAGCCATTATTGCTGGAAATATGTTGAGTTTCTGTAATGAAAGCTTTAAGCTTGACCTGTGAAACACAAAAAATCCTTTCACAGCAAAAATTGTCAGTTACGATACAAATATGCATTAGTGCAGGTTATACCCTCTAATTTTTGCTTGAGCATAGTACCATACGGAGCAGCAGGGTGGTTTGCATAAGCGAGCTGTTCTTTTGTCTTAGTGCTTCTAATCCACTCTAAAATGTTAAATAGGAATGTGTTAACAACACAAACACCAGAAAAAGAAATAGTCTGCTCGCAGGCCCTGCTGCTCCATCTCTTTGTGAGAGATTAACACGTGTCAGACCTTTCAGACAGAGACCAGAATCTATCCCCCACACCATTAGCTGTCTCAAAAATAAGTTGGAGGAAGCGTACATGTATTTGCACTCCAATCAATCTTTGGAAATTGTAGGATTTCATGTATTCTTTCCATTATGATTAGAAGAATTTGCACTTATTATTGATGTCCTGTGGGTCGAGCCCTTGTATATAAGCTGCACTATAGGACATACACTGCCACTGGGTGCTGTGCATCTGTAACATATTTAGCCTATGCAGTGCATTTACAAGATGTCCAGAGACCTAAACCGGAAAAACACATTCACACTCAGGGATTTGGGAAGTGACATCTGTGTACAGAGAGTAAACGACAAACCTGCCAAGTAATAATTTTTGAAGTGGTGAAATAATGGCCATTGGTGCTGTTAACAGAGTTTAGTATAAGAGGCACTATGGGTAAAATCCAGCTTGCCTTACTTATGCTACTAGCCCCCCAACAGGACTACTTGTATCAGTGAAGCAAGTAGAGTTTCATCCTAAGCACTTAGAAGGGCTCACCCTATTTGTCTATGTCTGATCTTAAATATTTTCATGACTTGTTTGCGTAACACCAAGGGTCAAACTTCAGTCCTGTCAACAGAAAGATAGGTAAGGGAGATGAATATATAAATGTCTGTTGGACATTCCATTACATGAGGTTTTTATTTCATTTTTTAAAGTGTCACATTGTTCAGCCAGCTCAGTGCTTTATGATGGTTAGTTTAGATAGCCCACGCTAATAGTCTGACATTTATATTTTGACATGCATGTTTTTCATTTGATTTTTTCTTTTCCATGGCAACTAGACTAAGAAAAATACATAATGGATATCATCTAAAATCAAGAGTTGCCCTTTGTAAACCCACCAAGGGTAAATATTGTTTTAAATTCTTTCCAGATGTTGGTTAGCAATAAAATCAGTTACATTTAAGATGTGTCAGTCACCAATGTTGTTGCAGTGTAACAAAACATAAGGGGGTGGCCAACTTTTGATGAGTGTTTTGGGAGGTTGCCTACATTTAACTATCTCAGCTTCACCTCTCTTATGACAGTATCATCCATCTTTATTGCTATGTTATATATGCTATTTGAAGTATTTCTTTTTAGTATTCTTTGTGTAGTTAGGTTACAAAAAATAACATTTTGGTAAATTCCCAAACACAGAACTTCCTGGTTTATTGTGGCAAAATTCCATTTTGCTTTGGGACCCAGAAGGCCAAAATCCCACACAACACTAACATGTCCACTTCCAAGCATATTATTTTAGCAACTGTGATTTTAGGTTGATATATATTCACTAATTTATCTTAGCTTGAAGTTATTCCTTGAACACGTTGGACCTAATCCACCACTGTGCTACTTCAGTTTTACACCAATATATGATATGGTGAAACAAGCTGAATTTACTTCTACATAGTAGCTTCAGGATTTTCACAACTAATCAGGTCAGCATCAAACAAAAGAAAAAAAACAGATGATAACAAGTGCTCTCAGATGATAGGCTTAAGAAAAGGAATGATCATTGCTTCATTAAAAAAAAAAAGTTATAAAAAGGAGGATTTAAGATACCCGTTCAAAATGGGACCATGCAAGCAGTGGTAAACTGTAAACTTTTCTATTGACCTGCCTGGAATTGTGGGTAATCTCAGACTACTTTCTACTAGACAAGTATCCACAACACAATTGGCACCCTTATTGGCAATATCTGTAGAGAGGCCTTAAACTACAGAGGCCATAGAGAGGAAATGATTCATCCCTAAATAGCTCCACCAGAACACTGATAGGGGAGGGGGAATGGGAGTTAGTGTTGCCAGAAGCAAGAGGACATCATCAGTTTCTATTTTTAAATATAAAGATGTAATGGTGCCACTTTAAGACAGGTTGTGTGGACAGCATGTTTAAATTAATTGTTTTGTGTAAGACAGATAGCTGCATTTACTATAACATTTGGTTCACATATTGAAATATTCTGTGACCTCACCAAAACTTCATGCTATACTAAACAAGAGAATTATTTCAAACACCACATTGGGCCATCTTAGCCCTTGATTGCAATGATGTTACATATAGGATTAATTTGGGGTTAGAATTTTTACTTATAATAAAAACCACCGAAGAAAAATATTTCAAAACTACATCCTGAATAATTGTGGCTCTGCAATTGTGGCCTAGAAGCCATTAAGGCATGCCTTTAGATGCTACAGTAACTAGTACTATAGAAAACCTTAACACCTCCACCAGTGGGGACAGCAGCAGGAGAAAGGGCATTTAAAATCCACAGGGCCCTTCCTTCTTGTTAGAAGGGAAAAAGGACAGAAAGGCAAAAGGAGAGTGTGTGTGTATAAAGACAAGAGACCCTTATGCTTTCTGTCTCCCTAGGTTCAGCCTCCTTGTCCAGCGTGTGTCATCTGGTAGGATCCCTTCCCGACCCATCCCACCCTAAATAATGAGGAGTCAATTAATAAAGGTAAAATCAAAGTGTATTGAAGGGTTCATAACAAAGAGTGGGACAGATAAAAAGGGGAATAAACAGCAAAATGGTGCGATACAGTGATTACCCTCCAAACTCAACCCAATAAACAAATTAAAAAAAAACCTTCTTCCTAGATCTAAGCGACGGCAGATGCTTGGGACCTCAGTCCTTTGGCTAATGGCAAGCCTTTGGAGAGGAGCTGCAAGGAGTACCTTGATGTTCCTTCAGGATCACGGGAAAGCAGAACAGATGGGACACTTGGGAGATGTTGTTTCTTCTCTTTCTCTCTTCTTTTTACAGGTGAGGAAGCTGTTGGAGAAAATCCCTAACCCTTCTACTACTAGGATGGATAGATGCCTGCAGGTGAGACTCATGACCGTCCCTGACAGTCACTCAGATGGACAGCCCTGAGGCCCTGTCCAGGGCAGCCTTTTATACACTTGCCCAGGAAACCCCTTAGAAAAGGCAGGAAACCCCTTCTGGGAAACCCCTTAGGAAAAGGAAAAAAACTAAACATTCTGACTGGAAGTTGTTTAGAACTCCAGGAGAAATAAAAGAGCAGGAAAAGTAATCCGTAGCTCATGTGGGCATAAAACTCCATTTTGGAACCAACATGGATTCTTGTAGTTACAAAACATCTGAAAGTGAACCCAACCTAACATTGTCTTCTATTGCCCAGCCCCAAAGTCTTTCCTCCTCTGTCCCCCATAAAACTATTGTCCTACCTACAAGCTCTGAGACTCACAGATCAGTAACATGTTGACTGCTACTTGAGGCAACCTTCCTTCCTTATGAATTATTTGTATTACTGCAGCACCTAGAGGGCCCAGCCATGGCTTTGTGGCTCAGGTGACCGAAGGAGGACACCAACCACTAGGTCAAGCTTGATCTTCTTCCTTTGGGTATAGTTGGCCAGCAGAAGTTAGAATGACCTACTGAGCTGGGCACGGAGGAAGAAGGAACAGTGCAGCCCCCTGCAGCTCTGTGGGCTGGCATTCTGGAAAGCTGCTGATGTCTGGCTGAGAGCAAGTGAAGCCAGAATTACCAGAATGGAAAACAGGTGGATGCAGAATGAGGTAGCGATTCTGTGGTGGAGCTTGGCCCCCAGCCTGACACTGCTTTCTCTTTCTCCCCAGTTCCCAAAGAGGCCTCCAGGATGCTCTGCACACCCTTTCCAAAAATCCTTTGCTCCAATCTGAGAGAGTCCTTGAGCCCTTTCCAAGTCCAGTACCTGGATGCAGAAATCCTACCTTAATTCCTCCCTCCCCTTATCTATCTCTGCAGTTCTTTTAACTACAGAAGTGGAAATTTAGAGGAATCGAGTGCTTCAGTGTTCTCAGATTGCAGTTCTGCCCTCAGTATGCATAACTTATGCACATCAAGATTGCCTGGCTGGTTACATTCATGCCTATTCATTAGGATGGCATTGTGCCCATACACATGGTGGGAAGTTATTTTCTCTAAGTTACAGCTGCCAACAAAAATGGATTTAGATGAATAATCTGCACAGTGTTGCAAGGCCAAGCTTCTGCAGGAAGCCCCTGTTCTGTCTTTTAGTGGCACATACCTCTTTAGTCCTGCTAACAGCTTTTGACAAGTCACAATTCTCAACACTGTTGGAAGTATCAGACCAACCTAAATGGCAGATAAATGACAAAACCTCAGCTACATTTATCTTACGCTGTAAGTAGTAACAGAGATATTTAAATGGACAATGGTAGCATGTCATATTTGTCAGATGTCCCCTTATTATTCATCTTACAAAACAAGAGCAACATTATAGCTCCATCCACCAGGAAGCAACAGGCTTGTCTCCCAGGAATGGAGTCCACTTGTGTCGTAAGCCTCTGTCCCAAATCTGGACCTTAGCATCCAAAATCTGGGTGCTTAGCATGAACCTCCAAGCTTAATTACCAGCTTGGATCTTATCTCGCTGCCACCATCCAAAATTTCCAGGGTTTTGGCCCCCTCTGGTCTCCCCAAACCTTCCCTGGAGAGACCCCCAAGACCCAGAAGCTCTGAGTCTTACCGGCAAGGGAAATACTCCACTTCCCTTCCCCCTCCCTCTCCCACCCAGACTTTCCTCTCTGGGCTAACTTGAGAGTATTGATGCAATCTCTTTACATCACAATACCAAGAAGCCTGTCCCCTCTCTTCCACAAAGAGACAAACCTCAAACACAAGGAAACAGAGATGATTTTATCTCTCTTTCCCCCTCCCACCAATTCCCTGGTGCTGCCGAGCTTATCCTGAGAGAAAAACTCAAACAAGACTTAAAAAGAAAGCTTTATATAAAAAAAAAGAAAGAAAAAGACATAAGAATATAAACTCTGTATCAAGATGACAATACAGGGCTATTGCTTATAAGAAAATATGAATAAACAGTCTGATTCAAAAAGATATCCAATTTGAAACATTCCAGCAAGTTACACACATGTAAATACACCCAAAACAACATAAAAGCCTATATTGTTTTTCTACCTGTACTTACAAGTTGGAAACAGAAGATTAGAAGAAGAAAGAAGCTTCTCATAGCTGAGAGACAAACAAAAGACTCAGAGTCTAAAAATTCCCTCCCTGACTTTGAAAAATCCAGTTTCCTGATTGGTCCTCTGGTCAGGTGTTTGGTTCCCTTTGTTAACCCTTTACAGGTAAAGAAACATTAACCCTTAGCTATCTGTTTATGACAACTTGACAGATGCTACTTCTATTCATATCGTCACACAATACATCTTAACTAGCGGAGAGTCCTTGAAGTGCTCCCAACTGATTCCATATTATGACAATATTACCAGGGCCTTCCTCTCAAATCCCATAGCTGTAGAATAAAAACCTCACCCTGATTTACAACTGGCTGCTGTCAGCAGTAATGCAGTTTGGTATAACAGCAACAGCTGTGGAGATAGGGCTCCTTATATAATAAAACCATGCAAGTTGGCAGGTCCTTTTCTTTAAGCTATAGCATGAATCTTAACTTAAAAAAAAAATTGGCATAAACTTTGCCTGTAGTTTTTGCTTTCCTGTTGGTGTCTGTGATGTGATGTCCTTCCACAAGGGGAAGTTGGGGGGATACTCTGTGTCTGCTCCAGGCTGTTGCTCATAGGACTGAGTTATAGAAGCATTAAGAGGAAGATCTTTCAGAACAAGGGCAGTAACCATGCCAAGAGCAATCAGCTTATTTGGACCTTTTCAGAGCTGATGGTGTCTTTACTGAGCTTTTACCGTCTGAGCTGGGATTAAGGGAGATGCATTTAGTAGTCCCTGCATGCCTTCTCTGAACCCAGCCCAGAGAGCCAAGTGAGCTAATATTGAAATACTTCACTGTAAAAGACTGCTTGAGGTTAAGTTCTAAGCCTTATCTTGTGAGAGAGCATATTTTCAAATGAAGACAGCCAGAGATGTGTAGTTGACTCTGTCCAAGCATCAGAATATCTGCATAAGTTTCTCCAGCCATTATTTCTGCCCCCTGTTTACTGAGTGTTGGTGTAGGAAACAGTGCTCCTCTTGGAGTATCCAGAAATCACGAGGCTCCAGTCTGGAAGTATTTTATACACTGATTATCAGACCAGTGGTTCCTCAACACGTAAAAGGAATTGCTGATTATAACCACCCAAGCACTCCCTTCTCTCTCTCTCTCTCTCCACACCCCACATAAAGGAAATTGAACTAACCTTCACTCTGACTTTTTAGGGAGCCTGAATTGTATAGGTTTGACAGACAGCACTTGTGAACTTTCAATACTCAGTTCTAGTACAGCTCTCAGCTGAGCTGGAGTATGGCTGGGAGCCCCAGATTTCACATCCATTTTAGGTTCTAACAAATCCCATTTCTTAGACTTGTGTTGATTCAATCTGTCTGCAAATAATTCCAAATCAGGGAAATTAAAAAGAAAAAAAATCTAGAGATGCCACTTTAGCTTATACCCTACTCAAACTAAAAATTAATGCATGTAAGCAAAATACATACTCACACAACCCAGACAAGCCAGTCAGGGCATTCTCTCTCCTTTCCTCTGCTGAGAAGAACCACAGGAATACACCTGCTGTCCCTGACTGGGTCCTGCTAAGAGCACAGCTCCTTCTCATCACCCCACAATTAAGAGGAAAGGGAGGTAGCTAGTCAAGAAACCTGGCTGGTTGCTTGCCTTTTCCTATAGCTGTGCAAGTCCCACAGATCAACAGTTTCCACTACTCTAGAGAATAACCCATTTGGGCTGGAACATTCTTTTCAGCAGCCACCCTGAAAAAGACACCAGGATCTAAAACAGAATTTAAATTGCCAATGCTCTAGGTCTTATTCAGGAATATTTATTTTCTGAAATAGTTATTTGAAAGTAAACTACCCCCGGAAACAAAATGATTGTTCTAAATAACACAAACTTGGGTGGGTGTGTATGTATATGTGTATATATATAATTTTAAATTGACCCCTTACTGTTGTACAGATGAGACCCTCAGCTGCATCAAGCAGACTACACTGCATGTGGATTAGTAGAAATGGGATCTATTAAAACAACATCTATGGGCTATGAAATAAGTATTCATCCACAAACAATGAGCACTACTGTTTTTATCAAAGTCTTCTCAAAGTGTCTTCAGGTACAGTATCCATATCTGTACTTCTCCCTACTTTCAGAAGAATTTGGTTGACTTGTTGACTGTTTATTCATAGTTAGTGCTATAAGCTTTTTCTTGGATGCGTAAAACCATTCTCCGGGCATAAAAATCCCTATATTCCTCAGGCAGTTCCTCCAGTGTTTTCAAAGCCCTGTCCAAAATCTGCACAGCTCTGGAAGCAGCGGTAGGATCTTTGTTTCCGTAAGTGTCTGTTTTATCATAGCACTCAGAAGGAAGATGCTTCCAAAAGACATTCACTCCCACTCCAAATTCTTCAGAAATTACATTATGGAACCATAAAGCTGTAGGAAGAAAAAAGTCTAAAAAGATGAACTGCCATTTAAAACTTGATTTCATTTACAACAAAGATGTTTGAACCTTCTCAGACTGAATGTAACTGACATAATCACTGACATTCACTTATGTATAGGTACTTCTGACTCACTACATCATATGCTACAGCATATCAAACAATGAGTTCCTGATTCTGAAGATACTTATAAGCATGCTTAACTTTATGCATGAGTAGTCCCACTGAAGTCAATGTAAAGGTAAGCAAGTGGGTAAGTGTTTGCTGGATCAGGGTCAACAGGCTTACTTCTTTGTCCCTTATTCTTGTCATTTATCCCATTACCTTGAATTGGAATACTTGCATAAGTAAAGAGTGCAGGATTAAGCCTTAAATCTTTAAAGGCTCCACTCCTGCAAACAACTTCACTCTTGCATACACATTTGCAAAATTAGAACCTTAACTTGCATGGATTCTCAACATGCCAGTTTAGATTACCAATATCAGTCAGTATCAGCCGTGCAAATTTCTTCTCATCTACAGCTACTGTTTTGATGGTCCAGCAAATAGTAAGGATTTTTCATTTGAGACACTTTTGTCTGGACTGCCTGTATTTGTAATTGTGTGTGTCATATGTATCATGTGTCAGCTATAACTTGAAAGCTACAGCATTGCATTAGTTCTCCCATTTCAATTTTGGAATATTGTTTTTGTTACTTGTTTTATATTTAGTGAAATGAACATATCAGTTTTTTGGGTCTGCATTGTTCACCTCCTTGAGTCAATCTTCCGCTATTGTTCTCGAAGAATGCCTGTTTCTGCTACAGTTTTTTTGGGATACAGTTATATTTGAAACCTACCATTTTAAAACAAAGTTTGATTTTAAGCTATTTATAACAATGTAAATCAGTAATTCCATTTAAGACAGCGCAGTAACACTGATGTGAGATCAGAATCAAACCAAACAATCCTATTTTCTGAAATTCTGGACTGTAGTGAGGGGGCGTGGCCTTCCTCCGAGACGGACAGGGAGGGAATATACCCCCTGGTGGGCGGAAGTGAACCAGCCACACCATACCTTGCCACACCTGTCCCCCCCATCTCCCACCCCACTGGATGCAGGGGTCCGGATAGGAAGTTTAAGAGCTGGGGAAGGGAGTAGATGTTGCTCGCCCGCTGCCAAGTGCTGCAGCGCCAAGGACAGCTGATTGACCAGTACCTAGAGGAGTAACAGGACTGCTGCTAGCCGTGTACCCTTGGGAAATGGAGAAATTCCAGGAGCCAGAGAAATATTCAGAAGGGGTAATAGGAAGTAGCCCAGGGATACCAGACATTAGTCCAGTTGTGTTGCCAGAATCTAGGTCAGTGTTTCGGTGGGATCCCTGCCCACCCAATGGTGGAACTCTCCAGTTCCTACTCACAGAGCCCTTAGCTTGCTTGTTACTTTGCCCTGCCCAGAGAGCCAGAACCCATAGCCTGCTTGTTGCTCTGCCCTGCACAGAGCCCTTTGAGTCCTAATTCCCCTGTTGAGCATTGCACTTATAGGCACAACATAGTGAGCTCTCTCAGAGACTGACAGGGAGGGACGGCCAAGGACCGCTACACAGACTCTTTTCATTCACATAAAATGGTGCCACTTAAAGTCTTCTTTTTTCTGTGACATTTATCTTGAGTGTTTTTAATTATCAGTCTTATTTTACAATATCTGCCAACCTAATGCAGAAGCAAATATATTTTTAAATGCTGCAAAATACATTGATACAGATAAAGATCCAGTAACATAAAATAAGTATCAGTTTTCAAGATCAATAATGCTTTAGCATATCTGATTCAAAACTGAAAAAAATTGCTGACAAGAGTCAGATAGGAAGTTCTACACTGCCTAGATCAAAGAGAAAACGCGTGCAAATGTTTGTAGAATCTGGAACATCACAGCTAACTATACAAAGTCAGTTCTCTCTGCAAGGTAATCTTCTTTAATTCTGTTCAAAATTTAGATATAATGTTTTCTTAAAGTAATTCCTACGTCACTGAGTGATGTTGCATAGTAAGAATCAAAGTGATGAATACTAAACAAAACAAACAGATTTTGCATAAAATCTACATCACAATCCACACAAATATCAAAAGAAAGGAGGAATAGGAAACACCTTCCACTAAGTGAAACATCTTCCACTAATCTACAGAATATAAAGTCTGGGTTTTTAAAAAAAAACTGCATCACAATGAACACACCAGTGGCCAGCTAAAAGCTGAATGACAAGTTTGTTCCTGGTGTATATATATTGTCTCTTATATAACTATCCCCATTTTCCTTAATAGGAACATAAGAATGGCTGTACTGGGTCAGATAAATGATCCTTCTGTCTTCTGACACCAGCCAATGCCCAATGCTTCAGAAGGAATGAACAGAACAGGGCAATTATCTGTGATCCATCCCCCATCATCCACTCCCAGTTTCTGGCAGTTGGAGGTTTAGGGATATCCACAGCATAGGACTGTGTCCCTGGCCATCTTGGCTAATAGCCACTGATGGACCTATCCTATATGAATTTATCTAAGCCAGAGAATGATAAAGTAAGGTCCAATTTTTTCATAAAGTAGTTGAAATTCATGGTTTTACAAATAATAATAATTCTTCCCTGTTCCCATATCCATGACCTAGATACTGCTTAGAACTGCACTACAATTACAATTAACACACACACAAAGATTGTAGGTCCAAGCCCCAATCCTGTAAACACTTACACATATGCTTAACTTTAAGCAGGTGAGGAGTTCCAGTAATTTCAATGGGACTACTTAGGTGAGCAAAGGTAAGCATGTCCATCAGTGTTTCCAGGATTAGGGTTTTAAATGATCACTTGTAATTAACGGATTACTCTTTGTTCATTGCCTAGAGACGAACTGCCCTTTACATTGCTTCCCTCTTAAATACTTCAGTAAGTCTCAGGTTCTGATCCTGCAAAGTGCTAATGAGGTCAGTTAAAAGATGGGTAGGCCAGCAGGAATAATTCAGGTGCCTGCTCCTGATCCCTGGTGCTGTCTCACCTTGCACAGCAAGCAGTTTTGTATTTGCTACTGTTGAAGAAAGTTAGAAGCAGCTTAGAACAGAAAATATTCTGACTTTATTTTCAAAACTGACAATTTGTAATAAAAAAAAATGTAAGGAGTTAACTGTTCCATCCCTAATGGACATTATGTCATTTGCCTCTTACTTCTGAAGTGAGAAAATGTTAAAGCTACAGAAGAATGAAGTGCCCATTCCCTGAATCTAAAGAAGCCATGTCAGGGAAGGGAAGGGACAAATTGATTTTAACAGGGTAAGGCTATTAAAATATACACACAATGAGTCAAATAAGAGTATAATTTTGGTCATATGCAAAGTGTCACACATCTAGAATTGCATGGAGAGTTATAAATAAGTAATTCACATGTGGAAATGAGGATTCACAAAATAAAATTATTAAAAATAATGTGGCCCAGAGCGATTTGTCACTTACCCGGAATGAACAACACATCGCCTGCTTCAAGAGAACATTCATAGCGCCTGACTTTCATAAAAAGGGGATATTTCTCCAGGTCTGGGTTATCCACATTTAGAATCTCTGATTTAGTGCCTAAAGAAGTTTCAACAAAATAATAAACATTCATGAATTCTTTTAACACC
The DNA here is from genome assembly GCF_003597395.2 of Chelonoidis abingdonii. NCBI lineage: Eukaryota > Metazoa > Chordata > Testudines > Testudinidae > Chelonoidis > Chelonoidis abingdonii. The sequence continues at coordinate 21,783,295 of NC_133778.1, read as the reverse complement.
AGCCAATTTAAGTTAACACAACACTCTAAGATATAACAATTATTGGGCCAAATTCAACCCTGGTGGAACTTATTGACTTGAACTGAGTTCCACTTGGGTTGAATGTGGCACTCTGTGCCACATTTCAAGTACAAGTACAATCCTACTGATACCAGAGAGTTTTCACTGACCATAATAGCCACCAAAGCCAAATTTCACTGAGACAGTAGAAGAACTCTATTAGAACCTAGTTACAGCCCTCTATTCCTATGCAGTTAAGAATCAGAATGCTTTATTAATCCACATAACAATTTGAGCATGGGCAGCAGGAGTGCAAGTTCCCCTAAATTATCCCACCAATGTTCCTCAACACTAACTTGGAGTGATACTGTTAGAAATGAGAGACTAGATTAGTCAATGTCGCGCCTCTGCTGAGATTTCTAACAGAGTTGCCAATTATGGCAAAGGTTTTTATATATAATGGGACACTTGCCTACTGGAAACTGAACTGAGTACACCAAACTCAACTAAATGTGTATGACAAGAACATACCTGATAAATACAAATACGGTGCATCTCGAGGATTGTATAGTATAACTCTTTTTTTTCCTGTTATCTGGATTAAGAAGTTATCCATTATCTGAAAAGATAACAGTATACTATAAGCATAAACAGCAGATAGATGTTATACAAGAGAAGAACGGGCAAATCATTCTGTTATATAAAATATGCCAGGAAAACAAAGACAATATTAAAAGCTGTGTGTGCGTGTTTAAAAAAAAAAAATTGCTACTCCATATCAAATTACCCTGAAAATCTGAATCATATGGCATATATTTTCACTCTTAATCTTACATTTTTGGCACATGTTAATTATAAATGGAAAAACTGCCTCTCCATATTTCTTTTCAATAACTTTTACTTGTTTTTTTTCTTTCTTTAAAACTAGAACTTACAAGATTTATTGTTAAAAATTCAAAGCAATTATCTGCCTTGACTATCTAGCAAAGCAAAATGTAAGGCAGAATATATTTAGAAGTGCTTTTACCATCTTTCAAACAGCCTTCTTACCTCATTTTGCTGACCAGCCACTAATAAACAGCAATGGGTTTTGCACTTGCTCAACTACACAACATAATATTCCTGTATCTAACCCTGTTTGGTATCACATGATAGGCTCTTACTAGACAAATATGTGGTATCAACTACAGCAGACGAGCATGAAAACCCACCACATAGATTAGCAAGGAAAGGGTCTCGCAGAGTAGCAAAATAAGCTACTTCTGCAAGGCACTGCATAGCTTCACTTCCACTGAAGCCAGCAATGTTGAGAGGTTGTTTTTTGATTCTTGACTGCTATTTAAAACAATGAGTAAAACCCAAAAATCCAGTTTTGCAATTTTTACTCATATGAGGCAAGGGTTTCAGGACTGGGAAATAAACTGAGAACCAAAATGTGCTTAGAATAGCAGCTATACTTAAAATATACAATACCTAAAGTCAGTTGTTATTTACCTAGTACCCAAAAGTATGCAAGGTACCTCTCTAACCACCAGCAGGCCCCTGCCCCCTGTAGGGCTTGTAACCTAGTGCCCCAATCCTGTAATGAGATCCACACAATTCGCCAACAAAGGCACAAAGATTGATTGCCTACATCATAGTGTGTCCAGAGTTGCAGTCCTGCTGAGCTGATGCGGAAGACACTGGAGAAGAACTGTTCCTTTTCAAAATATTCTGGGATTCGAATATCTTCTGCTAATGAAGGAAACTGCTTTCTGATATCTGCTATATCCTGAATCAAAAGGGATATAGTTCAATGTTCCAGATAAAATCATATATTTGAAGTGAAAGCAGTGGATTAGCTCATGACTGTGTTACATCATACAGGCTAGGTCCTTAGCTGCGGCCAAGGAGCACCTGGCACTGCTGGGGGTTTGGACATAAGGGGGCCTTTTGCACACAATCTTCAGCCATCTGGGTGCTGGTCTTGTCCTCAGTATATGTTAGGTCAGCCTGAGGGCTGCTCTGATTTAAGCTATCTGACAACAGTTCTGAGGGGATGCTACAGCAGCCAGGGATCATCAGGATACCCCAGTTATGCTACTGTTCTCCTGATCAATCTCTTTATACCAACAGCTGAGTGATGGGAGGTGAGGCATAGGAACCATAATGGCAGCTGTATGGCATCCAGAAAGCCTCTTATGGAGGCTTGGTCCTTCAGTGATCAGCTAAGCTTGGATTTAAGTGCCTAACTTTAAGCACTCATGTTTAAAATTTTTGGCCTAAATTAATTTACAAGACAAAAAGGTTGTGTGTTTGCGTAAAGGCAAAAGATCAGAATACATCCCTTAAAGATTTTAAGCTGCTGCTCTGAAACACGTGCCTTGCAGTCCCAAGTTACTCACCTTTCGTGGGTCTTCACCCAATGATCTCAAGTAGTATTTCTCATCCTTAACACAAACACAAAAGAGAATGATCATTAGCATGCAAGAACAAAGAATTAGAACACACAGAGCTTTGACCATCTCATTAGTTTAATGAAGAGCCTCATTAAAATTTGGTACAACTAAATCTCATTTACAAATTCAGCTATTCTGCTATCCTGCCCTTTCTTCTATTGCTCCCTGCTGGCTACCTGAAGAAATGGAACAAAGTGAAAATATGTTAATTAAATGAAACAGGCAAATTCAAGGGGGCCGGGAAAGATCTAAGGGTATAAAACACATGTTGCTCCATATGGAGACTTAGATCACAAATTGTCAGCCACTTCAACAGTGCTTTGAGTCTATCAAGTAATAGAGCATATGTAGAAATTAAACCCTTCAGAACACTGACACAGGAAATCACAACAATGTATTTCAGAACATACTGCATGTTACAAATAAATGATGGAAGGAATATTTGAAAAATCATTTGGAGCAGCCTAGCTCCTACTCCTATGTAAACATTGTATAACTAGATTTATTTGGGAGAGGGTGAATTCCTATTAACACACAAACCATTCAATAATTTTTGGACACAGTTATGTTAAGATATCTACTCATTAATTATTTAATCAATGAGTATGTTGTAACATCTCTGTATTTTACTTTGTACCTCTGATAGTTGCTATAGCTTAACTAAACACTTGAATATTTACTTCTTTTAAAATATCTAACACATACAGTTGCTAGTTTAAACATAATGTGTTTTTTTAGTCCCTTATCTTGAAACCTTTACACATATAAAGTAGTCCTTGGCCACACAAGCAAGCCCACTGTAGTCAGTTATACAGTACACATGAGGAATGAACTCTTGAGCTCCAATCCAGCAAGGCATGCTTAATTTTAAGGTTAAGTGCTATGCTAAAACAAAAAAAAAAAAAAATTTTTTTTAAACCAAATCTCAATATAGTGACCAAATAACTAACGAAAGAAGATGTGACACTTTAAGGAAATTACCTCAGATATAAAGTACTCGTTATGTTTGACTTCAGCTGCTCTCCGTACAAATACATCAAAAGGCAATGTTCTGAAAATATAAAAATTCATAATGCTAATCAGTGTAACAATGAATTATTTAACTACTGGACACACAATATTTAGTACCAGATCAAATTCATGTCTCTGCTATAACAATGTAGCAGGACAGATGATTTAATGTTTTAAAAAATCATCATATAGACTAACAATTGTTTGCAACAGGATGTCAAATAACTGCCAAGATAAAAATCATATTTAAAAATCTTTCATTCTTATCCAGATTGTTCCTATACTAGATCCAAATATTTTTGGCTGTAAGTCAGCTTGTAAAAAGATAATTATTTGGGATCAGATTTTTCAAGAGTGCTCACTATCCAAAATTTTTTTGCTCAAACTCTTGTGCTCAATGGGAGCAGCTGAGCTGGGTGCCAAGTTCTTCTGAAAAATATGGCATTTAATTTAGATGCCTAAACTAAGCTCTATTGCAAACAGGAACCCAGTTATAAGTGATGAGCATTTTTGAAAATCTGGGTCATAGTTTGTGCTGACTTTTTTGAATAAATGGGTCTGTGTTTTATATATGCTGCCTCAGGTGAAACCTACATTTACAATAGTCCCAACCTCCTATCTTTTAAATTAATTCTCCTGAAGTTGCTTCTTTCAATGATTCTACAGGGAAAAGAACTTTAGCTTTTCAGCTGGGAGGACAGCTTCAAGTAAGTTCCTATTAAAAAGAAATCACTAGAGCCCAAATCTTCAAAGGTATTTAAGAAACTAACTTCCACTGAAATAATGGGAGTTAGGTGCCTAAGTACCTTTGGAGGTCTGGGCCTACGTTCCAAGCCCAGACCCACTGAAGTCAATGGAAGTAGAATCAAGTCCTAGATGACTGTCAGTTTCACAGAGTGAGGAGGTCCTCCTAAAATGTCAATTCTTTAACAACTTTAGCAGATATTGCAATAAATAATGGTTTCTACAGATACATATTTGCTAAGTTTGCTCCTGGTACAGAGTCAATACAAACATAAAACATTAAAGGTCTCTAGATCTGGTCTTCAATAGACCTTTGCCTGAACAGATATTGTAGCATTTGGCCATGCTTGATACTGGAGCAAAACAACTGCATATAGTACAGTGATGGGTTCGGTCACAGGGACCCCCTTGGGACTGTCATTGGAGGCGCTGAAATTACTTCTGAGCCCATTTCCCCTGCCAGCTTGGGACTCTAGAACCCTGCCTTGATGAGCCAGACACACTAGCCTGCTGCAACACAGACTCAGGGTCTGGGCCATACCCCCAAAGCTGAAGACTTTAACCAAAAACAGCTCAGCAGGTTATTTCTCCAGCACCTAAACACCCAGTTCCCAATGGGATCCAAACCCCAAATAAATCCATTTTACGCTGTATAAAGCTTATACAGGGTAAACTGATAAATTGTCTGCCCTCTATAACACCAATAGAGATTCACAGTTGTTTGCTCCCCCACGTATAAATCACTTACTCTGGGATCATTAATAAACAAAAGTGATTTTATTAAGTATAAAAAGTAGGATTTAGGAGGTTTCAAGTAATAATAGAACAAAGTAAGTCACCAAGCAAAATAAAGCAAAAACACACAAGTCTAACCCTAATACATTAAGAAACTGATTACAGGTAATAGCTCATCCTCAGAGATGTTCCAATAAGTTTCTTTCACAGACTAGATGCCTTCCTAGTCTGGGCCCAATCCTTTCCCCGGTACAGTCCTTGTTAGTTCCAGCAGACATCTCAGGTGGTAAGCAGGGGCTCTCTCATGACTGGAAGACCCTTTTGTCCTGATCCACCCCTTTTATAGGTTTGGCACAAGGCGGGAATCTTTTGTCTCTCTAGGTCCTCAGCCCTCCTTTTAAATGGAAAAGTACCAGATTTAAGATGGCTTTCATTATCAGGTGACATGGTCACATGTCACCGTAAGACCCCTAGTCTCCATTCCCCATGGACTGGCCCACATGTACACAGGAAGGCTTTCAAGTAACTAAGACCATTTACAACTGATTGTTTCTGGAGCACCCTTAATAGCCTCCACTTAATATGTTTACACCAGTGATACAAGTTTATATCTTATTCTCCTAACTCCAGATATAGAAATAATACATGCAAACAAATAGGATGAACACACTTAATAGATTACAAGCATTCTAATGACACCATAGTGTAAGCATATTCCAGATATGTCATATTTATGAGCATATTTCCATAAAGCCTATGGAGTGCAACGTCACAAGTACCAAATGGATTATTTTATGGCGGTTACTAATGTTTATAGCATCTATCAGCACCAGCTCATTTGAGTTCCACCCCACTACAATTTAAATTTTGATTTTTTTTTAAACAGCAAGAGGGTAGGGGTAAAAAAAAACAACAAATAAACGTATATACCAAAAAAAAAAAACTAACTAGAACCTAATACAGATTATTTATCATAAGATTCAAAGTAGACAATGACAAATATGATGCACACTTCTCAGGAATCAGCCTATTGTTAAATATCCTGAATCTCTCATTCATCAGGAAAGATTTTTTTCCCCCAAGCTGTAAAGATCACTCAAATTACTAGCTGGTACTGGCTAATATCCATGCTGTATATAGCAATTTATTTCAAGCTTCACAGAACGTAAGAACAATTAAATGCCCAGCGTTAGGAAGAAAGTTTCCCCACAGGCAAAGTTATCAGTTACAGGGGGTTTACAACTCCTCTGAAATATCTGGTATTAGCCATTGTCAAATAAAGGACTAGATGGACCATTTCCCTGACAATATACAATTTCTATATTCATGTTCATGAAAAGCTTGATCCAGCAGCTTCTGGAGTCGACTGAGAGAATCCCATCGACACTAATGGAAGTGGATCAGACCCCCAGAGCCTGAACAACTACACCTCCCACTAAAAGCAACATGAGTTGCTTGCACTAAATATATGTCTGGATCAGGTCCTCAGCTGGCCATAATGATGTCTTTGTATGAGAGCATTTTTATTCTTGTAGTAATTTTATTTATTTTCCCCACAGATATGAATACAGGTTTTGAGTTCCCCAAGTCCTCTAAAAGTGGTGAAAGTCACAAATACTTCACAACTCTAAAGATCAGATAGAGAGCATCTCCATAATGCCATATAAAAAAATGCAAATTTAGCCCCTAATCTGCAAAACCTAACACACCTGAGCAAATTTATGCATGTGAAATATCACCACTGAATTAAACAGAACTACTTACACGCATAATGTCAGGAAAGTACATTAGGACCTGCAAGATCAGACCGTTAGAAGGAAAATGCAAGGATACTAAATTGCATCTCCCGTTTATATGCCTATTTGTGTTTCATTTTTTTCCCTGGACAGCGAGATAAATACTAAACAATATATATGAGGCAAAGATGTATGACAATTTTATTTGCAGTTCAAAAAAGTTTCAAAATGTTCAGCAGTTCAACCGGCTGTGAATAAAGAGTATACTGAATGTGACACCAGGGTTCACTCATTACAGACTGTAGAACATTTGATTCCATCACGTCTTCTTTCTTAAACTTACGTTTTAGTAAACTATGTGACATGGACAAATCTAATGAAGAGTTTCTCAGGACGTTAGACATTCTCTGTGACTTGTCTCCAAACTAAAGGGCTGGTGAAATGTGTGATATTCCATAGTTTGAGGACATTAGAAACTGCCCTAAACTTTGAAGTTGTTTGTTTTTTAATTGCTAACATCCCTCCAGCCTAAGTCTGTTGAACTAACGTATCTGTAACATAACAGCAGTCAAAGCAGTTCAGGTACTGAGCAGCGCTAGCTTCTAACAATATAATCATCAATACTGAAAAGGTATCAGAGAATCAGAATGACACGCCTAGTTTCAAAGTTCTTGTTGCAACAGAGTTTCTCTCAAACCCTCTCTTGGATTCCTCCATTAACTCCTTCATCTTCATTATTTCAAAAACAGACTACTTACCTTCACTTTTAGGCCCTTCACAGTCTATCCCTGTGCTACTTATTAACGTTTATACAGTATCGAAACACTGACTCCTACATTCATTCATTCTTCATAACCCACTTTTAAATTTTTCCGAACAAACATCTTTGCAGTTCTTCCCAGGCTGCCCCTTATGCACAGGAGGCGCTCCCTACAAGTATCTCCAGAACCACCTCATCGTCTTCCCCCAAATACTCTTAAAATTCCTCTCTGCTGTTAGGAGTGGGGTGTATTGACAGGAGAATGTGGGGAAATTTGATTTACCACAGCCTATACTGTACCTCATCTGTGAATAAAGGGTCAAGTTTTTAAGGCCTGATCATTCTGACATCTTTCATGAACAATAAGGGCACGTTAAAAAATTGCTATCTAGGACTGCCCCCGCCCCCCAAAAGAGAGAGAGAATAATGACACACCCATGAATTCCAAAGCCACAGCTGAAGGACAAAACTGTGATGAAATATTTCTTCTAGTACTGAAATATCTTTACCTTTTTAAATTAAAAAAAACAACAACCTTTCAGACAGTGGCACCTGAATTCAAAAGCATTTCTTTAGAAACAGAAGCTCTATAACGTATGTAGTTAATGCAGTATATAGCAATAGAAACAGTAATTATAATTAGTAAGTTTACAAAAAGCAAGAGAGCACCAACTTGCTGAGTGGTAATACCAACAGATCCAGGCAACATAGAAGAGTATACTTTGTATAAAACTTCAAAGCAAGGTAGAATGTTTCTAAAAGTTACCAGTATGTCCCTTTAAAATAGAGGAAGCCTTGGAATAAAGTACCTATATACAAAGTTCTTACTGAGGAAGTCCATCTGTGGCACTGTGGAAACATGAATCTTTACTTCTTTAGTTCCTGCTGTTTGGCTGAGGTAATCCACTGTCCATTTGGTTGTGCAAGTGCCCAGGTCTATTCCTTTCAGCACTGCTGGCTTTCTCTGAGAAGTAAACAAAAGCAGGTTTACGGCATGGCATGGCATGGCATGTTGTCATTAAATTGGTGACAGAATCCAACAAAAACATTCAGTACTAATTTGTCAAGTTAAGTCCAAGAACAAATCAATTGAATACGTACACCTGTTGCACATTAGCCAGAAGGCTCCATGAGTTTGTGCACTGAGTGTGAAAACAAAATCCGGGAAATCATAGGCCTGATTCTATTATTATAATCCTTTACTTGTGGCAGGAATGGAATGAGAGAAAAGGTTCTTTAACCAACATTGACATTCACCATATTCTGGGGCCATGGAAGGGTTTGTCAAGGCCCTGATATAACTTCAACTCTTCTTCAAAAGGCTTAGTAGAGCATAGCTCTTTTTCAAAAGGCTTAGTAGAGCTTTGTAGAGCATAGCTCTTCTTCAAAAGGCTTAGTAGAGCACTTAGCCCATGCCCCTAGTCCACCCCCTTGACTCAGATATTGGGAGCTGGGGGCAATATTGCACCAGTTCTAACACTGTCCAGGGATGCCCTCTATGCAAAGAGATATTTCCACTCATGCTAAGTCCTCCTTGTGCTGGCAGAGCCTAAACAACGATTCACTCTCCATTAAAATCAATGGAAAGATTTGTTTACTTCAGTTCGTTTTGGATCAGGACCATAGAGAGCCAAGGGGTCAGTGACAATTATAAGAACACTTCACACTCACACATTTTATACTTTCAAAGCACTGCCCAAACTTTAACTAATCTTTAACTAATTCTATGAGATAGGTGTTATCATTCTTTTACTGTCAGGGAAACTGAATGAGGGAGAGGTTAGGGGTCTAAGACACATAGGATGTCAGGGACAGAATAAAATTAGGAACCAGCAATTTCTTCCTCCCAGCCCAATGCTCACTCCACCCAGCCTCTCTGCAAAGACACAGACTGGTGGAATTAAAGTAAAGTCCTAAGGAACCAAACCACCTGATTACTACAGAATTGTCCCAAACTGTTTTCTCTCATTTGATGAATCAGTTTATAAATAGTGGGTTTGGAGAAGTTCGTTTACTTTATATATGCAGTCTTTAAAAACTCAGTTCTCTAATAACTTTTTAGATGAAACAGAGTGGAGCTGGCTCATGGCCTTCATGAGTTTCTGGTTTTAATGTAACATGCTTGATGAAGGAACACATGAGGTTAATTATCCCCTTTTATTTTTAAGCCAAACTCCAAGGGAGTAACAGACAGGCTTGCATCAGTAGCTATAACAAAAACAAAAACATACAAAGAAGAAACAAACACAAACTATACCCCAATTTTAACTAATTAGAATCCCACTTGTTTCAGTAGGAGTTTTGACACGGAGACATCCAGGACTGAGCTCATCATTACATCATATTCCAGCTGGCAGAAAAGTGAGCAGTGCACTTTCAGGATGAGAAGCCATGCAACCACTTAAGCAAACTGGGATTGTTGTGAGGATAGGTTAAAAGAAGACATTATTCCATACCATACTCCAGCTTGGGGCTGTTATGTGCACTGAGCTGTATGTGCGCAAAGCCCTGTGCTCCAACTGAGCATTTAAAAAAGACAATAGAGCTTTGTGCAGGGTCTGTTTGCATGGAGCTCAATGTAGGATCAGTGCTTTAGCCTCTTTCAGCCTAGTGAGGGAGACTCCTCAATCTCCTTGTGCCAAGCCAGGCGATGAACTGTTGTTCCAGTTCCTCAAGATCTATGCCAGCAACTTCATATAATGGAATCTGTCCCTCACCAGTATTTTTCACTTATCCCACTACCAGGAAAACATTTCATATGAACACCACATACATCACTGTTAAATAATACCAACAAAAATACTTAGCATGTCCCTTTTTTTCTAATTATGCTGCTGTCATAGCATCTCTGTTCCAATTCTGAACTTTAGCATCCAAAATTTGGGTGCTAGCATGAAATCCTCTAAGCTTAATTACCAGTTTAGATCTGATAGCCTGCCACCAACCAGGAATTCCAGTGCCTGGTACACTCTGGTCCCCCCAAAACCTTCCCTGGGGACCCCAAGAACCCAAATCCCTTGGATTCTTAAAACAAGGAGGATTAGACCATTCCCCCCTCCTTTTACCCCTCCCAGGCTTCCCTCTCCGGGCTACCCTGAGAGATTACTGATCCAAACTCTTTGAATCTAATCCCCTTCCCCAGAGGCAAACAGATTCAAGGAAAATAGAGAGAGATTCTACCTCTCCCCCCTCCCGTCTCCCCCCCACCAGTCCTAGTGAGTTATCCCAATTCCCTGGGATAAAGCAAGGGAAACAAGAAAGAAATCCATCAGGTTCTCTAAAAAGAAATCTTTTAATAAAAGAAAGGAAAAAGTAAAGAATGCTCTGTAACTTCAAGATGACAATATACAGGGCTATAGGCTTAAGAGAAACAAAATGAATAAACAGCCTTACCCAAAAAGAAATACAATTTAAACATTCCAGCAAAGTACACATATGTAAATACAAAAACAATATAAAAACCTATTGTCTTCTACCTTTGTACGTACACTTAGAAGATTAGAAAGCTTGGAGAGAGACAGTTCAGTCTCAGAGCCCAGAGCAACAGAGAGACAAAGACACACACCCAGAAGTTCCCTCCCTTAAGATTTGAAAAATCTTGTTTCCTGATTGGTCCTCTGGTCAGGTGTTTGGTTACCCCTTTGCAGGTGAAAGAGACATTAATCCTTAGCCATCTGTTTATGACAGCTGCAGCTCCTCCTTCTTTCCCCATCTATTCTCACCATATCATCTCTGTTTAGAAACACAAGCCATTTTTTTAGTCAAATGGCTACCATTAGGTAAGTGAATTTGTAAAATATCAGAACCCTTTTTAGAAACTGACATACCACACAAGCAACACACTCCACAGTCTCTCATGCATCTTCATTATTTTGTTTAATTATAATCGGTATTATAGTGGCATTCTAGTTTACATCATTTTTGAAAAATCATTTTAAAAGGCAACTTGTACACTCTTCATTTCAGTTGTTAAAAAATCGGTTATTTTTAGATTTTTGTTATATTTCTTGTTTTCTTTCTCTCTCTGAGGTCCGTGTTAAAACAGGAAACCCAGAATCAAAGGGTGTCAAAGTTTGGGCTTCGATATTGTTCAAGTTCCAATAATTTTGGATCAAAAAATTATTTAGTGTGTCAAAAGAGCCAGACAACTGCTGTAAAGGGGACACGACGAGGAGGATGGGTAGAGGCTATACTTGGATTTCCACAGACCAACTAAATCTCTCCCGCTCATTTTGGACTCAGTTGAAGGGAGCTGGGTGTCTGTTCTGGTCTCTCTCGCTCTTGGAGGGCGTGGGGGCAGCACAGGATCGGTTTTACAGTGTGTTTCAAGTGGATAAACTGCAGGGGAAGCCGAGAACAGCAGCGGGACTGCGAAGCCAGCAGGGGCCGGCGTCTAAGACGCAAAGCACCGGACTGTGTGACAACGGGACGGGAGAGGCGAACTGCCGGGAGAAGGTGCAAGCACTGCCCCCGGATCTGAGGGGACCTAACACCCAGCCTGTGGCCGGGAGCTGAACCCCGCACCTGGGCAGCTGCAGCCCCGCAATCTGCAGCGCGGAGCGGGAAGTCAGGCCGGGTGCAGCGCCCACGCAGAGCAGGGGTGTCAGGTACCCGGGGCGCGGGCGAGGAGGGTCCCGCCCCGAGCACACCCGTCCCTCCCCCCGGGCCTCACCAGCGGGTAAATGTCCTGCTGAAAGCGCTCCCTGCTGACCTCGCTGTGCCGGGC
>NC_133778.1:21750871-21770599 GCF_003597395.2 Chelonoidis abingdonii | reverse complement strand
GCTTCTGCGCCAGCGACGAGCAGAGCCGGCGGCGGGGTCCGCCGGGGGCGGGCGGCGGCCGGAGGGTGGTGGTGGTGGGGATCCCCAACCCCTTCATCTGGCTCCGCACCAGGCTCTACTGCTTCCTCATCCGGGCCTACTTCGACCAGGAGTTCAGCGTCGAGGAGTTCACCCAGGGGGCCAAGCAGGTGACTGCGGGGCCGCCGCGCCTCCAACCTGTAGGGGGGGGGCGTTATTTCCCCTCCCCCCCAACTGTGTGTGTCTGTGTGTGGGGCCGTTATCCCCCTTCCCCGCCGCCTGGGACCCCCACTGTGTGTGTTGAGGGGGCCGTTATTCCCCCTTCCCTCCCGCCGCCTAGGATCCCCAACTGTGGGGGGGCGTTATCCCCCCACCCCGCCGCCTGGGACCCCCAACTGTGGGAGGGGGCGTTATCTCCCTTCCCCGCCGCCTGGGAACCCCTCAAGTGTGTGTGTGGGAGGGCCCGTTACCCCCCTTCTCTGCCACCTGGGACCCCCAACTGTGTGTGGGCTGTTAGCCCCCCTTTTTCCGCTGCCTGAGATGCCCAAGTGTGTGTGTGGGGGGGCTGTTATCCCCCCCTTCCCTGCTGCCTGGGACCCCCCAACTATGGGGGGGCATTAGCTCCCCTTCCTGAAACCCTCCAACTGTGTGGCGGGGTGTTACCCCCCTTTCCCCCACCTGGAACCCCCAGCTGTATGTTGGGGGGGCATTATCCCCCCTTCCCTGCTACCTGTATAGTTGTGAGGGAGGCAGTTAATCCCCATCCCTGTTGCCCAAGACACACACCCCACTCTGTAGGACAGGAGACCTTTTTATCCCCTCTTACCCTTGCCTGGGACTCCCTGTGTGCCCTAGCTATGTATGTGGGGGAGGCCTGTTAACCACTTTACCCTTTGACCTGGATGCGATCATGCAAGGAGCCCTGCCACATCTTCCACCCTCTCCCCCGTGGAAGCAGTGAAACTCCTTCCTGTAACCCCGTTATGGGGGCCACCCCTTGGCATATGTGGCCACCCTGGACCTTATCCCTCACTGCTCCCTCCTTCTTCTTCTCTTCCTGGTGATCTCTCTCTTTCCCCACTAAATACTGCTGCACATTGGCTCTGGGGACAGGTATTTTGTTCAACTGGGATGAACTGTGTGTTTTGTTTATATTGTCCCAGTAGTGAGACCCCTGTGGGGGGAAATTATTGCTGACAGTGGCACCATAGGAGTTGTCATTTATCCCCTTAAACCAGGAGTCAAAATTTGACAGGCTTTCCTATGTATTGTAAGGCATTAAAACAGTTGCAAACATCTGTGAGAGTGATGCAGTATTAGGCATAAATGCAGTGCACTATGGTAGGCTACAGTGTAATTTGGGAACAGAAAAGACCAATAAAATTTCAGACTGCAGAGGCATCTAGTCACAGGGCAAGGAGGCCATTCAATATGATTCTTATGGCAGCAGCATACTGAACATTGCATTCAAGTTCTGGGTAAGTTTGCCAGCCCTCCAGGATTGTCTCCAGGAATTAAAGATTAATCTTTATAATTAAAGATTACATCATAAAATGAAACCTACAGAAATTTGTCCAAACAAAGTTGGAAACCCTAGTTCTGAGTGCCACATTACTGGAACGGTACTGATAAAACAGATAGTGCTCAGAGCAGAGGAACAGAAACTAGTTTAGCTAAAATGACTGAGAGAATGGGAATTATATGCCATTATTGGATCTTTCCTGGTGCTTGGTACCACTGATCACTGGGGCTGGATTTAAGGCATAGTCACATCCGTAGCGCTCCAGGTTCTGGAATTGCATGATGATAAAATCTCTCAATTTTCACACTTAATTTTTTTTAATTTTTTTTCTATTTTTTATGGTTCTGAAGAAATCCTTAAGAACATGGCCTAAATTTAACTGCTGTCTGCTGATTGTCACCTGCCCACTTTCTCATTATTCTAACTCTGAAACTTGCTTCTCTGAGGGCCCCCCAGTGATGGCACTTCAGCAGAAGACTTAGATGGGGGTAGCCTTTGCTTCTGCCTCCTCCTTATGGCTCTGTTTGGGTGGTGTCAGGAGGTGCTCCCCACACATCCCCCCCCACCCATTTAGGTAGATGGTGGCTGACTCCTCCTGGTATGGCATAGATCAGTGGTTTTCAAACTTTTTTTCTGGCAACCCAATTGAAGAAAATTGATGCCCGTGACCCAATGGAGCTGGGGATGAGGGGTTTGGGGTGCCAGAGAGGGTAAGGGTTGGGGTGGGTGGGGCAGGGGATTGGGGCATGGGGTTACCTCAGGCAGCTCCCAGTCAGCTGTGCTGTGGGGGTGCTAAAGCTGGCTTTCTGTCTCTCCTGGCACTGCAGACTTTGTTGCACCCTGGAAGCAGCCAGCAGCAAGCCCAGCTCCTAGGCAGAGGTACGCAGGTGGCTCTGTGCAGCTCTAGCCCGCAGGCACCCCCCCGCCCCAGCTCTAATTGGCTGGTTCCCAGCCAATGGGAGTGCAGAGCCAGTGCTCGGGGCAGGGGCAGTGCATGGAGCCCGGTGGCCCCGCTGCTTAGGAGCCAGACCTGCTGCTGGACACTTCCAGAGTACAGTGTAGAGCCAGGACAGGTAGGAACTAGCCTGCCCTAGCTGGGCAGGACCACTGATGGGACTTTTAACAGCCTGGGCAGCAATGCCAATGAGAGCCACTAGTGCCTTACATTCTGCGACCTAGTACTGGGTTGCGATCTGCAGTTTGAAAACCATCAGCATAGGTGGTCTGGGGGGAGGCCTCATTCCTCCAAACAGGAGAGAGAGATAGTGACTCCCACAGATAGCTTGTGTGTGTATTGGGTGGGAGACTGTGACTACGCCTCAAGCAGAGGCAGAGCCATGTGGGGTTTGCCTAGGACGTCAGATTGTCTTAATCCTGCTCTTTTGATCACACACTTCTCTCTGACTTTAAAGATATAGCAACAGTAAACAGGAAAGCACTGAGATGGCTCCAGTCCTTCCTTTCAGGCTGCACCCTGAGTAGTGCTGGATGAACATTCTTCTGCCATCAGAGCACTCGGTTGTGCAGTTCCACAGAACTCTGTTCTTTCCTCATCCTATTTAACATCTGCATGAAGCCACTGTGTGATGACACTCTGGACTCAAGTTCCACATGCGCACAGATGACCCCATATCTCATTTATTTCCAGTGCCAACTGAACCATCTCTCAGCTCTCTTGTTGTCTAGCTGACATCAGCATGTGGATGAAAAACAGCTGGCTAAAGTTGAACCCAAGCAAGATGGATATGTCATCTTAAAGATCTAACTACCACTGTAGCTTCACTCTTTTTTGATGGAGCCTGCTCTCAAGTACTCAAGCTGGTTCATAGTCTCTGTTTTGTAGGAAAAGTATATGTTAGTTGTCGTGTGTGAGATGGGGAGATGGTTTTCTTGGCAGATGGCCAGGGCTTTGCCACTTTTCTGGAGGAAGTGAGAATACTCAGACTTCGCTGTTTTCAGAGCAAAGAATAGAACTTGTTACTTCAGCTTAGCTTTCCCACAGTCACCACAGAAAGATAGTGTAGGGAAGGCCACTTCCAGCTGCTTCTAGGGAAGGACAGTAGAAACTAGTCTAACTTTATGGGAGGGCAATTATACTATGCTTTTGCTGATGTGTAAAGGGTCGATACTCATGAGTAGTGTGAATACTGAGAAGGCATTCACACCCTTTGTGTATGTGTAGGCTGTCCCATTCTAGAATGGAGTGAGATTATACAGGGTGGTACTAGGGGATAAAGACTAAGAATGGGGAAAGCATAAGCTAAACATCTGGAAAAAAAATATATTTTGATCTGGAGTAGTTTTGTAAGCAAAGTGGCCATGGTCCCATTAGATGGATTGCCTAAAACTAGATGGAACAGGACACTAGAAAATATACTGGAGGCAACAATCCTGCCCAAGCAATGTGGTGGAACTAGATGATTTAATGAGTGTTTTTCTATATCTAATGTCTGATTCTCTGGTTACTGGAAAATGAGTTGACCTGGAGTTAGTGAAATGTTTGCTCATCTATTTTTTTGTTTTATAGGCCTTTGCTCTTGTTTCAAAGCTGTTGTCTCAATGTAAACTTGATCTGTTGGAGGAATTCGTATCAAAAGAGGTAAAGAGTATTTTATTTCTTTTCTAAAATCTCCAACACAGAATGAAAAATATTTGTCTCACCCTTTAATCTGCCAATGGGTTGCCAGTCATCTAAAGTGAAGTTTAGCTTGTTAATAAACACAAATAGTACCAATTTGGTCTAACTGGGGAAGAACTCTTTAATAAAGATCAGGAGAATGTTAGTCTTCAGACTAAAGGACAGACAAGCTTATCTCTAAGGGCATGATCAGTTACTGTATAAGGAAAATTGTCCAATTGCTCTTACTATTAGGACAATGGAGCAGCTGCCAGAAGAGTCCAGTGAGTCATCAAAAAAGGATCAAAAAATATAATCCATTGTGGAAGAGAGTGGATAACAGGGGCAGACTTGCACACTTCTATTCACATGGGGCAAGTGAGTGGAAGTTCCTACTGTGACCACCAGTACCATTCACTGGTGCCAAAACTTTAGGTGAGCAACATAGGCCTGCCCAATGGAGAATTCATTTCTTGTGCACCCCCTGTCTAACTGGTTCCCATCCCATGTAGGTCACACTGCCACTTAGCTACCTAGTCCTAAACTGGAGACGTTGATCTTGCATCAGGGCCTCAAGAATATAGCCAAACTGGCCAGTTTTAATTGTCAGTGTGAATTTTGAACCACTGGGACTGTTTTTGTGGTCACCTCCGGAGAGGGGTGTCTCAGATCCAGAAGAGTCTCATGTGTGGGAGCTGCTTCAGCTGTATGTTTGTGTTACTGTGTGCCAGTAGCTTGGGCTGCCTGGTGCCCCTAATCCGACTGTGGTGTAGTGCCAATGCACCATCTTGCCTCCTCTCTCTGAGTAGAGGTAGCAGTGAAATGTGAGTTTGTTCCTGGTGAACTCTTTCAAGAGAGTGTCGCCCCTTCCTCCTCCCACTCCAAACCATGGGTTCAGCAGGTTTTCATAGGAGCTCTACCAGTACTGAAAGGAAGCCACTCACAATCAGAGGAAGGGGAAGAAATGGGGAGCCATCCCACAAAGGAGGAGAAAGGGAAACAATTATTAGGAGCCATCTGTGACCTAAGGTGGCACAGACTGAAACTGCAAAACGGTGATTGCAGATAGGGCCAGCTAGTCGACTTCTTGTTGTTGACACCTATGTTAATGAACATCATGACAATCTTTTGCAGGTTGGATGGTGCTCAGTGAATGTGGTATTGAAAATTGTGAATGGGATCTGGGCTCTGTGTATCCAGGCCTTGTTTCAAGACAAATTAAATTTTGCCATTATCGCAGTGTGAACAAATTTGGAGGATGGTGTGTAGAGAAAAAAGGCAAAGTTCCACTGTTCTGTCTGACCTGTGCACTGAATGAGGCAAGGGTCTAGGGCAATTAATATAATTATAGAGACAACTGTAATGTATAAGCATAAGGGCACTCACATACCATGGTAATGTGTAGTACAAAACTTAAATATAGGCTTTGTCTACACTTACAGTTTTGCAGCGCTGGCAGTTACAGCTGTGGTCGTACAGCTGTGTACGGCCAGCGCTGCAGTGTGTCCACACTGACAGCGACCAGCGCTGCAGTGTGTCCACACTTGCACCAGTTGCAGCGCTGTTGTGAGTGGTGCATTGTGGGCAGCTATCCCACAGAGCACCTCGTGCACTCGTCGCCATTTTGTCGCTGTGGGTTGTGGGAAGGGACGGAAGGGTGCGGGTATTCCGCTCTGTTCCAACGACCGTGCGCCAGGGAATCGGACCCACGCCTAAGAGGCCCCTGCACCTTAGGCACCTTTTTATTTTTTTTTTTTTTTTAAACTTACCCTGTCCCCAGCTGCAGTTCTTATGGTCCCGCTCCTTGATGTGAAGCGCGGCGGCAGCACGCGGCATGTCCCCGCTCTCGCCCAGCTAGAGCCCAGCCGGTCCTGCGGGGCTTTGCGGCGCTCGGCCGGGCCGGCTCCAGCCATGGAAGAGCGGAGCGCGGCGGCTGCGCTATTCTTATCGGGCCTCAGCACGCCAGGAGAGCGAGGCGGCGGCGGCTATGTTCCGCTCACGGCCGGAAGAGCGGAGCTTGCCAGAGCTGCCGCGCGCTCCGGCTAGAGCGGCGGCAAGGCTGGCAGGCTCCGCGCCGGGAGCACGGCAAGGCCCGCCCTCCCGTCTGAGCTCTGTCAGAGCGCGAAAGCCCTCGTACCCCGGCTGGACCTCGGGCCCCTTTAAATAGCCCCCCTGAGCCCTGGGCAGTGAGGGGTATTTAAAACTCCTGGGGCTCCACTGCCTCTGCCACCCCGGTCCTTCAAATAGCCGCCGGAGTCCCGCCTCCCCTCTTGCATTCTCCCAGCGCTCCCGCGGCTATTTAAGAGTCCCCGGAGTAGAAGGGGGTTGGGGCTACTTAAAGGGCTGGGTTCCAGCTGCCTCTGCTGCAACCCATGACCTGCCCACACCAGTCCGGCCCCCCCTGCCTGCAGCCAGCTCTGCACCCCGTGCCCGCAGCCACCTCTGCCAAACACCCTGTCCTGTCTCCAGCCAAACCCCTGCCACCACCCCTGCAGCCCTGCCCCAAAGCCAGCCAGCCCCCCACACACTTGCTGGCTCCGCACACAGCTCTCGACACTCTGCCCAGCAGCCGCCCCCTCCTGCCCTGTTTCCCAAGTCAACTCCCTGCTGCACCCCACTGTCTGAAAGCAGCGCCGCCCACAGCCCTTGTCCCAACCAGCCCCCAGCCACTTTGCCCTAGACCTGCAGCCAGACCTACCTCCAGTCACCCTGCCCGCATTCAGCCAGCATGCCACACTGCTGCCCTGCAGTCCAGGGCTTAACCCTGCAGGAAGCAGCTGGAACAACACATGGCACACCCCCCCAGAGAGTGGCGGACCCACACATGGAAACAGCAGTCACGAAAACCAGATCAACAGCAATATTGATGCAATGTATATAATTTTTTATCATATAGTTAGGAAAGTCAAAATAATACATGAAGAATGGGGCTTTTTAGTCATCCCTGCCTGCATCTGATGCTTCTCTTGGTAGTCATTCCTTTCTTGCAAGCCTTTCTCCTTTATCTTGGCACGTCCCTGCTTCCTTTTCATACGTTTCCTTATCTCCAGTCTTGCAATTCTTTATTGCGGGATACAGAGAATCCTAACTGCTTTCACCAATCTCTTTCTTAGCTTACTTGTTTTTTTCTAAGCTTTGCAGTCTTCAGAAGTTCTGCACTGATGGAGCAAGTATCAGTCCACGTTTAAAAAAAACAGAGAGAGAAACTGTTAATAACAAAGAGCCTGGCATTGTTTTTAAAAGTTTTTGTTTAGCATCATTTACACATTCTAGCTGCACAGAGATGGCCGCAGCTTGGCAGATGAAGATGGCAGTTTCCCACCGCGGCTCACAGTGGCAAGGGGGGGGCTGCCACGTGGTCACCTGGGACAGGGGTGGGAGGGGGGTTGCTTCACTGTGGAAGCCATGGGTTTCTGTGACTTGGAAAGCAAAGAGCAGCTACAGGAAAGTAACACTGAACCTACACCCACATCTGCCAAGCAGCTACTCTCAGAGCCAAATCTTGCCACACCACATCACCTGGAAGGGATCGGGGGTGCTTTCCACTCTGGATAGCCATTGGGTTCTGTGGCTTTGAAAGCAAAGCAGCATACAGGGAAATAACACTGAACCCACACCACCCACATCTGCCACAGCAGCTACTGCTCAGAGCCATCCTGCACACAGCAGCTCACCGGAAGGTGGGGGTGCTTCACTTGTGGAAGCCATGGGGTTTCTGTGGACTTGAGGAAAGCAAAAGAGCAGCTACAGGGAAATCAATGGCATTCCACGATTCTAGGCTGCTTGCAGGCCAGCCATAGCCCCCCTGCCTCCCAAAACATTTGCATCCTTAAATAAAAGCTTCTTTACCAGGAACAGCCCTCTGCTGGTTCCTCACTACACAAGTCCAGCACAGCTGCGAGACGGCTAGCTTCTTCCTGGCTGGAAAATAGCTCCTGCCTCTCATGACTCCTGGGTCTCCAAACACCTCAGTAGTCCCCTCTCGGGTTCCTGCTACATCTTCCCCTCCTCTCCAGGCTCTGAGCCCAGTGGCGGTGAAGAGGCAAAGCATGACCTGAAAAGGAATGCTGGGATAAGTCCTAATACCCTGGAGGCCAATAAAAATGCTGGTGAGTGTCCACACCTGATGACCAGCGCTGCATCACCAGCGCTGGTTTCGCTACACCGGAAGCAGACCCAGGTGTACAGCCAGCGCTGCAAACGGAGTTGCAGCGCTGGCTGAGCTTTTAAGTGTAGACACCTCCTAAGTTGCAGCGCTGTAACCCCCTCTCCAGCGCTGCAACTTGCAAGTGTAGCCAAGCCCATAGATAGAAAGAAGCAGAGAGAAAGTTAAATAGAAGGGGGGAGCAGAGTTTAGATTTTGAGGAAAACCTTAACTGATGCTTTCTGACTTGAGTGTTTCACTTTGCAATGTTAATGTTCTTCAAATGTAGCTTTTTGTGTAGAATTTGGATATTCTGTCTTAATTTGTTTGAATGTTAACCCACATTGCACAGGATACATTTAAGTTAGTTACTGTGAGCATTTTAATTCTTTTCATGTCATGACTCTTGTGCATTTAAATGTTGCATTCATGTAACTTTTTACATTTAACCATTCTTCAGTCAGAAGGGAATACTATGGGATATTTTTTTTTTTTGGATGAACAATATTTCTATTTTAATAGATTGTCTTACAGCAATGTGGATTAGAAATACTTCAGTAGATATACTGGGGTAATACTGGACTGTTACGGAGTTTACAGGATCAATGGTTTCAATTATCTAGTGAATTGTAGGCTTAACAAAAGCTACGATTTCTCTAAATTCAGGTACTTCAAGTGTTGGAGGAGAAGCTTTCTTCATTGTCTGAAAACCACAGGAATGCCCTGGCTGCTGACATGGATGAAATAATGTATACAACAGCAGGAGATGTTGGCATTTACTATGATGACAGTGGTATGTATAGAATTCTAGAACATTCACGTAGCATAGACAGAGAACCTTCTGTCATGGTTTTGCTTTTTACAGCTTTTCTACTTACAAAGGTGTTCATGAGTCCTATTTCTCATTCCTAGAAGTAATGTTTAAAGCTCTCTTTATGTACTTATTTGTTCTCACTATAAATTGTCATTAGTATGAATCATTGTACCAACTTGATGCCTGTTCAAATTTTTCTTATTCTCCTTCTCTTGGATTTTATACGCTTTCCATTCATTTCTCCCTATTCACTTCTCAAAAAAAAAAAAAAAAAAAAAAAATCCCCTCACAGGTACTGTATGCAGAGCGCTAGGCCTTAAAGTGTTGTATGTGCTATAAAAACATAATGACTCCCAGTGTGTGCATTCCTGCCATTTCTCTTATAGAGTTGTCTTCTTCTGGTCTCTCTCTCTCTTTTCTTTTCTTCCCCCTCTTTTCCCCACCCTGTGCTCCTGCCAAAAATCTTGCCTTGTGGCAGACATTCTTCTACTGGAGAATGGCTGGATATGAATGACTTTGGAGCTTGTTAGTGCTGCTGCTTCTGTCAGCCTGAGCCAGGCTTCAGAAAGGTGACGAATGATCTGTCTTTTCCCATGTGGGCCGAGCACTGCTTGTGCAGTGCTCCGAACTCCTGCTGGCCTGGGAAATGAGGGATCAAATTTAAGACCAATTTTTAAAGTTTTAACTGCAAAACCTCTCAATTTTTCTGTCTTCCTGCTGCATCTGCCTTTGTAATTCACTCCTCTTCATTGTCTGTCTCCTGTCCTATCTGTTCCATCCCTGCCTATTGCCTCCTAAAAGTTTGCTTCTGTGGTGTTGATGGGGATACAGCAGCTGCAGCATGAAATGGAAATGGTCTGAGTCAGTCTGATTGCTTTGCTTTCCTTTTGTACCACTAAGTGCTGTATGCTGGAGTAGCAGCATAGGCATCATTTCCCCCCCATGCTGGCTGAGAATATTTAGCATAGAGAAGTGGAGTGGGAATAATCTCATATCACACTGTGTGACAGTTTCTCCATGCGGATCCAGGACAGCTTGATATATATTATATTTTTTAAACTAGCAACCATCTGCTTTATTTTGTTAAATGCCAATAGTGTGTGCTTGGCTCATTATAAAATACAGCTGAGTTGGTTCTTTTCCTGAACTTAACCTTGTTCTCATCCATCCATACCTCATTATTTCAGGCTATCTAATACATTGAGCTTCTCTTATTCTATTGTTTTAATAATCCTACTTCTGCACATCTCATTCCCTGTCACTCTAAGTACCTCTTCAGTCACAATGGTCATTCTATAATCTGGAACATGACAGCCTTCCATACAATGTGATCATATATAGCGCCAGGAATAACTCCTGATGACTTACACACCACTCTGTAGAAAGTATGACTTTGTTTTTACTCCTGCCAAACCTTATGAAGATGGCTTTAGGGTGAATTACTTTAAGTTTTAAGTATCACTTTCTTTTCCTTATTCTTTTGTGCTTCGTGTAGCCATTTGCTTCTGTAGAGTCTTAGTAAAATGCTTAGTGGTTTGCAAGTAAATATACTAGATTGCTGAGGTATATGCGTAATTCTGGAATGTTGGCTTATGGCTTAGTTTTCTTTGTAACAGGAAGGAAGTTTGTTAGTATCCTGATGCGCTTCTGGTATCTAACTAGCGCTGATCTTCCTGATGAAGTTCCAGATGAAACCAAAGTTTTCCAGGTTGTATTTGGAGATGAAACTGTGAAAGAAACTAAACGTCTCCTAACAGCAAACTATGAGTAAGTCTCCCTATCTTTTTTTCCTTCTAGTTGTATTTATCTTGGCCTTCAGCATAAGAGTTTCCTCATTCAACCCAACTTTTATTCTGGGGAGCAACTCTTTGGGGTGTGGTGTTTGTTTGTTTGTTTGTTTTTAACAAAATCACTTTAAGGTTGTCACATTACAGCTTTGTTTCTTAATTTCAGACTAATGCTACCACACTCTGAATCTACTAGCATATCATAAACTTTCTGACCCCTCCTTATCCCCTCCCCCCCCTTTTGGAAAGAGGCCTATATCAATTGTCAGTCCCAGTTTTGTGCACCAAATCAAACAGTGCTGCCAAGCCAATCAGCCTGCTTTGTGCTGCTGCTGTAACACCACCCTCCTACAAAGGAGTCAGTATTGTAGTTGGCTTGAGAAGATGAAAGATTTAACTGAACATTTTCTGAAGCAGGTTAGAACAACACAAACATCATCTGGTGTTTGACTGGTTCACATGGATCTGATCTAAATCCTCTGAGCGCTCACTGGTCAAGTGGATGTATTTTCATAGAAATGTGCATTTATAACACTGGTTATAAAATGTGCTAATGTCTGAGAGATGAAAAATATTTGCACTCTTGTCAAAACAATAGAAAATAGTCTTCAAAATTGTAAAAGTGGAGGGGAAATGGCATATTTTTGCCTAAGTTATGATAGGGTGGCTCTCTTCTAAACTCTTTCTCAGAGAAGAAACTACACAGGGTCCAGGTCCAGATAAAATACAAATCAAAACCACCTGAAGAGCATCCCTGTTCCCTTTCCTCCTATGTTCATCTCTTGGCCATATTTATCACATATCTTAGAGTCTTGTCTGATTTCTTTGAGGGTCCTGACTCCTTGTGGGGCGGGGAGACTTGTGAGTTGTCTCAGTTCCTAGTGGCCCAGTGTCCTAATAAATCATCTGAATTGGCACTCTTTCTGGCTTCTCAGCAGAGGTCAAGGACCAAATGGGCAGAGAGACTTCAAACCCTTTTGTAAAGCACCCATCACCAGAGTAGCTAGGTGTCTAGGGATGGTTCTGCCTAGGCCAGGATTGAAACACACTTGCAGGACAATATGGATTACAGTGCTGCTGCCCTTGCTGTTCTGTTTGTGATTTAGGCATATTAATGCTGTGTTAACACACTAAAAACTAAAGGCCTCACTTAAAATACCTATCAAAAAAACCTTACAAACTAAAAGGTACCAAAAGTTTCCAGCACTAAAGGGGAAAAGGTTTTAAAATGTAGGGTGACTAACATTCTTTCAAACAACTGTAGAACTCAAATGTGTAGAAGGATTCAGTCATACACTTAGGTTTTTTTTAGTATATCTGGTCTAATCTCTAAAAAGATCTACTAACTTCATATTATTCTGTGATTTTTTTATTTTTTTTTTAAATGCCTAAACCAGATATCTTTGGGTAAAAAGTACCTAGTTCACCATATTGATTTGCTGATGCCTCATGGAAAAATGAAACCCTTACTTTAGAAACTAATTTTCCTATAGATCATTTTCTGGGATTTTGAGGGTATTAGCATGAAAATGGGGTGCTTAAGACTTCCTCTGCTCTTGTTGTTTTATCAATCACTTGTGGCCTGAGCCAAAGCCCACTGAAGTTAGGAAAGCCTCCTTTTGACTTCAGTAGACTTTGGATCAGTCTCTTCTTAGAGAAATTGCTTTGATGTCACAATCCTCCATAGGGGGACTGAGCGGTGGCATCTAATGATCTCTTATAAAACACCTGGCTTTCATAAGATCGAAGGACGAGGGAAGAGTTAGAGAAAACGACAACAGAATAACTAAGGAAAATATTTTGCCAAGTTTTCTCAGTAACTTTAGGCACCCTTTAAAGGATTACGTGATCTTTAACAATTTATTTGTCCTACTTTACCTAGGTTCCGAAGGGAATTTACACAAGGAGTGAAGGCAGACTGGACTATTACACGGATTGAGCATCCAAAGCTATTAGAATAAATTTCTTGTACAATGACTTTTATGGACCTTTATAAATCCTCGGGCATACCAAAGGTGTCAAGCTTTTTTGGTCTCCCCACAACAATTTCTTTTCAGGATTAATTTTATATTTTTTAATTCCCAAAATACTTTTGAATTGATCATATACAGTATATTGCTCTGAAAGAATAACAATAAAGCCTTTTCCATGAGTCTCTGAAACTACATAATACAAATTTAATTTGTAATAGTTATCAGAGATGTCTGCATAGTAATTGGGTTACAGGCCAGAGTTACAGATGTATTGATCTGTTAGATTCTCAGAAGAAATCTTGGTACTAATAGGATATGACATGTAAACAAAAGACGCTCTCATGACTGGCAACCCTTCTGAATAATACCATTTAATTTATTATGAGTATTTCCCCAAAGCTATAATGTACAGTAGTTAAAACAGAATGTTTGAAGGAGGGTTACAGGTATATACACTTCCTAGCTTGTTTGAGGACCGCAATATATTTGATTCTAGCCTTGAATTAATGAATTGGACATTTAGAAAATTAAAACTAGATTCTAAAAAGTGTACGCTCTTGACTCCAGTCTAAGCTGTCGTAGACATATAACATTCTACTATGGAAGTGATACAGAAAAAATTATTTTAGTATTCTGATTAAGAAACAGAAGTGATAAAATTCCTTCAGACTAAAGAAACTGGACAGTTCCAAATTTGGGTATTTGGAAGAAAACTTAATCCAAAACATGAAATTATAGCTGAAGCTGGGGTTCTGTGTCAAATCAAGCCCTGGCAAACTGGAAGGCTTGCCATCAAAGTAAACAAAAATACTTAAAAGCATTGCGGCACTGTGAACCAGAAACTCCGAGTTTCGCTCCCAGCTCTGCAACAGATTTGCATTGTAGCTTGGCTATAATCTGCCTTTACTATCTCTGGGCCAAATTCAACCCTTCTCTAAGTAGCTGTAACTTTCATTGCATCTGACTTCCTTTGTAAAAGGAGGGGCACTATTAACCTACCTCACAAGAGGTGTTGTGAGGATTAACTAAGGGTACAGTATTTTGAAGGTGTTAAGTGGCAAGTATTATTACTGTATGTAGTATTGTTGTAGCCATGTCTGTCCCAGGAGAGTAGAAAGACAAGGTGGCTGAGGTAATATCTTATATTGGACCAACTTTGCTTGTCTCTCTCACCAACAGATCAAGCTTAGACAGAGCTCTTCACCTCTAGAGCTCTGTAAGCTTGAAAACTTGTGTCTTTCACCAACAGAAGTTGGTCCAATATAAGATATTACCTCACCCACCTTGTGTCTCAAGGTATTCTTACTGTGTGAGTCAGTGTGTAGCCTAAACTTACTAAAGAATGGTGTGATGAGGGTGCCTACACAGGGCCTGAGTAAAGAGAGAGGGCCAGTTAACCCTGTGGCAGGCTGCACCAGGGAAGGAATCGGGTCTGGTAAGTTTTTAACTGAGGATGAAACTTAGCTGGGCAAAAGGCAGGCTAAACTGCTATAAAACAGGAAGTGGTGAGTAAGAAGGGGCTTGTGGTCACACTGTGGGCTTAGGGCTTGGCTACACTTGAGAGTTACAGCGCTGATGGTGGCTTTACAGCACTGTAACTTACTCCCCATCCACACTTGCAAGGCACATACAGCGCTGTATCTCCCTGGCTACAGCGCTGACTTTACTCCACCTCGACGAGAGGAATAAAGAGAACAGCGCTGCTCTTGCAGCGCTGGGTTGCCAGTGTAAACAGTGATTAATCTTACTATGCTGTAACTGACCTCCAGAACCTTCCCATAATGCTTTTTAAGTAAAGATAACACTCTTTGTTTTGTTGTGATGCCTCTTTGTTTTGTTGTGAACTCGGGGCTCCTGGAGCTGCTTATGTAAAAAACAAACACAGCTACTGTTTGCTGTGAATGAGGCAGGCAGGGGTATGAATGTCCACAGCTAGTGTTTGCTTGAGGAGAGAAGCAGCCTGGGGGTGGGGGGATCTGTTTTGGAGCAGCTGCTTATCTGGTCTGAAGGCTATTTGCATTTAGTGAATGAAAGAGGGGTGGGGGAAGGAGTTGAAACTTTTAAAATGATGGAAGGTTGGTGCTGTGTATCTTCAAGTCCTTAGAACTTGCAAGGCAGGGAGCTGACACAGTGTCAGCTCCAAAAATCCACTCTCTCTGTCTCCCCCATGCTCCCTGTCACACTCCACGTCACCCCCCTCTTTTGAAAAGCACGTTGCAGCCACTTGAATGCTGGGATAGCTGGCCCTAATGCACCACTTCCAACACCGCTGCAAATGTGGCCACACTGCATCACTTTCCCTGCACAGCTGTACAAATACAGCTTTAACTCCCAGCACTGTACAGCTGAAAGTGTAACCAAACCCTTAGAGAGGGAAAGGAGGAAACTGGGGGGGAGAATAGAAGTCCTGGGATCCTGACTCTGAGGGAAGGGTGCACTCAGAGGAGGGTGGCAAAGGAGCCTGATAGAGGTGAAATAGGAAGCAGCCCAGGGAAACAGCAACAAGATTTGGGACAGTGCAGACTGTCGTTGCTGAGCATATGGTCCATGGGCTGGAACCTGGAGGAGTAGGCAGGCCTGGATTCCCCTACCAGTTACTGGGGAAGTGGCACAGATGAGAAAGTGGAACAGAAGATTGCCTGGGATGCTCATCCAATAGGACTTTGATATTCTGGAAGGGGAGAACTATAGTGACCTGGCTGGGGTCACCAAGTCATAACTTGACTCCGGAGAGAGAGACAACAGGGAGAGAAAATGAAGGAGGGGGCATCAGACTGGTGGTGAGCTAATCCCAGATGGGCCACAAGAAAGCACCACAATGGTGAGTAGTGAACCCTGTGACAATTGGATTTACAGCTCCTAACAGATGTCGCCTTGGCAACACTAAAATGAAAGAGCTGTCTGTGTAGTTACAGAACAAATGCAGAATGGTCAGCATCAGTATAAATTCCCTATGCCTTCTGCCAACTTCCTCAATTTTGAGCAGGAGAAACCTTTTCCTCACCTTCGTCTTCTCTCTCTGACTTCCACGGCTGGTGTCTTTTTGTCTGTATTTGAGATGGTAACTCTGTTAGGGCAGGGACCTAGTTTTTATATTCACCTGTAAAGCATGTGCATCTGTGGCTCTACAGAAAGAACTGATGCTCTGGCCTCTGAACCATGTGCAGTTCGATCTTTATTCCCACGCATTCCTGAAAACAAGGCTAGAGATTTTGGTAGCCACTTTTCAGAAAGTGGCCTTTTGTTCACAAATAGCAAACCTGTGGTCACAAATTCATTTTGGGTACAGTACCAAAGAGCAGACAGATGGTAGCATCACCAGAGGTAGATCTGAATTGGTGACCTCAAGGTGAAAGACTCTATTACCACTCTGCTGGGTAATATATTTCTTGAGTACGCAGGTTATCTATAGCCATGACATTTGTAGTTGTTCCTCTTGGGATTTTTGGAGGGGTTTTTTTTCTTTCTTCATCTGAATCTACAGTCATACTACTTACCCATAAGCCCTTGTCGGTAAACAGCTGTATGGCACAGTTTCACTGTGAGAGTCAGTAAATCGTTAAAAATTCTCATTAAAGTTAGCTACACAGAAGTTGTTTATTTTCACATAATCCCATTCACCAGTAGATGTCTTCAGTCACAAAGCTACTGCACCATGGTAGTGCAAGTGTTGGATAGGACTAGTGAGGAGCCAATTTATTGTTATGACTCTAGGCTTCAGATCAACCCTATTTAAACAGTCTCTGAACTCTCTAGATTTGGCTCTTTAGTGAACCTTTACATACTCACCAGCTTTGGTCCTGGGGTCCTCTGATGCCCTATACCCTTTTCACATGGATACGAAGGTGACCAAAAATTCCTAATATTTAAGATCAATTGTACAAGTAGATTCATCCAAAAGTCTTAATTTCTAACAGTAATAGTGGCAGGCCCTGGTTTATGTTGCCATTTGAAATACTGTGGTATTTTTCACATGGCCCTGATCATTTGGGGGCTCTGTCCAAGTTTCCCTACTCTGTCTTCAAGGCTGGTTCCAGGTTCATCCTGTCTTCACTTAAGGTTATATATAGGTCACAATTTTCCAGTCTCCTATGCGTTGCTCTCCAGTGATCAGAACTCAGAGTATGTCTATGCTGAAGCAGGGAGTGAGCTTCCCAGCCCAGGTAGACAGACTTGCACTAGAGAGATAGTATGCTAAAAACAGCAGTTTGGAGATTGCAATCTGGACTCTCAGGTGGACTTGAGAGCCCAAGCCACAAAATCAGCAGCGATGCAGCTCTCTGCCTTGAGGAGTTGAGAGATTTAACACATTGGGGAGACAGGTGGTGTTTTTTAATGGAGGTTTTCGGCTAGATTTCATTTTGACCTGTCATCCTTGTCCACATCCCTTTAAATGACAAATTGTACCTTTTTTTAAAGATTCTGACTTATACATCATAGTGGGGCCTGAGCTGCAAAGATCAGATTCAGAGCCAAACTTTCCCAAAGCTCTCAGAGGTTTTGGTTTTCGTCTTTCCCTGCTATATCTTCTTAAAGGCAGGAGTAGTTATTGCATCAAACAGGTATGACATTAACTACACAGGCTCACTTGTCAGACTATCTCAGAGAGAAGTTCTGTTTTGCCAGGTTCTGGTGGCCAGAGGTCCTATGTACTGTATATATACACTTTGTAATGAAACATTGAAAATAAAGCTTTCCTAATGGTAACCAACTCCTTTTTCACCGGAAAAGGAGACAAGAAAAGATTAGGGGCTCTATTCTGGCCTTTGCTGCAGCCCCTTTTTAAAAAAATATTGGTCTTAATTAGCAGTCAGACCAAGTTCCTTCAGAACTGCTCAGAATAGGTTTTTTAATGTGTTTTTTTTACACGTTATTTTTGCACCAAAATAGGAACAATGTCATTCCACCTTCTACGGAGCTCGGAATGCACCTGTTCAAAACCCTGCTGCATGTGAACAGGGCCAGTTCTACTAAGGTGGGAGCATAGGTGGTTCCTTAAAGCAGTAAATAGCCCATGCCCCTCTGGATGACTGTTGGGCAATGAGAAGCAGACCTCTCAGCACAAAACTATTCAAAGTAAGATTTCCTGCTCTAATATTGACTTTAGTCTTAAGTATCACTGGTTTGGTTTTCTGCACCCTAGTTTCTTTCCTGCAGATCAATATGAGGGATATAGAGACGGCCCTGTCTGACTTTTTGCCAGTCAAAAGATGGAAAAACATGTCTCTTTGTGCAGCCAGGATAAGGGAAAGCAGAAAGTGCTTTCTGCTGTGTATACTTCTCCCTGGGTGAGAACTAGAGTTCTGTTAGCCAAGGAGAACAACAAATGGCCTAAACCCTCCCTCCCCCCAAATGCATTCATCCTCTGACAAAGAAAACCAACTGGTGTGAGGATAGAGCTCCCAATAGTGGAGGATGACACAGTATTGATGTGATCACTACAAGAGACCCACCTTCATAATGAGGAAAGGAAAGTTTCTTCCCCCTGCACCATCTCCTCCTTCAGCTATTTGTTTTAATTTGAAAGAAATTGTCTATAGGCTGGGGCCCCAATGCAGTACAGGGTGAATTGCAGAATTTCCCTTGGGCCATTAAGCACTCAGTGCAGCTATCTGGAACTACATGGTGTAGGAGGTGGGGAGAGTCATTTACATGCCCTTTTCACTCAGTGAGCTCTCTCATTCTTGGGCAGAGAGCTGTGATTTCTTTGGTTTCTTTCTCCTGCAATAAGCTGCCTGTTCTGCTGAGCGGGCTGGCCTGCCATGAAGCTGGTATCCACAGCCTTCCAGAGTTTATGTACCCTAGCTGGCCACAGTCCTATATCAAGACTATGGAGTGTCATCTGCACAGCAGGAGGCTTCCTTAGCATACAATTCTGTGCTTTTCTCTCCTAATTTTCTTTCAGTGATCCAGCATTGCCAACCCCAACTGTGCAAAACTAATGTGTTAAGCTCCCAAAATCATGAAACTGGCTTAATAATCATCACACTTATTTTAAAAAATGAGGTGCTTTCTCTTTGCCTTCTGGTTTCTGATCCTTCAGGGAGTGCTTATATCACACTTACAAGCTTTTCCTCCCACAGCGATGAAGGCCAGAAACTAACTTCTTAAATGGAAGCAGAAATTCTCATCTATTCACATGCCCCCAGGAATAGGGGCTTTAAGAACAACACGAAATATTGTGAGACTTGTGATAAGATCACTAGAGGTGGCAACATTGCTGATCCAAATTTGGGAGAGGGAGAGAGAGATACATGTGTGAGCTAATAGACCAGGCCTGCTTGTGAAAATAGAAAGGACTCTGATCTTTCCATCAATGATCATGGTGGTAGTCTTTTGTTTGAAATTCTTTTTTCTCTCCCATGCACAGTATGTACGTTAGTCTAATAAATTAAAATGGTAACATACTGCTTATGGCTCTGTCATGGTATAAATCCCCACTCTGAACCTTAGCGTCCAAAAGATGGGGTACCAGCATGAATTCCTCCAAGCTCAATTACCAGCTTAGAACCTGTAGCACTGCCACCAACCAGGAATTCCAGTGCCTGGTACACTCTAGTCCCCCCCAAAACCTTGCCCGGGGACCGCCAAGACCCAGACCCTCTGGATCTTAACACAAGGAAAGTAAACCCTTTCCCTCACCGATGCCTCTCCCAGACTTCCCCTCCCTGGGTTACCCTGGAAGATCACTGTGATTCAAACTCCTTGAACCTTTAAACAGAGAGGAAAATTCACCTTCCCCCCATCCTTCTCTTTCCCCCTCCCAGACTCTTCCTGAGAGAGACAGTAATCCTGACAGAGAGAATTAGCCTTTCTCTCCCCCTTCCCTCCTTTCTCCCCACCAATTCCCTGG
>NC_133778.1:21680410-21750588 GCF_003597395.2 Chelonoidis abingdonii | reverse complement strand
AAGAGAAGAGAAAAAAAGAAAATAACAAAACAGAACAGCACACAACAAACTCCTCCCTCAAACAGATTTGAATAATCCTGCTCCTGAAATTGGGGCTACTCTGGTCAGGTGACAGCCAGGCTTACTGAACTTGTTAACCCTTTACAGTCAAAGAGATATAAAGTACTTCTGTGCTATTAACTTTTCTTATCTGTTTATGACAGGCTCTGACTATACTATGGTTCTAATCAAGTTAGCAACTTCCTAACAAGAGAACCAAGTTTAAATTCATTTCTACCTAACACAGTTCCCTACACTAGGGCTTTTCTATGTGTCTGTGTTCAAGGAGATAGTAAACCCTACTAAAAATGGCTTCCCGTTTTTTTTGTTTGTTTAGCTCAGTTTTATTTATGGGAAAAAAATCCATAATTTTCCACCCAGAAGAATTAAAATCTTCTTCATTGAGGGGGAAAAACCCCAATTAACTTGTGCTGCAAGCAGAGCAGGTCACTCTCATCATTCCTCTTTAATACACATTTTTAACTTTAATGAATCACTAGCAAAATGGCCATCCAATTACTAAACTATGTTTCCCAAAAAGCCACAGTCATAAGGTCAAAGTTCATATTACCCTATTGGGTATTAAAAGCCCCAACGTCTGACGTTCCCTTCATTAATGGGATTTTAGAATCCTTTGCTCCCATCTAGCAAGACATATAGCTGTGCAACAAAACATACAACTTACATATATTTAAATTATTAATTTTACAACCACCCTTTCTGGATTGCAGAATGTACCATTAATTTTTATAATCATCTTTTTGTTTTTTTCTAGGCAGAAGTAAGTAAATAAATCATTCCTCTTAAGCACAGAAAGACCTGTTAAAGACAGAGCCATTACTTTAAAAAAACAACACAGAACAAAACTTCTCATCCAATATATTTCCTGCCCTAGGCTAAAATTTGTATGTTTCGGTATTACTCTATTATTCACCTTCCCCTCCTCCTCTCTCTCCCTCTCACACATACACATTCTCTCTCTCTCTCTCTCTCTCTGCCATTCTGCTCTGCAACTTCCTGGAGATTTCATTTAACTAAAACAACTGGACATCAAACTGAACAATGGCTTGCCTGGGAAGGTAAAGACTATAGGGATCAAAATGTTGGAGGACCTGGAGAGGCAGACATCTTTAAGACCCTAAACTTGTAAACAGATCCATATGGGCTGTCTCTGTCTGGCCCCTGTGCAGAGCTCTGTGAATTGTGGTTTTAGCTACAGTTGAGAGCTTGCTTGACATCTGTTTGGAACTCACTTGGAAAGCCATCTGAATTTAACTTGGCCTCTATTTTTTTTTTTTTAATCTTGTTCATGCAAGGCATCCAAATGTTTAATAGACTAATTCTAGTGTAATCAATTTAAGACACTCTCAGGAAAGAATTGTGGAGAAAGATGCCACTGCTGTGGGAAAACAGTGGATGGCACTGTTGGTTTGTAGCTATCAATCAGTAAGGGATGCAAGGCTTAAGATGCAGTATTTTAAAACAATAATTAAACAGTAAAAATGCAGCTGGGCCCAAGGTTGTCAAACCTGTGATGGAGGAGTCATAACGAAGACATTTAATTCCTATTTTGGAGATGCTGCAAATGAACATCTTTGAGAGCACGGGTGATGAAAGCAAATGACCATCTCAAATCCAGTGTTTCAGAGTGGCCTTTTTGATCTGGGAACTTGGCTGCAAAAGAAATACAGCTTAGTTGATAATTAGGCTAATAACAATCATAACAGCAAAGGAAGCTGTGCTGAGAACTGCATGCACAATGCTGAGATGTTTGCATGCCTGTCCCAAATGGCATCCTGTGATCATGGTTTACTCAGATAGACGAAGGAAGGGATGTTTGTGAGGACATCTTTGAAGCTTTATATTGATTATGCATGCAAGGCATGCTTCTCCTTAGCAGTGTTTGTATCTCCGTTAACAGTGAGTGAGTGTGTGCGCGCGCATACAGTTGGACTGAACTAATCCTGAAGGGTATGAAACAGTGATTCCTCGGTGGTAGCGTTAAACCACGCCCTGTTTTCTCTTAAGGGGGGATGGGTTAGGTCCCTTTAAACAAGTTGTATCTTGAGATTGGATTTGTCAAGGGAAAGGCTATCTTCTCATACTGCAAAGTAGTTTGTATCCTATGTCTGTAAATTCTAATTTAAATCGAATGCAGAAGAGAAAAGGGAGGATTTAGTGGTGGAAAAAAGCAGATCCATCAAACATGTAAGGGTCCAAAATATGGCTGGGATGCATAAAGCTAGAGAACTAGACACTGAGATATGTTTCTTTCTAAATGACATGATCAGATAATTCTGCAAGGTCATAAGGTCTGTATCAGTAATATGTAATAAATTTCAGATCAATCCCTCTTAATGGCCCTTTGCCTAAAGTAACATTTTTAAGGTTTCCATAGAGCCATATGATAAAAATCTTATAATAATCTTACACTTAATACAAATTGTTGACTTTCATTGCTATGGCTGCAGTACAAAAAGCACTTACAAGATTGAATTGCATGATTTTCTATAGCAGCAGATGGAAGCATTGATCCTGAAATCAAGAACTTCCCTATGTTAAATTGTTGAATTTTTTTTTTAATTTGCATTATGAGCTAACCAAAACTGACTTTCTTAATATGCCTTGTCTCTAAATCATGCAGAAGCTGCTAACGTTGTCACTGTTTTGGATGAAACATGAAAGGCATTAGATGGGTAACGCACATCATTTGTATCAGACAAAGCATCTGTAATGCGAAAAAAAAAATGGCATTTTTTAAAAAGAAAAGTTCCAGCTGCTAAACTTTGGACCAAAGTCATCCTGATGTAACTAGGCTGAAGTTAACAAAATTACACCAGGGATAAATAATAATAAACTGAGTTGAAATGTGGAGTGGATCCTAAGGCTAATGTGTATTCTTGGGATCTTTAATGACAATGGTCAGAACCTTGGATTTCTCCTGTGAGAGATGGCACGTTCATCAGCACACTGTCTTCTCTAACACCATACTTTGGGACTAGAGCTGGCTGAAAAATGGGGATTTTCAAATGTGCCTAACTAGATTAGGTAAGCACCACTGATTTTGACTGGAGTTTGGTGCCTAACCTGCTTAGGTGCTTTTGATAATCCCACTAGATGACTAAAACTTTCTGAAAATCTGCTAGTTCAAGCAGCAGAGCTCATGCTCTTACATCCTCAGGTCCTGGGTTCAGTCCCTGCAGACAATGCAATCAGGGGCATCATTATACACTCATAATGAAATCACCAGAGCTCTGAAACCTTTCCACCTTAAATGATCTACAAAGCTGAAGTATCACATCCACTGATTGATGTGCTTGGTTCAGAACTTCATATATCATGCTCAGCTGATATGCTGAGCTAAGGTGTTAGTTCAGCTCCATATATACTGTATCAGTTTTTAACATGCCTCAAATGTAACCTTTGAGGAGATACGTTGCCTGTTGGGCAGCTACAGAATGTATTTAAGCCTGGTATGATTTGCTAGGTAATTATTTGTCTAAATAAGCTTAATGATGTTGCTCTCTAGTAGATAGTGATTTTGCTGACATATGTGTCTTCCACAAGATATGTCTGCTTTCACAAGATAGAGAGAGAGAGTGTGTATCTGCATTAATGTGCTAGAAAATGTACATGGGTGAATTCTGTCACACTTCCAGTGTGCTGTATTCAGTTTTCAGTGCACTGCCAGAACCTTACAGTGTAATGCATGATTTGGATTACTAAATGTTGGAAATTAATGTATTCACATCACTGATTGATTAATTTACAGTTTAGGACTGAACAAAACTGCATGCTGCATTTACAATATTTGATTGGCTGCAAACACAAAAACTAAATACATTCTTGTAGAGAATTGCTGGTTCATCCTCTAAAGTAATACTATTTCATTACTTTTGGAGAAAGTGAAGCACCAAAAGCACCGAGACAGTTCCAGAAAGCTAGAATAGGGGGAAATAACTTAAACCAAGCAAGTTCTTTAATACATGATGCTGGAAAGCAGCCCTGTGAAAACTGGATCAAGCTAATAAATTAAAATGATGCATTTCTTAGCAAAGTAATATCACAGCAAAGAAGAGTGATGACAACCTAGACATATCTGTTTTCTCTCAGATTCTGTAGGTTCCTTGTGCCCTGGAGATTTCAGTAAATTGGAATATCTCCATCTAGGGAATTCTGCCTTTCTGGTCTCTCCATTGTATACCATTTGTATACACAGCAGAATGAAATAGTGGGAATGTGAGGCCTGATTTAGTACACTCTAGAAGTGAACTAGAAAGTAGAACTTGCACAGCGTACTCTGGATAAAGTTGTGTCTCTCTTACAGAGCATCAAGACTACTCGTAAGCACTATAGACCTAGTCAAGGAAAAGTGGACATAAAGGGTGAAGCAGCCTCAGCTGCTTTCCAGTCACTTATCACCTGTGGGAGCAAGACAGAACCCCTGTAGTGGCCACATCTCTGTACAGGATGCGACTGTTTTTCTCTAGTTCTTAGTTTAGCTAAATCCAGAGGCAAAAAAGCTTAGGGGTGCCTCTGGTAACAGCCCCCCAGAAGAGGCAACAATTCCAGAGGAGGCAGAGACCCAATGCCCCTTCCCCCTTTGCCATGCAACCTGCATCAGCAGGTTTGACAGAGCAGGTGAGAGCTGCACAGAACCATAGAATCTGTCCTCCCCCCTCCATTTGGGAATAATCTGTTTTTTGTTTTCAGATAACCTTGGACGAATTTGGATCCTGGAAATAGGGGATACTGTCCCTCCCTACCCATCTTCCCCATGCCTCTCAGGGACCCCTTGTCACAAGGCCCTACTAAAGGAGGTAGACTCCCTTCAGCAACTGAGTGCTGTGCAGAAAGTACCCATGGAGTTCCAGAGCAAAGGGCTCTATCCACATTATTTCGTAGTCCTGAAGAAGTGGGGTTTGTAGTATTCCACTGATGAGTAGATAAACTCTTCATTGTGAACAGGAACTATGTACAGAAATGAGGTAACAAAACTTTTTACTGCTCTGTGTAGCTGCTGCCTATAAATGCCTGGCCTGGGTGTCTGTTTCTGCCCCAGCAGGGAGTATGTCCCAGAAAACCAAAAACTGTATCTAGGGTGCACAGGAAGTGTGACATTTCTATACATCCTGGAGGACTTGCTACAGTGTTGGTACCTCATTCTGGCCCTCCCACTCAATGCCAGCTATTCTGAACTACACACTAGTCCTAAAGTGTTCGGGATTTTCCATCAGTTCCATAAAAGTCTACCTGGCGGCTGTTTCCACTTATCACAGTCTTCTCACAGTAGTTAAAGGTAATTTTCTGCTACTCAACAAAAGCACAATCTCAGTATTTGTGGATTCTGAAAATGTAAATCCTTACATTCATTGAGTAACTTAAGGTTTTTGACCAAGTGCCTTGTCCTTGTATTCATTTTGGCCAAATGCCTAGGAGTTTGTCACTTGGCAAAATGAATGGTTTGACGGCATTGCTATATCTCTAGGTGTACTATACCAGAAACTTGCAATAGCATGCATCACATTTTAATAGCAACAATGTCTCATGGACACTTGCCCTTGCAGTGATGGGAAGGCAGACCACACCCCCTAATGTTATGATCACAACTCATCCCAGAGGCAACTTCAGCCAGTACATGGAGAAGTACTATCATTTCATATGTTTTTTGATTGTCCTTCTAATGCAATTAGCATTTTGTCCTTTGTTTGGAGAAAAGTTTCTCTCCTTTAGCTCTGATTTCATCCACTCTGTTCTCTTCTTGTCTGTCTCCACATGTTTCCTAGACACCTGGGATCTGATTCTCCTTACCTATACTTGAGTAAATCAGGAATAACTCCATTGGGATCAATGGAGTTCCACTGGTATAAAACTAGTGGGAGTGAGAGGAGAATCAGGATTCCAAGTCTTTTGTCCCCATGCCTATACATGTCACGCATCTGCTTGTCTTCTCTCCTGCACGTACTGTCCACTGGTTCCACTCACTCCTTGTCCTCTGGTCTCATAAAGTGTTGTGCTGTCCATAGCACCCAGTCTGGCAGTGCCAGCATTACACAGTTGTTACAAAAGGAATAGAAGAGCAGCCTCAATATTCCGAGCCATTTTTTGCAGGGATAAATCTGTGTTACACAGGACTCATAAATGCTTCTGTGTTATAAACCTAAATCCTGTAAATATCCTGGTTTGACATATCTAGCTAATATTTGCTATTCATTATTAGTTTCTTTTCTAAAATTTGGGACAATGAGGGGAAAATTAACCAGGATCAAATTGTGCAGTCAAACATCTCTTTATTATTATCTACGCTGCTTTGTTTTTTTCTAGACTTTGTATTTTCTAGCAATATCTTGGCAATGCACTCACAACCGAGCACCTTTCTTGAGAAGTGTGCTTTATCCAAATGGATTTACTATTGTTACGAGCATGACAGCTTCTTAAGTTAAATTAGCATCTCTCCAATGGTTATTCTTTCTCTGTGTCAATACAGAACTGAGCCCATGCCTTTCTTTACGACCATGTTTCTAATCTTGCTGTCTGCAATTTAATGGCTGCAAAAATATATTCACCATCCAGTATGAAAGCTTTCCTTTTAGTCTTCTGTTTATTTTAAAACCTGACTAGCTCGACATTAACAAGATTAGACAGCAGTCAGTCCAAGAATCACACTTTCCTTTTTGGTGACCACTTTGATAACATTGTGTGTCTGATGTATTGCAGCACGGTTACACTAACATTTACAGGCCAGTTCCCCAGGCTGAACTGTGCTTGGTGCAGAAGGAGGAAAAGCAGCTTGGTGCCTGATATGAGGAGAGAAAGCAGCACTAACCCACTTTATCTGCTCCCATGATCATCTGAGACTGCACAGCCCAGATATCAGATCCAAGCATGGACTGAAGAGCTGTCAGCATACATCACTGCTGAGGTCCACCGAATACATATGGAGTTAATTGGGATTAGCCCTGATTGTATTAGCCCTGATTGTCCCACTATCCCTAACTTTGGCCCCATCACACATAGAATCATAGGGACTGGAAGGGACCTCAAGAGGTCATACCAAAGCTCAAGAAGCCTTGAAATGTTAGAGCCATCACTTGTTAAACAGATCCATGCTCCTCCCGGCTGCTAAAAGCTAGGAAAGAACTATGCCCATGACTAATGGACGTCTCTGCTTCTTTCTGAGCACACCTACCAAACTCCTTGAACAACGTAATAGTTCACCCAATCCTCAAGAAGCCAGTCCTGTACCTTCTATATCTTTGTAACTGCCATCCCATCTCTAGTATCCCATTCCTGGAAAAAATAATTAAGAAAGCAGTACCCACCAACCTCCAACAACACGTGACATCAGCCCACATCCTGGGTACCTCACAATCAGGGTTCACCCCAGGACACAGCACAGAAACCATTCAAATGTCACTGAAAGCCAACCTCCTCAAGGCCATGGACTCAGGCGACACCTCCAAGCTCATAGTGCTGGACCTCTCTTCAGCCTTTGATACAGTGGACCACAAGACTCTGAAAACCCACCTTCTGATTTTTGGATGGCTTGGGACCAGGCTGGTTTGACTGCACTGGCTGCCAGGAGTCCATAGAGCTCATTCTGGCAGTCAGGGCTTATTGGGGCCCAGGGACTCACTGACCACATCTCCTTTGAATGAGACATACCACTTACACTGGGGATTGGATGGCACAAAAGCCGCTCCAGCAGCTTTGTATATGGGATTCTCCTTTGCAGAAGGAATGCCTCACTGGGCAGATCCACCAGCATTGGGGCAATGCTGCTGAAACTGTCAACAAGGGTGTCAGTTAACACAATCATGATGATGGTTTTAATTATGTAAAAACCGGACAGAGACCAACAAACCCATTTCACAAGCTGCCAGATAATCTCTAAATAGAGGTAAGATTATGGTCCCTGCTGATACGGCTCAGAGGAGAACTAGAAACCTAGCTATACAATTAGCCACCAACCTCTCTTCCCACTCCCCCACCCCCATCCCCTGCTACTCAGACTTTACTTTTTAAATTACATATTTTCCTCTAACCTGAATTACTTTAACATAAGAACGGCCATACTGGGTGAGACCAAAGGTTCATTAAGCCTAGCATCTTGTCTCCTGACAGCAGCCAATGCCAGGTGCCCCAGAGGGAATGAACAGAACTGGTAATTATCAAGTGATCAGTCCCCTGTTGTCCATTCCCAGCTTCTGTCAAACAGAAGCTAGGGACACCATCCCTGAGCATCTTGGCTAATAGCCACTGATGGACCTATCCTCGATGAACTTATCTAGTTCTTTTCTGAACCCTGTTATAGTCTTGGTCTTCACAACATCCTCTGTCGAGGAGTTCCACAGATTAACTGTACGTTATGTGAAAAAATACTGCCTTTTGTCTGTTATAAACCTGCTGCCTATTAATTTCATGTGGTGAACCCTAGTTCTTGTGTTATGAGAAGGACTAAATAAAACTTCCTTATTTACTTTCTCCACACCAATCATGATTTTATAGACCTCTTTCAGACCACCTTTAAAGGTGGCTATTACCAATTTTTAATACATTTTAAATATTTAAAGCAGTTTTCATGTTCATAAAAATATAAAAGGACAGACAGTATAGGCAGCTCCTCCAAACACCTTCATCCTGATTTACAACATCCCCTGCTGGGCTATTATTGGGCAGACACTACCATTCATAGGCTCTATCTATACTGAGGTTTCTCTGAATATCTCCCACCATTGCTGACTCTCCATCAGCGTTACCTGGGGTAGGTGTGCTAGGTATAGGCTCAGCTTTTAGTATCTTTACCACCATGTCATCTCATAGCAGGTCTAGGACAATTGTGGGAAACCCTTTTGGACAGGGTAACAAGCCTTGAGGATGTGGAGAAGCAGTAGAGGTGATATATCTCAACTTTAGTAAGGCTTTTGATACTATCATGTGATCATCTCATAAACAAGCTAGAGAAATACAGCCCAGACCAACCTATTATCAAGTGGGTGCACAACTGGTTGGAAAAACATACTCAAAGAGTAGTTATTAGTGGTTCACAATCAAACTGGAAGAGCATATCAATAGGGATCTGTCCTGGGTCTAATTCTGTCTAATATCTTCATAAATAATTTGGATAATGGCATAGAAAGTACACACAAAGTTTACAGATGATACCAAGCTGGGATGAGTTGCAAGTACTTTGGAGGACAGGATTAGAATTCAAAATGATCTTGACAAACTGGAGAAATTGTCTGAAATAAATAGGATGAAATTCAATAATGACAAATGCAAAGTACTCCACTTAGGAAGGAACAATCAGTTGCACACATATAAAATGGGAAATGACTGCCTAGGAAAGAGTAAGCAGAAAAGGATCTGGGGGTTATAGTGGATCACAAACTAAATATGAGTCAATAATGTAATACTCTTGCAAAAAAAAAATGGCAGCAAACCTCATTCTGGGATCTATTAGCAGGAGTGTTGTAAGTAGGACATGAGAAGCGATTCTTCCACCCTACTCAGCACTGGTAAAGCCTCAACTGGAGTCCAGTTTTGGCCACTACATTACAGGAAAGATGTGGACAAATTTGGAGAAAATCCAGAGAAGAGCAACAAAAATGATTAAAGGTTTAGAAAACATGAGCTATGAGGAAAGACTGAAAACATTGGGTTTGTTGAGTCTGGACATAGGCGCCGAGTCTGTGGGTGCTCCGGGGCTGGAGCACCCACGGGGAAAAATTGGTGGGTGCAGAGCACCCACTGGCAGCTCCCCGACCCTCCCCTACCCTAGCTCACCTCCGCCTCCTCCCCTGAGTGGCCACCACATCCTGCTTCTCCCCCATCCCTCCTAGTGCTTGCGCTGTGAAACAGCTGTTTCGTGCAGGAAGCCTGGAAGGGAGCGGGAAGGAAGAGTAACGCAGCACACTTGGGGAAGAGGCAGGGCCAGGGCGGGGATTTGGGGAGGGATCCAATAGAGGCAGGGATGGTGGAGTCAGGGTGGGGTTGGGGCCAGGGCCGGGGAGGGCACGAGCACCCACTGAAGCCAACAAAAGTTGGCACCTGTGAGTCTGGAGAAGAGAAGACTGAGAGGGGACATGATAACAGTCTTCAAATATGTAAAAGGTTATTATAAAGAGGAAAGTGATAAATTGTTCTCTTTATCCACTCAGAATAGGACAAGAAGCAATGAGTTTAAATTACAGCAAAGGAGACTTAGGTTAGATATTAGAAAAAACTTCCTAACTGTCAGGGTACCTAAGCACTGGAACAAATTGCCTAGGGAGGCTGTGGTATCTCTGTCGTTGGAGGTTTTTAAGAACAGGTTAGATAAACACCTATCAGGGATGCTCTAGATCAGGGGTCAGCAACCTTTCGGAAGTGATGTGCCAAGTCTTCATTTATTCACTCTAATTTAAGGTTTTACGTGCCAGTAATACATTTATACGTTTTTAGAAGGTCTGTTTCTATGTCTATAATATATAACTAAACTATTGTTGTATGTAAAGTAAATAAGGTTTTTAATATGTTTGAGAAGCTTCATTTAAAATTAAATTAAAATGCAGACACCCCTGGACCAGTGGCCAAGACCCAGACAGTGTGAGTGCCACTGAAAAGCAGCTTGCGTGCCACCTTCAGCATGCGTGCCATAGGTTGCCTATTGCCTACCCCTGTTCTTCATAATACTTAGTCCTGCCTCAGTGCAGGGGACTGGACTAGATGACCTATCCAGGTCCCTTCCCTACATTTCTTTGATTAGACAAGGCCACGTGACCTGACTTTGTAAGGCACTTAGCACTGCCTGCCCTGAAGTGACCTCAGTTGGGGAGGACCAGCAAGATCAGGTCTTGGGATAAAATCCTCTCCACTGTAGAGTAGACCTATCAATAATTAAGAAGGGAGTAAATCTTCAGGGCTTAAGCAGTGTATATGGCCACGTGCAGGCAGGCCTCTGTACTGGAATGAATTTTATCCATACCGAACTTTCTGTTAGGGCCTGGTTTGTGTGGCTAGGACCTAAACTGATCAGCAAACTCATTTCCATTTGCAGCTGAACCACTGTAACACATTGCCAAAGACAAATGGCTATGTCTATATACACCAACCTAAATGTATCATATAAGTTAGCTCCTGCATAACTTTGTTTACTCTGCTGTTAAGATAGGAACCTTTTTTTCTTCTCAAAACCTTGGAAATGTACTGTAATGGGTTTTCTCCAAATTTGTCACCTAAATAGTTTTTTCTGATGCTTTCCTTTATGTACAGTCTTTTTTGGTTGCTTTTCTTCAGCATGCATTTTAAAACATAACCTTCCAATTGTCACAGAACCGTATGTATTTATCACTGTGACATTTGAAAGTATGTAAACGACTTGCAGATGTTCTACTGTACTGTAACCAAAGTTAGCTTTGTCACTTTCACACACCCATGACAAAACCATATTGGCTCAGAAAGAAACTCGGCACACTAAGCTTGCTAGTTTCTCTTTTTACATAAAATGTTTCTAGGCCCTAAGTAATTAAAAACAGGAGCCTGTTTGTATGATAGCAATCAGTCCAAAGAATGAGGCACATGTAACATCTTAGCATTTTTATGGTAGTTGTGTGTGTGAAAGTTAAAGATGCATAACCAGTAAAGCGTCCTGAAATATTTGTGGTACATTACAATTATGAATTCCTGTGTATATATTTCACGTAGCATATCATTATGGACATTAAACTTTAGTAAATATTTTCTTGCTCATATGACTCTATTAGTATCTTTCAACATGAACAAACGTTGAAGTCACTTTATGAACTGGCAACAGTATATCTTGTTTGCTGATGTCAAATTATGAGAACAATGCGATCGTGTTAATTATGTAAATCTCCAGACCACAAAAAATCTTAAATTGCAGGTACAATTGGAAGTACAGATTAGTAACTTTTTATATTTTTGCAAAACTTCATATTATGATGATGGTTATACATGAAGTACTTAAATAAGGCTAGACGCTGCTGTTACACCTGTGCACAGCAGAAGCAATTTTGTTGGCATCAGCTGTGACAAATTCATACCACTAGAACTGAGAATAAAACTTGGCCACTACAATTCAGTTAGCCAAGAGTTTTCTGGCAAGAATTATTAACTCTCTGTGGTCAAGAAATGAATATTTAAAAAAAATCCCCATTGAGCATAACACCATAAATGATGACTTTGAGAAGCTTACAGTAGCACATCAGCACCTCCAAGGTCCCTGACATTTTGCTTGTACAGCACAAAGAATCAGGGAAGAGGACCCAGGGAAGTTCATAGACACTGAAGAGCCCTCTTATGCATGTGAGGAAGTGCATCAGCTGACATGCCCTTGATAGGTAATGAGGCACCATAGAGATGCATATTCCTTGGGGAATTCTGTGTCACTGAGCATGTGCAGAATTCATGTCACCCACAGATTTCTTTGCTTCCCCACAGAAAAATGACTTCTGATGGGGAAGCAAAGGGAAGCCACAAGAGAAGTCAGACACTCCTCCCCAGCAACTCAGGCAGATCGATTCAGGCATCCAGAGCAGCCAGTAGAGACATAAA
Source organism: Chelonoidis abingdonii (assembly GCF_003597395.2). Taxonomy (NCBI): domain Eukaryota; kingdom Metazoa; phylum Chordata; order Testudines; family Testudinidae; genus Chelonoidis; species Chelonoidis abingdonii. The sequence continues at coordinate 21,737,994 of NC_133778.1, read as the reverse complement.
TCACCACAGGGAGAGGCTGGGCAGTCATGTGTGCATGACAGAGAGCTACTCAGTCCCTCTTGCTATTATGGCACATTTGGCATGGAGGGGCAGGGCTTTGGGGTGTTTCTGAGGAGACAGGTATGGGGCAGGCTCTGTCCCCTCAGGCAGAGCAGAATGTAGCAGCCTGCTTGCTTAGTGAATTGTTTCCGTTGTCTTTGTGAATTCCCTCAGGAGTATAAAACAGGTGTAAAAAGGCTCCTTTACATTGCCAGAGTGGTGTAAAGGACAGTGTGGCCTTATAAATGCTTATGGTGCTTTAGCGATTAGAACTTGTCTAAATTTTCAGACTGAAAAAATGTTCCATCAAAATGTGCTCCATGAACTGTTTGTTACCTTTCTGGAGATGGTCAATTGCCAATATAAATTGTGAGTTTGATTCCCCAGCTCTCACTTGCTCTTGAGTTGCCTATGATGTAACACTGAGCATATGGCTGCAAATATTTGTTGAAAAATAACTATAAATAAAGGGTCAAACCTAGCTACATTACTATTAGATAAAGAGGGTTTGGGGATGTCCTCCAACGCTCCCCACTCTCATTCTCCATCAATTATATTGTAATAAATTACCAAAATAATTGAAACCAAATTTGATTATATTGCTTTATTTTGATAAATAAAATTTGTGCACAGAATTTTAAAATTTTTGGTGCAGAATTTTTAATATTTTGTCACAGAATTCCTCCAGGAGTAATATGAGATATATTCCACGGGACACAGAAGAGATGCATTCCATGCACAGATGCATATTCCATCTCCTGCTTAACATGTTCATCTCATAGTGATAGTAACACTACTGTGGAGTAGCTGGGATTTTCAAGAAGCATCTCAACTGTCTGCAAACAGATTAAAAGCAGGAATATGGACCACATATGCATGAATATCCATTTGGGCCTGCTTCAATGAAGATATCCATGTGGGTCCTAAATCAGACCATATACTTGAATCTGTTTCTTTTTCAGGAGGAGTCTGTATCCCTGCTGAGCCTTAATCTCGTTCTATATTCCAGCTTTTCACAACTGAAAGATCCATAAGGAAGACTGGACTCTTTTTTTGGTGAGGGAAATCTTCTTGCCAACTAGAATCCCAGTCTGAAAGTCTGTTCTCCTCCTACTGTACTCCTTGTTTTTTTGGTACAGAAGGTATCGCCAAGTATATAAGGAGGAAAACATTTTCCCATTTAATATTAGGAAGTTGGACTTAATTGTGCATAAACAGCTTGTGTATTTATTTTCAGAAATCTCTTAAAATTAAGGCTCCTCACTCTCTCAGGAAAAATAATCTGGTTCCCTGTACTTTGGAATTCACTTCCTTGCATCTCTTCTGGCTTTTGCGCTGGATGTAAGAATAGTTGACTTTCAAGTAGCTGCATCAATACACACATTGGCACTTCCTGCCTAATTTACTGAAATAAATACTCTACTAATGTGTAGGTGGATGATTGTGTGGGTGATCTGCCTTCCTTTTACCTACTATCAAAATTCTGTGGTAAAGATAGCACACTCTTACAATGTCAGGTGCTACAATAATTCATTTACAAGTTCTCAGTCTTTAGTTTTCTTTCATCTGACTTCAGAGAAAAAGTATTTCAGACCTGTCTTGGAAACCAGGCTCTTCTTTCCCTTTCTGAAAGATGAGTGTGTAATAAAGGTCTGAAAACTGCGATGTGGTGCTGAAGGCACAGGATTAAGACTCAGGAGATATGGGTCCAATTCCTGGCTTTTCCACAGACCTGTGTGTGACCTTGGGTAAACAGTCACTAAGAGAACTGAGGTACTGAGAGTATCTGTGAAACAGAGATTAATAATACTCCCTCCCTCCCATGCCTTGTGTCTCTTCAGCAATCCAAAACACTTAAGGACAAGCTTTGCTTTAATAAGATTTCAGGACTAGCCTGGACCTAAACACGTGCTTAAAGGCTTTGCTGAGTATAGATGGACTTAGCCTCATGTTTCAATCCTTTGTCAAACTGGGAGGCCTTATTTAGTAAGAATCCATACCTCAAATAGTTTACAATATGTTTGTTCAGCACTTTGTGCAAATGGGCTCAGATCTCATTAGGGGCCTCTGGACACTACTATAACACAAACAGATGATGAAAATGTGGACCGTGCAGGATCAGGATAGCATGTGTACTCTGAATACAGTGCCTGTTTAGATAATTATCTATACAGCAGCTTGGAAATAATTTTAATTAGCTAGACTACATAAGTGAAAAGTGGGTGCCATTTTGACAGCAAAACAAATTAATTGTCAAACTGGAATATTAAGAGATAAAACTGCAGGCTAGATGTTGATTGTAAGCTATGGTCCCGGGAAAAGGTCAACGCTTCTACCAGATTTTGTTCTACATTAGGATAATTATGTTTAGAGTGTTTTTTTAAAGTCTTCTAATTATAAGATAATGCCAGTTTTTCAGAGAATATCAGCTATAGAGACTAAAACATCAAAATTACTGATGTAACTTCAAAACCCATACTGAATATAAATCATTTTAAAGGAACCCTTATTGTGTACTGATGGTTAGACACTTAAATACAAATGCTATAGTAGTGATATTTTTGTTGATTAAAAATATATCATCTGTTCTCCTAGTTGTTTCTAAACCGTAATCACATCATGGTTAAATGAACATTATTTGCAGCCAGCCAGCCAGAGGAGTGTGCATTTCTCACAAGCCACAGATTAAAGGGAATAATGGCTGCATTTTTCTGTGACTACTTAAACAGGGTCCATTTGCCCTTGTTACTGAGGGAAAATTAGAAACCAAGGCTCATGCATCCAACCTCCACTAAACATAATCCAGTATGTGTCACGAGGGACTTTCAATTCCATTTTCAAATATAAGGCCAAAGAAGTTGTGCACAAAAAAAAAAAATATTCTAGAATAACACGTCACTTTCCATTTATGTTGATTTCCCTAAATTTAAGAAGTATTCACATTCTCTGTTAGTGGCTAGCACTCGAGGAACAGCAAATCTCTGGATTTTTAGAGTTTAATACACATGGCACCAAAAAGAAACAAATGTTTAGCTTTTTAGATGTTTAGCTTGATCCAACACCCATTGAATCTTTTCACTGACTTCAGCAGGCTTTGGATCAAGCCTTTTCAGTGCTGCTGTCTGTGTGTATGTTTGTTCCCTTTATAGGAATGCATTATCAGTCCAATATAACAGAGAATGTAAGGATGAGTAATCTAATGATTCTTTAATAGTTATTGTATTCTTAAAAGAAGTAGGATGAAGGGGACAGTCTCCTTCTGTATGAACTTACAGGATATAGGGAGATAAACAGCACATACATTGACTAATCTCTATTACTGTATGAAAATACGGCTGCCTCAGGGGCTTCCATATATGCTTCTTAATAGTACATTCGCTGAAATAACTTATACTCAAGCCCATTTCAAAACCAGATATTAAATTCTGAGTTATGGAGGGATCCCTTAAATTCAGGCACTGAGACTCAGTGAGGAGCTGTTTTAATCACATCTGCATAGTGAGAGTATTTATGCAGTCTTCTCTAAACTTGCAAAATCCTGACCCACTGGGGCTTAGGTTCAATGTAAAACTTGGCATGGGTTATTGGGGGAGGCGGGGTGTCCGCCTCTTCTCTGGCTCTTCCAAAGCCACAGGCAGGAAAATAAAGGCATATCACCAGTGCAACGCAGGCTAAAACTAGAATACACTAAAAGTAGCATTTTCAAAAGCAGAAGCATAAGGTTAGGCTTCTAAGTCCATATTTAGTCACTGGCCTGATTTTCAAAAGTGCTGAGACTCCAACATTGACCTCAGTTTAATCCATCCATGGGTAATTGTCTTCCCCACAATTGTATGCTGGAGTGCACAGCACCAAAAAATAACAGAGCTGGCACAAAAGGCAGTGTTCTTAATTAAAATATAAGTGGACTTTTAAAAACATGTTCACTGGAGTTTGTTGTGTTCCCTGGGGCAGAGGCTTCTGTACATCCTCGAACCTAAGATTGCTTAAATAAAAACAACAATTCTACACAATACAGTAGTAGTGCATCAGTGAGAAATTATTTACTTATTTCTATATTGAAACAAAGGGAGAGGGTGTATGAATTGTTCGTTAAAATGTCATCCCTTTAATAACTTCCCCTCATTAGAAAAAAAAGGAAATGCACATGGATTTTATTACTGACTCAGCCATTGAACTGCTGTGAGGCCTTGGAGGAACCATTTCATCTCTCTATGCCTAGATTCCCCCTCTATTCCTGTGTCTGTCTTGGCTGTTTAAATTGTAAGTTCTTCAGGGTAGGCACTGTCTCTTACTATAAGTACAAGACACAGAGTTTAGGCTAATGTTATCTTGAATTTATACAGCTCCTTTTATCCCAAAGATCTATATATGCTAGAATTGCTTTAACTACCAGTTCAGACGATGAATTAAAAAGTACACTTATAAAATATGCAGATGATACCATGCTGGGAAGGGCTGCAAACACTTTGGAGGACAGGATTAGAATTGAAAACAACCTTGACAAATTGGAGAACTGATCTGAAATCAACAAGATGAAATGTTATCAAGTGCAAAGTAGTACATGTAGGAAGGAAAAATCAAATGCACAAATACAAAATGGGGAATAATTGGTCTAGGTAGCAGTATTGCAGAAAGGATGTGGGCATTACAGTAGATCACAAATGTAATGAGTTGCAAAAAAGGCTAACATTCTGGGATGTGTTAACAGGAGGGTCATATGTAAGACACAGGAGGTTACTGTCCTGCTCTGCTCATCACAAGAGAGTCTTCAGCAGGAGTGCGGTGTCCAGTTGAGCACCACACTTTCAGAAAGATGTGAACAAACTGGAGAGAGTCCAGAAGGGAGCAACAAAAATAAGAAGTTTAGAGAACGTGCCTGTGAGCAAAGGTTGAAAGAACTAGGTATGCTGAGTCTAGGGAAGAGAAGTCTGAGAGGGGACATAAGGCTTCAAATATGTAATAGGTTGCTTACAAAGAATATGACGCTCAGTTGTTCTACATGTCCACTCAGGTAGGACAAGAAATATTTGACTGAGTTTGCAGCAAGGGAGATTTAAGTTAGATATTAGCAAAATGTTCTAACTATAAGGATAGCTCAAACCAAAACTGCTCCATAGTTTAGCAGAGGCAATGAAGAATACCATCTCCAGCTGAAATTGCAGGAGATATTTATGTAGCCTGAATGTAATCAAACAAGTTGAATTTGACTAGGCCCCCAGAGGCCTTCTAGGATCAGGACATGTTTCATATTTTACCCAAAGGACAGAACCTCCTAATACCACGGTAATGTATTAGTGACTCAGAGGAGAAGAATGCCACCACCTACTGATTCATCAACATGAAACCCTAGATTTTGACTGGAGATTTCCTATCCAAGTTCTAGTCAGGCCTGATCCTGTTTAGCTTGTGAGATTCTGACAGTGCTGTAGCTCAGTGGCTTTCAACCTTTCTTCATCTGCTGACCCCTTAAAATTTTCAAACGGAGGTACAGACCCATTTGGAAATCTCAGACATAGTCTGCGGATGCCCAGGCTTCTATGGACCACAGGCTGAAAACCACAGCTGTGGCTCAAGGGGGTATAACCAGTGATGAGCTGCCAGAATGTTAATAACCGGTTCCCTACCGGGTCTTCAGCGGCGGGTCCTTCACTCGCTCCTGGTTTTCGGTGGCACTTCAGTGGTGGGTCCTTCAATGCCACCGAAGACCCTGAGCGAGTGAATGACCCGGCGCCGAAGTGTCGCCGCCAACCCGGTAGAGAACCGATTATTAAGCACCATCTGGTGAGGACAAGCCTGAGACCCTCCACCCTAACTGTCCTCGGGCCCCCACCCCCTACCCAACTCGCCCCGCTCCCTGACTCCACCATCACAACAGACCCCCGGAACTCCCACACCTACCCAACCCCTCCACCCCATTCCACATCCCCTGACTGTCCCCCCACAGAACCTCCGACCCCTCCAACCGCTCTCTGCCCCTTATCTAACCCCTCCTCCCAGCCCTGGCCCAGCCCCCTGATCATGCTGTATGGATGCCGCGCGGTCCGCTCGACCTCAAAGCCCCACCTCCTTACCATGCTGCTCAAAGCGGCAGGAACTGCAGAGCTGCCCAGGAGGGGTCCAGAGGGAGGGGCAAGGGCAGCTTCCCCAGCCGGGAGCTCAGGTGGGCCGGACAGGATGGTCCCATGGGCCAGATGTGGCCCGCAGGCCGGAGTTTGCCCACTCCTTTAACAACCAGTTTTAAACCGGTTCACGCAAACAGGTGCAAACTGGCTCCAGCTCACTACTGGGTATAACTGCAGGGAGGATGCAAAAGAGATCACCCTATAATTTTATTTTAATGAGTGCATGTAGCTACATAGAAGAACAGAGTTGATACCCCATACAGTTCCCTCTGCAGGCTGCAAAAATACTCTTTACTTGGTAGCTGACACCTAAGTTCTGCTTTCAGATGAGTTGAATAAATGGAAAAAACCTCTTTTTCAGTTTACTTTCCATGTAACAGCACAGAGAGGTGAAAGGAAATTAGCATCTTGGTAAACAGCAAGGGTAATTAAATATTTTTGAAAGTCCCAGTGGAGCCAGAAGTTGTCAAGTGCATGAACAGCTCCATACCTGTCTTCAGTCCTTTTTTCAGCTGCATCAAAGCATGGTCTGTGTTCTTTCCCCACAAAGCATCTGATTCATGAGACAACCTTCCAGGAATTTAATTAGCAAAGGAATGTGCACTGTACAGGCATTTCAGATTTCATCAGGGCGTTTGAAAAAGGAAAACTAACAGATGTTTGATTCAAACTTGTCCAGTGGAAACAGATCACAGCATGCATAATTTTTCAGTCTGGAAAGCTCTGGGATAAAACTCAGTGGATAAATGTCATTTTTAAAGCAACCTTCATTACTGTGTATCCACTTTAAATAATAGTAGGTAAATATATACCCTAGATTCTGCAAAGAGAACTTCACACTCTGACCCCAAAAATCTACTGGGGCACCATCTGTGTACAGGGAATGCCCCACAGTTCTCTTTGCAGGACCGAGGCCACAACTGGCATCTTTGGCCTTACAAGGGAAAGAGAAGAAGTATAGATACAAGAGATAATCATAATACTTTTGTCCTTCAGTGTCTTTCAAAGATTTCACTCCTGTTACTACAAGGATGTTGTTCAGCTAAGGCAGTGATATTCAGACCTCAGTGGTTCAGCAGCCAAATTAGCGATCAACATTACCCAAAGAACCTCAGTAGTGTGAATTCATTATTTTAATTACTATATATTCATATTTAAACAGTATGACAGGGAAATATTTAGTTATATTTGTTATTCTCAAAATGACTGACTGTGATAAATGAAGGGGGGGTGGGGGTAGCTCCCTTTTATGGACACCCAGCCAGTAGCTATAAAATCCCTCTTAGTATTGTTCTCTAATTGCTCTACCTGTAAAGGGTTAAAAAGTCTTGCTGCTATACATAGGTAAAAGGAAGTCAGGGGGCACCTGGCCAAAAGAGCCAATGGGAAGGCTAGAACTTTTTTAAATTAAAAAGACTCCCCTTTTGTCTGTTTGTTGTTGTTCTCCTGGGGAGAGGCGGACAGGGCAGCAGCTTGCTGTAAGACGCTTGGGCCAGGTATAAAAAATCACAAGTATCATACTGAGAAACTACTCATTTAAAACCCCAGATATGTAAGTAGATCAGGAAATGTCTAGGAAGACGCACTTAGGTTTATCGTTAGGGCTTGTGGATTCCTCTGTGCTAACCCCAGGTGCTTTTGTTTTGCTTATGACCTTTAAGCTGGACCTCAAGAAAGCTATTTTTGGTGCTTAATCCTTGCAGTTGCTCTTTTAAAATCTAGCAATAGCCTGAGTTCCCAGATGTATTTTCTTTCTTTTTTATTATTAATAAAATTTACCTTTTTTAAGAACAGAATTGGATTTTTGTGTCTTAAGAGGTTTGTGCACATGTTGTTTAATTAGCTGGTGGCAACAGCTGATTTCCTTTTTTTCTTTCTCAGCTCTTCCCCAAAAGGGGGGTGAAAGGGCTTGAGGGTACCCCACAGGAAGGAATTCCCAAGTGTGCCTTCCTGGGCTCTTAAAGGGGTTCTGCACTTGGGTGGTGGCAGCATCTACCAATACAAAGTCAGAGAGAAGCTGTAACTTTGGGAGTTAAATACAAGCCTGGAGTGGCCAGTATTAATTTTTAGAATCCTTGCAGGCCCCACCTTCTGCACTCGAAGTGCCAGAGTGGGTAATCAGCCTTGACGCTGACCAAGAATTATTATTTTATCATCTATAATTGGTTAATAACATAGTAAAAGCATCCTGATTGGTTAATAATTAAATCAGTGTTTTAATATCATGTGCCACAAAGAGCCACAGGAGACACATTAAACAGCCACATGTGGCTCACAAAACTCAATATCAGTGAGCTAAGATATTCTTCAGGCTTGGAAGCTAGAATTTGGGGTTCAAAAGCCCCTTCCCAGCTTTTCCTCTGCATTGAAGTCTCAAAGATTTTTGAGTTGAAAAATATGTACGTAGAGTGACAAGAAGCACCCTCTCACGTCCAAGTTCTTGATACCATGACAAAAGAAAACCTCAGCTACAGAATGGATCCACAGGGCTCTGGCATGCCTCTCCCTGTGCCAAGGCCCACGTGGGAGATGCAATGTGAGATACAATGAAGGACACAAAAGCAATAATTCATTCAGGAGACTCAAAATGTTGTGGGATTAATTCTGTTCCCATGAATAACGTATTCCATAATTCAGTCAGAGCTTCATGAATGATTTCTGCTGCAAACAATATTAATCAGAGGTAGTGAGAGGATACCAGTTGTGTCTGTAACATAGGGAATTTAGGACTAAAACGAGCAACATCCCTTGAAGTGAGGGACATTTGAGAGGCATGGGCTCTGGTTATATTCTATACATTAACATCTGATTCATGTGACAGAGCTCTAACTGGATGAAATAGAAACCTATTTTCTATAAAAACCACATACAGTAGACCGCCTCCAAGTATAAGCAGTTACAGCTTGGAACCAATTGATAACTGGAACTAAATCACAGAAATCAGAAATGGAAAAGACCTCTTAGGTAGTCTAATCCATTTCCACCTGCCAGTGCAGAATTGTTCCCTTCAGTATATTTGCTAATGCTTTGTCCAGTGTAGTTTTGGATACAGCATCATAATTCAGATTCTTGTGTGATCACAGAATCATATGGTAAATATTAAGGATGGAAAAACATATTAAGTCACAGATCGGTCTTTCTGCCATGTGCGTGCATGAATGAATGGTCTCTGTTCAACATGTTTTGTCCACCCTGATATTGAATAATTCAGTAAGGGAGCTCCAGCTTCAGGGGGAAAGGCCATTCCATAATCAAAACAGACTTTAGAGTTATGTAGTGAACATTTTTCTTGGATGTCAATTTTTCCATTTCAGATAGCAACACTATTGGGTGAAATTACCAAACCAGCCATTCACCAGTCCCTCAGGCACTCCCCCCTTTTTTTTTTGCCTCTCACTTGCAGAATGTTAATATTTTTCTGAAACACACAGCACTTGGTTTATCCTATAATTGGATGTCTCTATATGACCCTACGGTCATACATTTATGGAACATAGTTCTTGGTGTGCCAGCAATGATATCAACTGTCATGCTGGTAGCAATTTGTTCTATTAGTGACCCACATCTCAGGGCAACCAAAAGCTAAGATATTTGATTCCTGCATAAAGAACAGAAAACTCTTTGTCCCTGGGTTTAGTGAGTAAATAATCTTTCTTAATGGTGAAGTCCAAAACTGAAAGGAAAGATAGGCTGTAGGGTCTTCTGCACAGGAATAGGTTTTAATTAACTGTCACTTGGCACTTTCTGGTTTACCAATGGAAGGAAGGTGACCACTTGTCCCTTATTGGTTGCCTACTGTCCTGCTCTGAAGTCAATTTAGGACATACTTCATGCCACATTTCTATAACAATCACGCCAAGGGTCACATGCTGTGATACAAAGGTATGAATTTTGTACCACAAATAAAACATTGTGGGAATGGTGTCCTTTCAAAATAACTTGGTCCTGTTCCCCACCCCACCCCAGCATTCCTTGAAATCTAAGGAAATACTCCATACTCCAGAATGCTGCATTTAATGACATCCCAAATGGGAGCTGCAAGCAAATGTTATTACGTAACAATTCAGTGTCTGGTTTAGGTCAGTTTCCTTGTTCATCCCTACTGGTTGGATTGGATTACATCAGGTTCATGACGCTCTGCAGGAGGAAGTTGGCCGCTCACATCAGAAGTAGGACTGGGATCTGTAACCCAGCATCATGGCACTTGCCCATCCTCACCCAGAGGGTCACTTCATTGTGACTCTGAAAGACAGAGTTCCTACCTGGTAGAGAGCTGGTATAATCTCACTGTTGGTAGATATCAGTCTGACGTTCTTCTTTAGGGTCCACCAAACTCTTCAGCAGGGTTAGGTTGTACTACAAATGGTTTTTTGCTTAGACATTGCAGCACTTATTTGGTATTACATGTGATCCTCTGCAAAAGGAGAGATTATTTTTTCGTTAGGTCCTGGTCAATTACCCTGTCTGCAGTTTGTGATATGGAGATGTAGGCAGGAGCAGGAGATAGAGAGAGGTATGTGTTCTTACAAGAGTCAGGAGTTTTATAAATAATAACGTTGAAGTGACTGAAGTCGTGAGAGTGTATTGACTCTGTGGCTTCAGACAACAGATATACACCCTCCTGAAAAGGCACATACAGGGTTCTTTTCCTATACGAATATGACCTGTGAAACATAAGGCTCATTCCATTTCTTGAGCAACTTCATCAAAAGAAACCTCCTATCTACAGTAGTAAGAATGTAAAGTCTCCACCTGAACTTTGAAGCTGAGTTTGCGGTGCTGGAAAGATGAAGCTACACTCAGAGTTGCTGTAAGCAAAAAATAAGTTCATGGGCAAAAACACTGTAGAAATAAATAAGAAATAATTTGCTTCTGTTAATCCACTTTAAGAAGGCAGATTTTTCATCCCAGTCAAACTGGTCTTTCCTAAAAATATTCCCAGAATGAAACCTAATGTGCTGTTAACATTTTACACTTGTGTATCCCCATGCTACAGTAATTGAGCACTTTATTCAAAGTGCATTCTCTTAGCCTCACAACACTCCTATGAGATGGGAAAAAGCCATTATCCCTGTTTTGCTGATTAAGAAACTGAAGCAGAGAGGCTGAGTTGTCCAAAGTCACATTGGAAGCTGCAGCAGAACCAAGAATAGAACCCAGATCTTCTGACTCACTGCTGTATTTTAATTAATCACATAACTACACTTCCTTCTGTTCACAACTCATCCCCCTCTACCTGCCCCAATGTATCTAGATTAGAAGAGCCTCTGATTAGAGATCATATATATTTGCATAAAGCACCATGCCCACACATGACACTATGTTGTTATTTGCTTATCGGGCTGGTCTTCATTTTCTGCATGCCCTTAGTGACTGACTTCCTGGGGAAAGTGGTACTGCAGTTCTGGCTCTTGGCCATTGCACAAGTACAGACAAGGAGACTCTGAATTAGCATCAGCACTACACATAAGAGAAGGTTACTCACTTTGCAGTAACTGAGGTTCTTCAAGATGTGTGTCCCTGTGGGTGCTCCATTGCAGGTGACAGCGCGTCCTGGCACCGTAGATCAGAGATCTTTGGTAGCAGTGCCTGTTCGGGATGCACACGCTCAGCTGTTGTCTTGCGGCATCATTAGGATCTGTCTGTGTGCACGCGTCCTGCACACCCCCCACATTCCTTCTCTACCATAGAGTCATCTGATTCATACTCCAAAGTAGAGAAGAGGAGGGTGGGTAGTGGAGCACCCAGAGGGACACATATCTCAAAGAACCTCAGTTACTGCAAGGTGAGTAACCTCTTCTTCTTCAAGTGGTATCCCTGTGGGTGCTCCACTCCAGGTGAATGTGAAGCAGTACCCACTATGGTTGGTGGGATTTTGGAGTTGCATCATTGATTATGGTAGACAGTACTGTGTGGCCTACTATGGTGTCTGCCATAGTGTCCTGTGCGATAGTGTAATGTTTGGCGAACATGTGGTCTGATGCTCATGTGGCCGCCTTGCATATGTTGGTAATAGGTACGTTTTGCAGGAATGCAATGAATGTTGACATTGCTTTAGCAGAGTGTGTTCTGATGCCCTCGGGGAGTTGAGCATTCTGGATCTGGTAGCAAGACCTAATGCATTTAGAGATCCACTTGGAGAGTCGTTGCTTGGAAATAGCAGCACCCTTTGATTGTTCGATAGTGGACACGAATAGTTTAGGGGATTTACGGAATGCCTTAGTTCTGTCCAAATAAAAGGCAATTGCACATCTGACATCAAGAGTATATAATGCCACTTCCTGTGGGTTCTTATGAGGTTTGGGGTAGAATGCAGGTAGGTGTAATGGCTGATTGAGATGGAAAGTGAACACCACCTTGGGAAGAAATTTGGGGTGGGGTCTCATCGTAATCTTGTCTTTAAAGAAAATTGTGTAGGGAGGGTAGGCCATTAGTGCACTTATTTCCCCAACCCTTCTTGCTGACATTATGGCGACTAAGAAAGCTACTTTCTTAGTGTAGTACGGAGGAGGTAGCCAGTGGTTCAAAGGGAGGTTTCATAAGACCCCGGAGAACTATGTTCAGATTCCAGGTAACTGTGGGTAGGTGAATCCCAAGGTAAAGGTTTTGAAGGCCCGTGAGGAAGCGTTTTATGGTAGGATGGGTAAAAACTGAAAACCTGTTCAGCGTGTCATTGAAGGTATTAACTGCCGTGAGGTGTACCCTGATAGAGCTGAGTAATAGTTCATCTTTTTTCAGTTGTAAGAGGTAGTCCAAGATATCAAGGACATGCACGGTGTGGGGTGGCAAGTTTCTACTAGAGCACCAAATGGAGAACCATTTCCAGTTTTGCAGGTAAGGTTTACGAGTCGAGTTTTGTCTACTGTGCAGGAGGTCGTGTTGGACCTGCTCCGAACAAGCTAGTTTGTGTGTTTGGAACCATGCCATCAAATGGAGCTTCTACAGTCATGGATGGAGAATCTGACCGTTGCCCTGGGAGAGCAGATCTGATCTGTTGGGAAGAGTTCTTGGAGGGTGGATGGACATGCGCAGCAGGTAAAGATACCATGTTGGTCTGGGGCAGGCCGGGGCAATAAGTATGACCCTGACCTTCGCCTCTTTGATCTTGCACAACACTCTGTGTATCAGTGGGACCGGGAGAAAAGTGTACATGAGTGTCTTGTTCCACGAAATGAGGAATGCGTCTCCAAGGGACGTTGTCCCGAGTCCCACTCTGGAACAGAATAGATGGCATTTACAGTTTTATGTTGCGGCAAACAGATCTAAAGACAGGGTGCCCCAGTGGGAGATGAGCTGTTGCAGTACCATGGGATGTAATTCCCATTCGTGTTCTTGTGAGAAGTGTATGCTGAGTATGTCGGCGGTAGTGTTCTGACACCCAGGTAGATAGGAAGCAGTGATGTCTATGTGATGTTGTATCCACTAATTCCATAGTTGGATGGCTTCTGTACATAGGGAGTGCAGTCACACCCCCACGTCCCCCATCTGTTAATGTAGAGCATGCATGCTGTATTGTCTGTCAAGACCTGAATAGATTTTTTCCTTATGATTAGGAGAAAGTAGAGGCAGGCATATCTGACTGCTCTGAGCTCCAGAAGATTTATGTGCAGATGTGTCTCTGACAGGGACCATCTGCCTTGTGTTGTGTGATCTCCCAGGTGCGCTCCCCAGCCTATCAGGGAAGTGTCTGTCATGAGCATGAGCACAGGGGAATTTTGATGGAAGGGGATGCCCGTGCATTTGTCTCCCATTTTTGTCTACCATTGTAGGGAGACTAATACCTTTGCTGGAGGAGTTAGCATCATGTGGAGGCTGTGCCTGCTGGGTTTGTATATAGAGCTAAGCTACTACTGCTAGAGTCTTGGAGAACACTCTCGGTGCTGTGTAGAGTCCAAATTGTAGCACTCTATATTGGAAGTGGTTGCGCCCTACTGTGAATCGCAGAAAGCGTCTGTGTCGAGTGAATAGATATATGAAAATAGGCATCCTGTAGGTTGAGGGCTGAGAACCAGTCCCCTTGCTCTAGTGCAGATATTATTGTGCCCAACATGACCATCTTCAATTTTTGTTTGCATACAAATTTGTCCAGTTTCGTACGTTTAGTATAGGTCACCATCCTCCACTTTTCTTCTGGGTCAGGAAATAGTGAGAGTAAAATCCTTTTCCCCAAGGTTGTGCTAATACAGGTTCCACTGAACCTAGCTGTAGAAGATGAGTCACCTCTACTTGAAGTAGCTGCTCGTGAGAGGAGTCCCTGAAGAGAGATGGGGAAGGGGGAAGGGTGGTGGGCATGAAATGAAAGGGATGGAGTAGCCCAATTGTACTATTTCAAGGACCCAGCAGTCCTGTGTGACCAGTTGCCAGACATGGTGGAAAAACTGGAGACGGTGCCCAAATGGGCAAGTAAGCGGTGGTGCCAAGGGATGGTCCTCATCTGGAGTACTGTGTCCAGTTTTGGGCCCCACACTACAAGAAGGATGTGAAAAAATTGAAAGAGTCCAGCAGAGGGCAACAAAAATGATTAGGGGGCTGGAGCACATGACTTATGAGGAGAGGTTGGGGGAACTGGGATTGTTTAGGCTGCAGAAGAGAAGAATGAGGGGAGATATGATAGCTGCTTTCAACTACCTGAAAGGGGGTTCCAAAAAGGATGGATCTAGACTGTGCTCAGTAGTACCAGATGACAGAACAAGGAGTAATGGTCTCAAGTTGCAGTGGTTTAGGTTGGATATTAGGAAAAACTTTTTCACTAGGAGAGTGGTGAAGCACTGGAATGGGTTACCAAGGGAGGTGGTGGAATCTCCTGCCTTAGAGGTTTTTAAGGTCAGGCTTGACAAAGCCCTGGCTGGGATAATTTAGTTGGTGATTGGTCCTGCTTTGAGCAGGGGGTTGGACGAGATGACCTCCTGAGGTCTCTTCCAACCCTGATATTCTATGATTCTATGGCTGTGTGTTACCCCAGAAGTTGTGGGGAGCACGGGGGAGTGACGATAAGTGATCTGGCCAGAGGGCTGAGTTGTGAGAAAGGGGGCAGACCACCACAAGGCCACAGCGGATGTTGGCAGAGAGCACTGATGAGGACAGCTGTTCTGCCCAGCCCCAGCCATGAGGGGCCACGCCAGCAGTGAGTCAACTCCTCCATAGACAGCAGGTGTGAATTCTTACTCTGAGGACTTATGCAACCATTTCCATAAGCATCCAGGAGAATTATCCTTGAATATCCTTCTGCACAGCTCGATGGGTGACATAACAGGGCTGTCTAAGCATTGCCTCTCATGGCTCATTGGTGCATGACTCACCCAGTTGTGGATCTTCAATGGTCACCTGACACCTCTCTCTGGTCCAGTGTAGTAGTACCTCAATGCTTTGGCTTGGCACACTTGAATTCAACCTCTTCCAGACTATTAAAGTCCAAGAAAACAAAGGCAAATTTCTGCAAGGAGTTTGTGTGACTGGCCTCCCTGGATCCAGTTATCCTTTCCACCAAGAGGCTCTTCCAGGTAGCATGCTGCCTCAAGCTTTAGGCTGGAACCAGGCTTCCCTCCCTGAGTGAGATGTAGGACTCCACTCTGGTCAGCCCTGAACTGGGCTATGTCTCCTCTTTTTACTGATCCTCTCCAGGCCTGATATTGGCTGCAGGTGTAGTGGGGTGAGTCAGCTGGGCCCATAGGCTTTCCTTAATCCTTTCATCCCTCCCTGGCTAATTAACCCCATCACTGCCAGTGTGGGGCCTACCAACCCTATTACAGGTGAATACATTATAATTACACCCTCATTATGTCAAAAGAACATTATTAAGGTTGCAAAATCAAACAATCAAATGTTAGAAATCACCAGAATTAAGGTTGCCTAGGCAAATTTTATTTGGGCTTTTTGTGTGTGTGCATTATGATACAATCTTTAATTACATGGTTACATACTACTTTTTCCATAACACCTCTGCCTCATTCACTGCACAGACTTAATGAAAATATTTTGTTTTCTCCCTTCTGCAATGTGTGGCCCCAGGCTTATGTACTGCATCCTAATCAAATCCTGCCTCTGCAGACAAAATTATTAATTTCCTCATGGGCCTTTCTATGGCACTCATCACTATAGTATGTGAATGCTCCACAAACATTTAATGAATTTATTTTCACACCCCCGTGAGATGACAGGGGATTAGCTACTCTGCGGGAGCTGAGGTACAAAGAGATGAAGGTCAAAAGTATCCACTGATTTTGGTGCCCAATTTGAGACACTTTGTCCCTGTTTTTTCAGAGTACTTAGCATTATATAGAACTTTGAATGTTCAAAGCACAGCTCCATAGACTTCAGTTGCAGCTGTGAGCGCTCAGCACTTCCGCAAAGGGTCTGGGTCTCAGGCACCCAGAAAATGAATAATACACAACTGGTGATCACGTCTGACCCCTTATCCCCCAGGTTCAGCTTGTGTCCCTTCTGCATTCAAATCTGGTACCTTCTTCCTCACTGCCTGGGTGCCAGCATTGAGAGCACAGGAGAGACAACTCCCTGGCCTCAGTTCTGGAATCTGGATCTGGACCTGGATCCAGCATGCTATGAGGCAAGCATAAGGGGACTATAATTTCAGGGAAAATCCTGCTAATTCCCTACATCCCCAGGCTGGGGCATGCAAAGTATGGTCTGAATAGTTGGAGATCTTACCTGCTAAACTCTAGCAAGTCTCTATTGAGCATATGCAAACTATGATTTTTCAAATGTTTATTTTGTAGCTAAATGTGGGTGGATTTTCCTATGGACAAAAAATGGCACATCTCTGATTCAAAGTCCCCCTCCACATTTATCCCACTAAATTTCATGCCCCTGCTCCAAAGCATGGGGGCTCTGGAGCTTCTCAAACAAAAGATCTCGAAAATTTAATTAACAAGGACAAAATATATTTTTCTCTAACCTTGTTCTTGAAAATAGCTGAACTGTCTTGGCTGAAATTTTTCAAAAAAAGGCAACTAGAGTGGAAAATTTCAGCCCAAATACTTAAAGTTATAAGCAACTGAAACCAGGGCCTTATAATGGAAGCATCAAGCAACCTGCCAGTAGTCCCACCTATAACAAAGGTTTTAAGTAACAAATAAGGTTGATATGTCAGAGAATCTACCACTGCCAAACATTCTTGCTTTACGACAGAGTGATTAATCTCTCTGGCTTTAACTTCTTGCTGCTGAAAGATGATGGTCATCTATCTCCTTTGCTGTACAATGAATCAAACTAATGATTAAGATGAATCCAGAGCCACTTTAGAAGCATCACTGAAAAGTGGATAATTTGGATGCAGTCATTTCTAAAATTGCATGGTTACATTCTGATCTGATTTTCTCTTAGGCTAGATTACTCTGCTCATTCTATGGGTACTTCCCAGTTATGAGCTCAAACAGTGAAATTCTCATATCTGCAGAATCTATCATAAATATCCAGTAAAAACCCATACCAGCATAAGAATCTACCAGTTACTCTAAGTGCCAGTTTAGCTGGTTCTTATTGGCTCCAGTTTTCTCTGGTTGGATTTGTAGGTTTTCCTTATGATATGGTGATAATCTAATACCAAATCCATCATACCACCTGCTTTAGGGTTTGGATATAGTATCACATTTTATTAAGGTGTCTCATACCTCTGAAGAACAGACCATTTATAAACTGGCTGAGAAAGGCAGTCTTGTGTAACAAATCACTGCTAATATTTCTTGCCTCGCTGTGCATTATTAAACTTAATAACCTGGTCATTGCCATCTGATGTCTGACTTAGGTGCAGCTGGGAAAGCTCTACCGAATATCAGACAAACTCCCTTATGGTGCAAAAAGAGCCAAACCTTAAAAGAGCTAGACCTTGAGAGGAGGCACAGTTTGGTGGATAGGGCACTGGACAGTTTCAGGCTCTGCCACTGACATGCGGCATGAACATGGGCAAGTTACTAAACCTCCGAGCCTCAGTTTCCCTTCACATCTTTTGTCTATCTCCTCTATTTAGATTGTAAGCTCTTTGTGGCAGGGTCTGTCCCTTGCTATGTACAGCGCCTAGCACAATTCCCCCCCTGCCCACGATTCTGCCTGGTGTCTCTAAATGCTGAGTGCCTAGGCAACTGTTTGCCCTAAAAAACTACAGTTCTTTTAATGACAGAGCTACATGATTAGTAGGAAAGGAAAGTTTATATAATCATTTAAGAGAATAGCTAGAAATCTAGTTGCCTTTTTACCAGTCTGTCATTTTTACACACACAGCTGCATGTCTTGCAAAACCTTTCTACCACCACTGTCTCCCTCCTGGCTAGTAAACATACTGTTCAGAACAGTTGTTGTTGGATGCCAACTCATTGTCAGATCACTTTATGAATATGGAGAGAGGTTTCTGCTGCAAGTCAACTCCACCTCAGTACTACAGTAAGGGAGAGTGAGCCTTGGAACTCATAGGCCAAATACAGGCTGGTGGAAGTAGCTTCAATTCCATTCAAGTCAAGGTAGTTGTATTAGTTTGTTACCAGCTCTGAATAGGTCCCATAGATACTAAATATTTAATGCATTTTACCCATTATATACTCAACAGCAAGAAATTTCTAAATACAATAAGCTAATGATTATTACTAAATGAATGGATTTTTTTTTTAAAAAGCACAATTTAATATATATTGCCTCAAATATCATGGGGATTTTTTTGTTTTTTTTTTAATCCAGGTGTTTTTTCTCGCAGCAAGATCTGTACCCTTTGTGATAACCTGCTTATATCACACAGTACTGTGCACTGAAATATGACAGTGGCATCTAATGCATGACTAGATTAGAGTACAAGCCTGTACAAAGTGTGAAAATCTAAATCTGGTGCCTGGCAAGCCAGTACATATGTGAAACAAATGTTAATACAACAGTGCTGAAAGATGTTAGCAACAGTAACAGCCAGCCAGCCATTTGGATTTTCTGTCTGTAGCTTTTAGGTTTGTCATCTCTTTAAGTAAATGGCATCTCTTATTTCTATCTGGAAAGTCTCTCTCTATTTATTTGTGCTAATAACATGTTAAGTTCCTTCCAGGTAGATATGAAGAGAAGTTGCCTGCTCCAAGGATCTTACAATCTAAATAAAGCAGAACAGAAACAAAGGAGGGAAACAGTGTGAAAGTATCTGACCACTGAAATTTAAGTACATGTCTTCTTAGTTCCATGATTGTTTTAAGGCACTCAGCTTTTTCTGTACACTCAGGTCACCAGAGGAAGATGGGTCAGAATTGATGGGCCTCCAAAGAAATACGTTTCCAGAGGGGCTGGAGGAAAAAGAGTGAAGGTTTGTTGGGCCAGGTCAAGGTTGAGGTTCTAAGCACATGGGGTAGTGTAGAAGAAGCCCCCGAGACTAGACCAGGAGAGGGAGGTGAGGGGGAAGCCAGTGGAAAGATTTGAAGGTGAGCTGTTTACCTTCAGAGAGAGGCCCAAGTGACTTGCTCTAGAATATTCTGTAACTTAGCTGAAACTTGCCCCCAAAATGGTGGGCTTCATAGTAGGGAGGTTTCAGAGTAGCAGCCATGTTAGTCTCTATCTGCAAAAAGAACAGAAGTACTTAGAGACTAACAAATTTATTTGAGCATAAGCTTTCGTGAGCTACTCTATTTTCCACTGCATGCATCCACTGCAGTGCAGTGAAGATTTAGTTTGTTGGCCAACACTCTGGTCTCATTCATTCATTGCCAATGTATGTTCCCTTAAGAGTGGACATATGCTTCAGAACTATGAAGAGAATGCTCATGCTAGTACAATATGTATCTAACAATGTTAGAAAAATCAGCAGGTTCATATGGGAGAGAGTGAGAATTTGGAGATACAGAGGGAAAATCCTCTTCTGCTATACCTGTGCAAGCATTGCTGTGGGTTTATACCCTTGAAAGTGAGAGCAGAGTTTGGGCTATACAGTATATAGGGATGGAATGCACGTTGACAGGTCACATCACTTGTAACATGCACAAATTCCATTCCACGGTCCTTTAAGTGACTTTCATTTTCCCTTCCCATACGCACTAGTTGACAGGAGTAGATTGCATGTGACTGAAGTGCTTGAGGAGATATCACGTGTCATAAACAGATAGCTAAGGGTTAATGTTTCTTTTACCTGTAAAGGGTTAACAAAGGGAACCAAACACCTGACCAGAGGACCAATCAGGAAACCGGATTTTTCAAAGTCAGCGGAGGCCGAATTTTTGAGGTCTGATACTTTGCTCTGCTCTCAAGCTACTGAGAGGATCTTGTCTATCTCAAATCTTCTAACTTCAGTTTCAAAAACTTGTAGAGCTACATAAGGTGACAAAACAATAGGCTTTATATGTTTTTTTGTATCTGCTATACATTGATCTGTAGTTTGCCGTATGCAAACGTTAAATTGTATCTCTTTGATTAACTGTTTATATCATATTTTTCTTTAAGCTGTAAGCAGAGTCAGGGATGAGCTGTTGCCCCCTGACATCGGGCTGTCCTGTGAATTTATGGGAAGCAGTGGCAACCTAATGTCACGCGAATGTGACGGCTCTCCCAAACCTATTCCGAAGGCTACGCCCAGCCCAAGCGCAGCCTCCGCAGGGAGCCCCTGTGAATGCGTGTCATTATGAATTCTGGGAGCCCCAATATCTCATTGTCTGACGGGTGCGCGAGTAGATAACGGTGTTGCCACCCTGATTGTGTGAATAAGACTATCAGGCCTTGCTTTGCCCCTGACAAAATGTCTTCAAATATAAATTAATCAGGACAGCTTGCCACTAGACAAGCGGGAACCTGCGGTTCCAAACCCAGTCAATTGAGAGAGGTTTGGGCGACAGGTATTTGTGTCTGGTGCCCGGGCAGGTGCCTTGTTGAACTCCAGAAGTGCCCGTTCCACCCTCGCCTCTCTCCACTTGCGAACAATGTCGAGCTTGCCATTTTTCCCCCCCTTATAAGACTTCTGGCCTACAGGTTGCCCTGCGGAGCTGAACATCACTTTGGTGCCTAATGGTAGCCTGCACAGCCACTGTGGCTCCCGCCATAGCTAAATGTGCTAAAATCACTAAGAGCAACTTTCTCTTTGATCATACCCATTATCATCTTGTGACAGTTGCTCATGGCGAGCACTGAACGCTTGTCTCTGTGTTTACCTGTTCCATTCTATCCAATATATCTCTTCTTTGGGATGAGTGACCGATCTGCACTCACAGTATTCAGGTGTACACATACCATGGATTCTCTATAAGGCAATATGATTTTTCTGTCTTATTATCTATCCCTGTCTTCTTGATCCCAAACATTGTTTGGTTTTTTGGCTGCTTGCTGCACATTGGTAGTGGATGGTTAGCGAAACTCTCCACAACGACTCAAGATCTCTTTCTAGAGTTTGGTACAGCTAATTCAGATCCTTCATTTTGTATTGTATAGTGAGATTGTTTTCCAATGAGGCTAATTACTGATTTTATCAACATTGAATTACTTCAGGCCCTTTTGTCGGCCGAGGTGCACCATTCTCTGTAGATCGCCTCCCTGTAACTCTTTCGCTAGTCTGTCCTGGACTTAACTATCATACTGTTAGATATTCTCTATGTATCACCCTGAAAATTTTGCTCACGCCTCTCACTGATTTTACCCATTTTGTCAAGCATTATGAGTATGTTTTGACTGCCGCGTAAGGTCCCAGATACGACTCCTACGTCGAGTACTCCATCTTGTATCTCTCTCCATTGCTGAAACTAATAATATTCTTATCTGCCCATATTGGATTGTGGACCTATCCCAGCAATGTGGACCCGACATGTCATACGTCCGTGCGTCATGAGAGATAGCTCTCACCGTGCTAGTGTGTCCCCTGGATGGGCCAGTTACTATGTCGTGTCAAAGTCCAATTTAATTTAAATACAGTATTTTTAGACTGATTATTGGATCAGTTATTTACATAGTCTAGACTGTTATGTTTTGGAACGTGTGCTCTAGTCCATATGTTAATCATTATCCTAACACCAACCTTACCTTCGATACTCCGATATCTCTGCCTTGACGTATGATGTCTCATTGGCCCTTGACACCCCCCCTGTAAATCAACACCCCCCTATTTCAAATTCCTGGGGAAACTACTGGAGGAGGAAAACTAGCAGCAAATGGGATGGAAATTGAGCAAAATCAAATGATAGGCGCATAACAGAAAATACCAGGCATTGATGTATATTGTAAGGTCTCCAAGGGAGCGTAGGGGAAGCCATTATTTGAACTGGGTAAGCACTCACTCAATATTATTAATTAACCTTTGCAATTGTATTTAACCTGGTGACGTGCATGGCACAACCCGCAGGTGTTAACTGCAATTACCACATGGTACGGAACAATCAGGCACTGAGGGCTATGGGCACAAGGTAATGTGGTGGCAGGCTATCAGATCTGAGCTGGTAATTAAGCTTAGAGGGGTTCATGCTAGCTTCTCAGTTTATGAACTCTAAGGTTCAAATCTGAGTAGGAAAGCTACGACAACATGTCTGCCGTACAAATAATTGACCAGCTTCCTGAAAACATGTGATTTTATCACAGAGCAGAGATTAACATCTAGACCATCAATTGAACAAGTAATTGGATGACTAACATTCAACAGCTGACCAGCACCAAATGTTTGCAGAATGATGAGTGTGTATGACCTGTGGAATGCCAACGTTTTCAGTGACTGACCCCGGTAGATAAGACTGCTACCTACAATACTGGATAATCTCAGCAGAATGACTATTGCTACTGCTGCTCTTTGTTCCCTCTGTGTTAGCAGCATTAACAGGATTTTAAATCCCATCCAATCAAGACAACCTGGGTATTTTCTCCAATAGAGTAGCTGTGTGTTCTACTCCTAATGCCTCAATAAAACAAGGCTGATTGTTTTTTGTGGACTTCTAAATGCTGGACTAAAACACACAAATTATAGTATGTAGATATTACAGTGAAGGATTTTAAGGAACTTGAAAAGCATATTTCTATCTAAAAATATTGTATCTACTGTAGTCAAAAGTAACTGTGAACTTAAAGAAGTTAGTGGAAATATATATTTTCCTTTGATTTCTCTGTGCCTTTTGACAGCACTTTGTGTATAGTTATATTAATAGTGCGATGGGAACAGGTCAGCTATACAATATAGCCTGGATCACTTGGTAAGGTGGGCTCATTTGAACACCATGCATTTTAATACATCATAGAATATTATAGAATATTAGGGATGGAAGGGACCTCAGGAGGTCATCTAGTCCCCAAATGCAAGGTCCTACATCTAGGAAGAAAATATGACCTGCATTCTTATAAGAAAGATGACTATATCCTGGAATGCAATGACACTGAAAAGAGCTTAAGAGTCATGGTCGATAACCAAATGAGCATGCTTTCTGAGTTTAATGCGGTAGCTATGAGGGGTAATGGGATTCTTTGATGGATAAGCAGGTGAATATGAAGTAGGAATAGGATGGTGATATCACCTCTGTATACATCATAGTGAGACCATTACTGGAATACTATGTCCAGTTCTGGTGTCCACACTTCAAAAAGGATGTGAAAAATTGAAAGGTGTTCAGAAAAGAGCTATATAAATGATTAGAGAACTAGAAGATGTTTTTAAAAGCACGACTGAAAAAGTTCAATCCATTTAGTTTATCCTAGAGGAAGTTAACAGGCGACTAGATCACCGTCTACAAATATTTACAGATTTCTGTTAAATTAAGATCCATCTACTATCAGTAAGGGGCATTATGTGATCCAGTGGCTGGAAGCTAAAGCTAGACAAATTCAGACTGGAAATACAATGCAAAAATTTGTGAATGTAATTAATCACTGGAACAATTACCTAAAGATGAAACAGATTCTAAATCACTTGAAGTCTTTAAATCAAGACTGAATATCTTACTAAAAATATGCGATAGCTCAAAGAGAAGCTATGAGCTTGGTGCAGGAATGACTGTTTGAGGGTCTAGGGGCCTGTGTTAAATGCAGGACATCACACTAGATGACCATGATGGTCCTTTCGCAGTGGTCTTAAAGCCTATAAATTTATAGTCATTTTCATTGCTTTCCCTGTCTAGTTAAGTCCTGATTCTAGAAACTCCTGTCCACAGATTATTATCTGCCTGCGTGGCTTTTACCATGGTTGGACGGTGGCTCCAAGTCCCTCTCCCGACCCGGCTGCAGCTGAGTCAAGCAGCTGTGGTGAGCTGGTGCGAAGTCACGGACCCTTCACCTTCACCTGCCCTGGGCCAGGCAGGAAGCCTGGGGCCGGGCACATGGCCCGGGGGCTGCTCTCAGCCCCCCGCACTGTGGGCAGGTGGGGGGTCTGCACGTCTCCCACAACTGCCCAGGCTCCCTAGTCGGACTCCACACTGGCTTGGATGTGGGGTGGGACCTTGGGGGGAAGAGGAGGGGAAGGGGGCAGGATCCTGGTGAAAAGTGGACAGGACAGGCCCATCCACTTGCAAAAAGTGGGAGGGCTATGGCCCCTTGGCCCCCTACTGGTTCTGGCACCACCGCATCCATTAATGACCAAAAAATAGCTCAGAGGCATCCTCTGACAGCAGTGCTTTTTGTCCTTAGCTGTGGAGACTGATTGTTGGGAAGACTCATCAGCACGATCCTGCTGACACTGTGCTTCAGTGCATTAGTTCTGGGTTCTCAGTGGACAAAGAGGGAGAGTCAAGAAGTAAATATGGCAGCTGGAAGTTATTTATTTATTTAGATTTGAACAATGAAAAACCCATATAAAAACCTTCCAAGTGACCTATTAATTCACCATATAAAAACATAACAAGAGTCAGCCAGCAGCATTCAACAACTTGTTACCTGTCTGAGTGTAATTTGGTCAACCAGCAACATTTAAATGCTCCTGTGCAGGTACAAAGTTGGCACGTGGTCAGATGTGAAACACCAGCAGGGGGAAGCCCTAGTCTTGCAGTTTTCCTTTCCTTTTAGAAAAAAAATGGCTGTTCTCTGAATGTTAAGGACCTGGTGTAGCTCCAGAAAGAAGAAAGGCATCTGAGAAAAAACTGCTGTTGCGCCAGGCAACTGGGACCTTTATAAGTTAGGTTAAGATGTGACTGGGAAAGGAACCTTGCCTGGAAACTATCTCTCTACTGCTTCACTTTCCCCCTTGCACCATGCAGTGTCTAATTCAGGTACCAGTCAGAGGCTAGTTTCAACCCCTCACACCTCACTGAGGATATTATTAAGTGCTCTTAAATTTGCAAGCAGCGATTTTATGATAAACTAGATATGTATCTACCACAGCTGGTGATATTGGATGTCAAAGTGGAAAAAACTTTGAGAAGTGAGTTACCGCTGAAAATCTTTCTGCTTTAATAATCAAGGACAACACTATTTCACACCATGAGCTAGAGACTATTGCTAGTTCGTATAAGAGCAGGAGTCACAGACTAATTAGTATTGCTGGAAGGGAAAATGAAATTGAAATAATGAAAGCAATGTGAGATTTTCTGGAACTACAACTGGAATAAAATCAGATCTATTACAGGTGCAGAAAACATATCTAAACCCAAATAAATAAAGAAGAGCCAGAGGAACTGCTGCTGAGGTATAAGTCCTAGGAGGCTAACCATTGTCCTTCCTATCTCACATGCAGATATTCTTCTCCAAATTCATGTCAACTTATCCTTTTGTTTCCTGACTTCCCTAAACAATCGGGGAAACCCACAGAAAGCTGGAGATGATTAACCTTGAATCTATGCATTGTTGAATGCAGGTCAGAGTCTGCTGTTCCAGGGCTTGTCTATACATACAGCACTGCAGCTGCACTGATGCGGCTGCGCAGCGCTACTGCAGCGTATCTGAAGTCAACCCATCGGCATAATAAAACCACCTCTGCAAGAGGCAGCAGTTTTGTCAGTTACAGAAGTTCTGCCGCTGACAAAGCACCATCCACACTGGCACTTATGTTGGTGTAACTTATGTCACTCAGGGGGGTGGGTTATTCACACACCTGAGCAATGTAAGTTTTGCAGACATAAGCTGTAGTGTAGACATAGCCTAAAAGAAGTTTACATCTAAAATGACCCCATAGAATGACTATCTTTCTGTAACTTCGGAAGAGGGTTTATAAAAGAATTCTCCTGTCTGCTGCTGTTTCACTGGGTGTTCTAACACTTAGGCCCAATTCTCCATAGTGTTGTATCCATACTAGCGCAAAGGGGCCATAAAACTGATGTTTTTGGCCCATGGAGAAGTCGCCAAGCATAGGGGAAATCCTTGGGTAGTGTATAGCTGGTGTGATGGCTCTAAGCTACTCCACCCCAAACACACCCTGGTGTCATAGTATATTTCCTCAATCTGAACCTTAGAGTTCAAATATGAGGTACTAGCATAAACTTCTCTTAGCTTAATTACCAGCTTAGATCTGATAGCGCTGCCACCAGCCAAAATTTCCAGTGTTTGGCTCACTCTGGTCTCCCCAAAACCTTCCCTGGGGAACCCCCAAGACTCAGATGCCCTGAATCTACAACAAAGGGAAATAACCCACTTCCATTCCTTTTACTCCAGAGTTTCCGCTTCAATTCCTTGAAACACAACCGAGAAGATTAAGAGTCTTCCTCACCAAGGTCATGCAGATTCAAACATACGTAGCTAACACAAGAGATTTCCCTTCCTTTGTTCTTAGTTAACAGAGAAAAACTAAAACAGGTTTTTAAAAAGAAGCTTATATAAAAAGAAGAAAAAAGACATAAAATATTCTGTATCAAGGTGACAATAAGCAGTGTGAATTTCTTAAAAAATATGAATAAACAGCTTATTCAAAAGATACATTAACATTCAGCAACTACACATGTAAAATACAAAAAAAACATAACAGCCTATTGTTTTTCTACCTTATGTATTACAATTTTTTGAAACTGAAGTTAGAATCTTGAAGATAGAAAGATCCCTCTCATAGCTGAGAGCCAGACAAAGACACAGACCCAAACATTCCCTCCCTGAGCTTTGAAAAATCTAGTTTCCTGATTGGTCCTCTGGTCAGGTGTTTGGTTCTCTTTGTTAACCCTTTACAGTTAAAAGAAACATTAACCCTTAGCTATCTGTTTATGACACCTGGTAGCTCCTGGTGGAGATGGCAAGTAGGGAGTCTGGCCTGGGGAACAAAAGCTAGGTTGATGCACTGCTGCTGGCTGTTCTTGGCTATGAGAATGCACATTATAGCCAAAGGCAGCCAGATGTAAATTTAAGGAGCCCTGAGGCTGCTTTTACTTGTGGCGCAAGTTAGGTAGGTCTCCAGATTGTTCAAGAATAGAAGCAGAAAGTTGGTTTAAAGCTGTCTTTGTATCTGCCCCCACACTGTGTGAGGTCAGCAGCAACAGAAATATTAATTTTCAGGCAACACGTGCTTTCTAAATGTTCCCCTTTAAAATTTCCCGTTTCCCAGTTTCAATTTACTCACTTAGTAACAATTTTAACATGTACTGCAACAGCTCCCTCCTTCTTCCTGCCATTAAACCCCCCCTCCCGGCCCCCCAGAACCTTATACCTTCCAGATGTTGTTGTTTACCTTTCTACTTACTTTTATTCTGCTTTGGATTAGATGCTGCTTTTACATACTTATTTAAAAAGGAATCAATTTGAAAATCTAGCCCATTACTTCAGCAGTCCATATGATCCTCCTGTGGAAATATGAATGTCTGGGCTAAATTTTGTCTTCATGTAACATCCATGAAAATCTGCAGTAATACCACAGATTTGAGTTTAATAATTTCATTGGTGCTAATGAATTTCTAATAATCACATTTAATCCTTAATCATTACACAAAATAGCCAATGATGTCCATCCTGTATGAAGGGTACAATCTGATCCTAGGAATATTTTAATTGAGCAATTAACATGCTCTGCGCATTATATTTCAATAAAACGTAAATTGGCTAATGTTGCTTCCTGTAAAATCATGGTTTACCAGAATCGAAATAAATGTCTCAGCCTAGAACTCTGGAAGGAACAAACATGCTGAAAAAAGATGTATTTTCTGTCCCTATACCGGGTCTATATTCTTATTTCTGTTACGATTGGCATACATCCATTCAGTTCAATGCCCAAATACTGTGCACAGATAACCAAGAACAGAACTTGGTCCAACACATTTAAATAGTTTCATACAGATACAGAATAATGGCTGCCTTCTGAGCCAAACACAGGCAGTGCATTTGACTAAAGCATCGTTGATTGTTTACATGGAAATAAAGGAATGCATATTTAATCCATTTATTAAAAGGGGAATGCAGGGAAAAGCAAAGCATTGTGCCAGCTGCTAGTAAGAAAGGAGGCTGAGATAGTTTTTGCTAGAAATTGTGTTGAAGTGTTGAAAGTGCTGCTTAGCAATATTACTGCTATCCGGTCAAAGGGAAAGCACAGGAAAATCAAATTCACTTCAGAAGGCTTTTGCTCTGCATAATATTAAGAGAAGTGGATGGTGATGGTTCTTCACTGTTAGCATTTCAGAAAGAGATAGGGGAGGCAGGAATTGGAAAATTGCCACTTCTAGGATATTCAGTCCAAGCCATTCTTCTAGATTAACCAGGTCTTAGAATTGCTTGTAGAAGAGAGAGGCTCAGGAGAGCTGGGCTCATTTTCTGTCTCTGAAAAGACTTCCCGTGTGATTGTAGGTAAGTCTTTTAATCTCTGTACTTCAGTTCCCTTTTTGTAAATATAAGAATAATATTTTGCCTGTCTTCTCTCTTTAGACTATAGGCTCCTTGGGGAAGTGCCTGTTTCTTGAGCTGTCTGTACAGCGGGGCCCTGTTCTTGGTTGGGGTCTTTAGAGGCTACTGTAATATAAGTAAATAGTAACTAAAAAATTCCTCTTCCCCCTCATAGAGGAGAGAAGTTCTGAAAACACCTGCAATGGTTACAGGCCAAGTGGTGCCACAGAGCCCCAGTTGCAGTCCCTCTGGAGTACACCTTTCTGGTGACAGATTTCGCTACCTTCCTCTCCCAGCAAAACCCTGGGGTTCTACCACTTAGACTGGCTCTCTGGTCAAAGCCCCCATTTACCTTTGCCTGAATAACAACAAACACTGTCAGAAAGATAGAATTTGGTCAGAGGGAAGTAGGGAGGTCTCTTGCTTCAGTCTTTCAGGAGAGGTTTGAAAGGCTTTTTCCATCATCCACTGGATGATTTTTAGTTGATGTGGAATCATTCCTCCAAGCTGTGTCTAAAACCTGAGTGTCTTGGGTATTCTACTCAGTGCGCAGTAAGGATATGGTTAATTTAGATGAATTCCAGGAAACACAAAAGATGTTCTACAAAACTTCTTTGAAAAAAAGTTGGAGATGTCTGTGTCACAAGGCGTATTACTAGGGTAACTTACTTCCCTGATACCTGAGAGTTGAAATAATACTTACTGGGGTCCCTTGTTCATAGTTTCAGAAGCACAGGTGGTTTGTTCATCAAGTCTGTCATGCAGTATGATCAACAAATAATATTTTTAGCTATATAGTTACATGCTTTTTAACTTTTAACAGCCTTTTTCCCAAAAGCCTGGAAGAATAGTGCGTCTTGAGATGCTGCTTACATAGACAATAAGATGAAAAGGTTACTGTTAGCACTGAAATGTGGTTGATTAAAGTACAGTGTAGGCCAGTTTTCTGCTTGCAATAAGCCCCATGCAATTTTTTTTCCAGATGGAATTACACAAGTCTTAGGCCATGATCCAATTCCTGTTGAAATCAGTGGGAATCTTCAATGATGCTTTCAATGAGTGTTGGATCAGGTCCTCAATGAGCAATTTTTGGCCTGCTATAATCCCTGCTGCTTTAGCCTCTCTCTTCTGCCACAGATCAAATACAAAAATACTTTGGCTTCTAGCTGTAATTTAACATATGGTAAAATGAGTTCAGCACTTAGTTATGGTTCCCCCCTGCATCTTCGCTACTAGTGACAATTCCAAAAGCAGATTTAGAAAATGGAGGAGGAAACAGGAAAATCTAAGCAAGCGGTAGAGAAGTGAAAGTAGAGAGCTCCTGACATAAGAGGGGATTCTCCAGAGAGAAAAATCTCTTAGCATTACTGGTGTAAACTTGTAGAATAAAGTAAGACACATGGATTTCATGTCCAAAAGATGAAGGGTCAGATGCTCAGCTAATGTAAGTCAGAATTATTCAGTTTGATGAACAGAGCTATGCCAGTTTACACCAGCTAAGGATCTGGGCCAAAATGTTTTGTAAAATTTGTAGAAAGCCTCAGATCCTGCCTGACAAGATTGGTCCTCTTATTAGACATGGATTAATTTTGCCCTTAGAATTGATTACCTATATGTATATGTCCATTCTGCTGCTCCCGTGAAATGCGTGGAAGTAAAATCGTGTCACTTTGTCCACAAGAGGGTGGACAGATACTAGCTTCCCCCAAAAATTGATACAAAAGAAAGAGATCCAAAAGTTTGTTACCTTGTTTAACAGATGCAAGTGGTGTTAAACATGGTTTGACTTTTAAAGGTTTTGAAATATTCCATCAAATTACAACCAAAAATGGCCTCATTCTGGGATCAAGCAGTATTAACCCCACAGAGTGGAAAGACTTTATAGTGGAATTTATATAGTCTTCCAAGGACATGGCTCAGAAATTCCTTCAGAAATCTGTGCTGGCTGATAGTCTCTTGCTGTACACTGACTCTTGCTCAGGTAGTTTGTACAGGACAGGAGAACACTGTATGCTCTCTGCTGCCATAGTAAACTAATAATAGGCCAATGATGGTACCACAGGGAATGAAATAGCTTTAGGAGTTGGGAGGATCAGGATGGAGAAGACAAATCAAAACTGGTTGGCTTGAATTTAGTGCAGCAGTGAATACAGGCATGCAGGCTAAGTTTAGGCAATTCCTCTTGCTCCTCATTGCATCAGCTGTAATCACAATGTTGAGTTATGTACACTGGATCTCAAGCGACTATAGACATTTTTATTTAAAGGACACTTTACTGTTTTGCTAGTTAAGTCCCAAATGATGATGCTTTTTGCTTTTTTCTGCTGTGTTTGAGGCAACAGCAAGATATCTTGGAGGTATCTATGCTGGGTTGCTAGTCAAGCAAAACACTATAGGTAAGGATATGATTATGACCTCCTAAATGAGCTCCGTGACATTTTCTGCCTCCAGGCTGGAGCTTGCAGCCAGCCCCCAACCCTGCAGCTCCCAGCCCCTGCACTGGTGGGGGCACCCTGCAGCTGTCCAGCCGGGGGTGGCAGGGATTCCCTGCAGCTGCCCAACTGTGGTGGGCGGCAGGGGGACTCACCCCCACCCCGCAGCTGCCCAGCCCCGCAGGAAGAAGAACCCCAGAGCTCGTACTGACCGCAGTGGTAGGGGACCCAGGAACCCCAGCAGCAATGGGTGCTGAACCCACCTTCACATTTTGTCAGGGATATTTTTAGTGAAAGTCAAGGACAGATCACAGGCTTCCATGAATTTTTGTTTATTATCCGTGACTTGTCCATGACTTTTACCAAAAATTATCCGTGACAAAAACTTAGCCTTAACTTTAGGCAATGATCAAAAGTTATTATTTAGCAGTCATCCATTGGTAATATATAGCAGAACTTGAGTCAAGGGCAGATGCCGCCTGGGTTAGGGCATTCTTCAGGAGTACTAGGCAGCCAGATTTGCAGGTATGTATTTCATGATGGGCACAATTGCCACTATGATTCAATTCTCTCTCTTTTCCAGGATAAGATCTTTTATTGCTTGATATTTTGCAAAAAGCTAGAAAGTAAAAGCAATCATGGCCTTTCTACCTGACACTTATTCTTACAAATAGCACATTTGAAGAGGTAAACGTGTGTATGTGTGTTTAGAGGCAAAGCTGCAGAAAAATCAGAACTATATGCTGGAAGCTGCCACTAAATAGACAGACCATATTTGCCAACTGACAGCAGCAGCTACTGACATGGTTTCATTGTTTCAACTACACAGCAGGGCCTGGCCACAAAAAGGTATCAGACTATTGGGACTATGTACAAGTTGAAAATCTGCTAGACTGTTTTACACAGGTATTGAGTGAGGTGCCCTAAATCAGTGATTTGTCTAACATTATACTGAAATGCCATTCAATGCACATACATGTTTAACAAAGCTGCTAACTACCAGGTACCTTCCGTTTTGGTTATATTAAATGCTGTGGATTTCCTAAACAGCTGCTGTGTTCCATCAACTCAGGGGTGGATGAAGTTTATTTAAATATGTGTGTGTGTCTGCATATATATATATACATAAATCCCTAAGAGTGTAAGTTGTTAGGGATTTTACATGTAGGTCTCACTAATTCAAAATATTTCTCTCTGTAGTGCAATGAGTCATTTAAAATCCAATGGCATGATTTTCAGTGGTGTTAAGTATCCTCAGCACCCATTGATTTTGATAGAAACTGTATAGCTCAGCATCTCTGAAAACCATGTTCATGTATGCGGCTCTGTTTCTGAAATGTTGACCATGTTTTGAGAAGGTTGCATTGGCCTCCTGTAACTATAACATCAATACAGTTCTTCATTTAATGTCATCTTCTGTTAGCCTCTACTTCCACTCAGGGTAACGGTCCCTCCCAAGATTACTTGTCATAGCAATAAAGTAGTTCTTGGGGCTGTTCCTCATTTCCCTCGCAAAACTGAAGCCAGCTTTCATATTAACCAAAAGAATTCTGTGTTCTTATCCCCTAACCCTTCTCTCCAGACGGAATGCTCATGTTATTCCTTCCATGTGGTCTCGACCTTAAAGTCTTGCATTGATGGAACAAAAGAAGGTGATCTAAGTTCATATCTTCAAAGTGTTAAAATGACTTTTTAAAGTACCATGATCCACTCTGGTAAGATAGATCTGGTTTGCCAAGGTGGAAGGGATTCATTATGCAGTTGCTGTGAAGGCTCACTCAGCTAGGATGATTTCCTCTTCTTGGGAAGAAAGGAAAGCAACATCTGTCATGGAAATATGCAAAGCAGCTTTATGGAAATCCATTCGTTATTTTACCAACCAATGCAGACTTGGTACAGCAACTTCTTCAGATGTAGTCTTTGGCCACAGGATGTTTGGTGCTGTAGTTCAATAATTCTTTCTGGCCTACCCTTAATTTTCTTTTCTTACAAAGCCACTGCTGCTTAGGGCCCATCTGGAGCTGAATGTAATAAAATTAGCATCAAGATACAAGTTACCAGGAGAAAAGTACTATTCAGATGACAAATCATTAAAGAGAGCCTGTATTTCCTGACAATTTCTCTGCTATGAATCTCTGTTTCACTCAAAGGGCAAATAGTTACCCATAGCTCTATATTTAATTTATCTGGCTTGGCTCACTCTTTTTAGTTTGCTAGTAATTTTGCAAAGTGCTCCTGTGGCAAACTCAGGACAATTAGCTACCAGGAGAGGGGTAGTAATTGGTCCCGGAAGGCTCAGCCCTGGAGGAATAAGGTTCAGCTGGGACAGGGGTTATCAGGGAACTAATTAGGTTCAGCTGGCCCCAATTGCTGGAGACCTTTTTAAATCCTCCCTAGCAGGGAAGCAAGAGGGAAGAGGAAGAGAGAAGCAGAGTAGCTGCCAGCAAGTAGGGACAGCTGAACTCTGAGACTCTTCCTGCAAGGCAGATTGCATTCTCCCCAGAAGGAGAGGAAACTAGAGCAAGGGGCTGGCTGAGAAGGGATCAGCCAGACCCTGCGAGATTGGGAAGGTTTCTTTTTCTTTTACTTTGCCCAAGCCTGTGTCTCCGAGGCTAAGAAGAACTGAGCTAACAAAAGGAGAGGCAGGTACTTTGCCACACTTGGTGTCAGCAGTGGGATGGTCTAGTGAGTGAGGCTCTGTGGCAAGCCATCACCGGGCAAGGTAAAAACCACAAAAAAAAAAATAATAATTTTTTTTTTTGAAAAATGGAGGATGTACTGAAGGCACTGATGCAGGCCACCGCAGCCCAACAAGAGGCTCCCAGAGTGCAGGTGGCTGCCCAGCGGGAGTCCGTATGGGTGCAACAGGAGACCAACCAGCTGCTGATGAGCCAGGCAGCCCAAGATCGAGCAACCCTGACCGAGGTAGTAAACCAGTTGAGGGCCCTGACCACGATGACACATGGGGCCCAGGGGAGTCGGCCGCTGCGGGCGAGCAACTACTTGCAGAAGATGACAACAGATGACGATATAGAGGCGTATCTCCTTGCGTTCGAGAGGACGGCACTGCGGGAGGCCTGGCCCCAAGACCAGTGGGCCGGTCTGCTGGCTCCATTCCTATGTGGAGGCCCAGAAAGCCTACTTCGACATGACTGCAGAAGCAGCTATGGATTACTCTCGGCTGAAGGCGGAAATCCTGGCGAGGGCAGGCGTGACGCCGGCCATAAGGGCCCAGCGCTTCCACGAGTGGAAGGTACCGGGAGGACAAACCACCGAGGTCCCAGCTATTTGATTTGATACACCTTGCTCGGAAGTGGCTCCGCCCCGAGGCCCATGGGCCGAGAAGGTAGTAGAGATCCTGGTATTGGACAGGTACATGAGAGGGTTGCCGCGCCGGACATACGGGGGTGGGTCCGCCAAAATGATCCCTCCTCTTATGACGATCTAGTTGCTCTCGTGGAGAGGCACTTAGCAGCCCAAGAACTTTCTCAGACCACCGGGGGAGGAAGGCGCCAGTATCGGAGGCCAGCCTCTACGCCGAGGCCCCGGTTTGCCCTAGCTCCAGGCCGGAAAATGGAGGGGAGGCAGGAGGCGGAAGAGCCGCCAGCAGTCCCGGAGAGACTGGAGGACTGGGGAAGAAAGGCTCAGGGAATACATCCCAGCAGCCCGAAAATAGGGGGCTGCCCAGGGTGGGGTACCGATGTTATGCCTGTGGTGAATTAGGGCATATTGCTGCCCAATGCCCTAATCTTGGAGAGCCTATGCAGTGTGAACTGGGAGATATCGGGGACCATGCGAGCTAATAAGTCTAGTCGGGGTTGCGATGGTCCCTCATAGATACACTAGGGCCGTTAAGCTGAACGGTGTAGAGACCACAGCATTAATAGACTCGGGCAGTGCAGTTACACTGGTCTCAGGAAGCTGGTCAGGCCGGGCCAACTATCCCAGGCCAAACGCTCGGGAATATCCTGTGTA
The DNA here is from genome assembly GCF_003597395.2 of Chelonoidis abingdonii. Classification (NCBI taxonomy): domain Eukaryota; kingdom Metazoa; phylum Chordata; order Testudines; family Testudinidae; genus Chelonoidis; species Chelonoidis abingdonii. The sequence goes on along the minus strand of NC_133778.1, from coordinate 21,702,773 downwards.
CATGGGGATATCAGCTACTACCCAACCGTCCCCTGTACGCATCGAAGTTCTCGGAAACCCCACCGAGGTGACAGTGGGAGTCGTTCCGAAACTCCCTTACCCTGTCCTTATCGGACGAGACTTCCCGGGGTTTGATGGCCTACTCCCCGGGAACGAGGGAGAAGGAAGGGAGGACCCTGGGATCCAAAGGGTGGCCCAGATAGGGGACCCTCTCCCCGCTTTCCACGAGTTTAGCCAGGATGTGTTCTCCCCACCGGGGAAGTCCAGGAAGACTCGGAGGGAACGGAGGGCCGATAAAAGGAGGGGGACGAGGATCCTGACCCGTACCTGACACCTACACTGGCAGGGAAAGAAGGGACTCGGCTGACAGCGGGACTAGGTCAGCCAACTCCAACCCAATTGTTGGACCGGGTCCCCCGGGGCTGTCCCTGAGGGGGAGACGGAGGTGGACCCCCCCGAAATGGGACAAATAGGGACCGCACGTGGGGAATTTTGGTCAGGATCAGGCCAATGATCCCATATACCACAACATTTTTTAAGGAAGTAGTCGAGGTGAATGGGGTCCCAGTGGAGGGAGAGCTAAGGGCCCGGACCATATTACATGATTAAAAAAGATCTGCTGTATAGAGTAGTCCGCGTCCAAGAGCAAGTCATCGAACAACTCTTGGTCCCCCGGAAGCATCAAAGAGCGGTAATGGATCTGGCCCACAGTCATCTGTTTGGGGCCATCTAGGGATGGATAAGACCCTCGATCGGATTCTACAGAGGTTTTTTTTTTGGCTGGTATTTATGCAGCCGTCCGGCGATATTGTTCCTCCTGTCCGGAGTGCCAATTACATGGGCCCCGACCATACTTAAGGGCCCCTCTGGTACCTCTACCCAATTATTGAGGTTCCGTTCGAGCGAATAGCTATGGACATAGTGGGGCCATTGGAAAAGTCAGCCCGGGGCCATCAGTACATCCTGGTAGTACTAGATTATGCCACCCGATACCCCGAGGCCATCCCCCTAACGAAATACCATGTCCAAGTCCATAGCCAAAGAATTAGTCCAGATATTCTCCAGAGTAGGGATACCTAAGGAGATCCTGACGGACCAAGGGACCCCCTTTGTTTCTAAGCTGATGAAGGACTTGTGTAACATGCTCCACATACGGACCCTCAGAACGTCGGTCTACCACCCCCAGACCGATGGCCTCGTTGAACGCTTTAATAGGACGTTGAAGAACATGTTACGGAGGTGATCAGCTGCGATGGAAAAGACTGGGATGCCCTGCTACCTTATGTGCTGTTTGCCGTCCGGGAAGTTCCTCAGGCTTCCACTGGATTCTCCCCCTTCGAGCTGTTTATTATGGTTGGCACCCGGGGCATACTGGACCTGGCTTAAAGAAGATTGGAAGAGCGCCGAAACCCGGGGAGAAACATTGACTAAGGACACATGTGAATAATAATGAGAGACCCAAATCGCACAAGAGCAACCCCCTTGTGCCGCGACACATAGAGAGAAGGCACAAGCGTAGATTAGCAACGGAACGTACTACAATCGTCAAGCAAGTCCCTGTGAGGTTCCAGGAGTGGGACCGGGGTGATGTGTCATACCCACGGAGAGCAAGTCCTGGCAGATAGAGCAGGAGCCCTATGAAGGTAATCGGAAGCAGTTAGTAAAGATGACTATAAAGGTCCGGCACGCCAGAGTCGGCCGTCGAAGCTGGAGGCAGATCTTACCAATTGTAAATAAATCTGCTGAAACCCTATGGCAGGATAGAGACCCAGGTAGCTTGCGCATGAGGCGCCACCCCTAAGAGTGTCAGGCCAACCTGGGTGGGGAATATTCCCTGATGCTGACCACCCAGAACACGATCGAGGCGTCAGCCTGGTCAAAATGCAACAAGATGTGTTCTCCGGAGAAGCCAGGCCCAGGCTACGGAGGTTCGACCAATCACATCTCACAGAGCCGGAGTGAGGTGCCGATCAAGCCATACTGGATACACCAGGAGGACCGAAAGAGAAGAAATACGGAAAGAGTCAAGGAAGATGCTAGGCCCTAGGAGTCATGGAAGAGTCTCATAAGTCAAATGGATCCCAGTTCCACGTGGTTTATGCCTAAGCACAGACGGCAGATATGAGGTTCTGCTAATGACTTCCGCAAGCTAAACAGAAAAGGTGTCCTGATTTTGACGACCTACCTTTACCCAGAGATCGATGAGCTGACTGACAGACTGGGAAAGGCCGTTTTATGTCTACCCTTGATCTTACTAAGGGCTATTGGCAGATCCCCCTGCTAGGCGCAAGGAGAAGACGGCCTTTGCAATCCCGGAAGGACTATATCAGTACACTGTTCTTCCCTTTGGATTGCATGGGCACCCCGCTACCTTCCAGCGCTAATGGACAAACTGTTACGGTCCCATAGGGATACGCTGCTGCCTATCTTGATGACGTCATCATATATAGCCCCGACTGGGAGACACACCTCGGAAAAGGTAGAGCAGTCCTAGATACCCTGAGAAAGGCAGGACTGACCGCCAATCCCTCAAGCTGTTCGATCGGTTAGCTGAGGCCAAATACCTTGGGTATAAGTGGGGAGGGGTGTGGAGCCCCAACTCAACAAGCTAGATTGCCATACAAAGTGGGCCCGCCACTCCGAAAAAAACAGGTCCGAGCATTCCTGGGACTCATGGGGTACTATAGGCGGTTCATTCCCCACTTCGCCACCAGGCATGCCATAACGGACCTGACCAGGGCTCGGGGCCCAGACATAGTTAAAATGGTCTGCTGCGGCCGAAGCCACTTTTGCAGATCTGCGAACGGCCCTCTGCACGGACCCCGTACTAGTAGCCCCAGACTGGGGGCAGGAGTTTTCTACAGACGGATGCCTCTGAAGTAGGCTGGGGGCGATGCTTTCCAAATGGTCGGAGATGACGAACACCCCGTCCTCTTCTCAGTAGAAAGCTCCTGTCTAGGGAACAGAGTACCCATCGTGGAAAAGGAATGCCTGGCAGTAAAATGGGGCCATAGAAAGCCTCCGCTATTATCCTACTGGGACGGAAATTTGCTCTGGTCACGGACCATGCCCCGTTTGCAGTTGGTGCACCAAAACAAGGAAGGATGCACGAGCAACGAGATGTTCCTATCGCTCAACCCTTCCACTTCACGTTCGGCACCAGTCCGGAACCCAACACGCAATGAGGATGGCCTGTCGAGGGGTTGCACTGCTTTCCGACCCAAGCTAGCCCAACCCGTAGTGTTGAGCGGTAGGGGGGGGAGATATGTGGCAAACTCAGGACAATTAGCTACCAGGAGAGGGGTAGTAATTGGTCCCGGAAGGCTCAGCCCTGGAGGAATAAGGTTCAGCTGGGACAGGGGTTATCAGGGAACTAATTAGGTTCAGCTGGCCCCAATTGCTGGAGACCTTTTTAAATCCTCCCTAGCAAGGAAGCAAGAGGGGGGAGGAAGAGAGAAGCAGAGTAGCTGCCAGCAAGTAGGGGCAGCTGAACTCTGAGACTCTTCCTGCAAGGCAGATTGCATTCTCCCCAGAAGGAGAGGAAACTAGAGCAAGGGGCTGGCTGAGAAGGGATCAGCCAGACCCTGCAAGATTGGGAAGGTTTTTTTTTCTTTTATTTTGCCCAAGCCTGTGTCTCCGAGGCTAAGAAGGACTGAGCTAACAAAAGGAGAGGCAGGTACTTTGCCACAGCTCCAAGTTATTCTTTGCAAGACTGAGAACAACAGATCCTAGAGATTTCTGAGACAAAAGCATGTTCCTTTTAGCTGTAAATAAGAATGTAGTAAATGGTGTGTTTGTGTGACTCCTGTTTGGATTTCCAAATATATTTTAGGATGAGCACTGTGTGAGGGATGCTCCCAATTTGATCCACCCTCTCAAGTTCACAGTGATGCCTTTTGTTGTTTCTGTGATGTGTGATCCTTATTCATATGCAATTTAACCACCCTGTCTTCAATCCAGTTATTTGCATGAGTCCAAGGAAACTCTTACCTTGCACCTCGCCATATTTCACTGGTTGAATTCTGATGGGATTGCTGTCCCAGGGATCTGTGAACTCAACGTTTAACTCTTATACAACCTTTCTGGGTGGTACCCCTTTCCTCAGTAATGCAAACAACGTGTCTCCAAGGTCAAACACTATGAATGCTTATCGAACAGTATCAGGGGTGATGAGAGAGCTCAGCACCTTGTGAGATTGGGCCCAAAGCCATGTACTGAGCAAGTTGATTGTGTTTGGTAATGAAGAAACTGCCTCAAGGAAAAATATTTAACTAACAGCCACCAATTCAATGTAAACATATGGAGTTTTACAGTGAACAATTCATGCACAGGACTAAAGCTAGGACAGTCATTGCATTTTATGACAAATACAAAGGGCATGCAACCAAATTCATCCTTGATATAACTCCACCGGCCTCAGTGGATTTACGTCTGAGATGAATTTGACCTGCAACATTTAAAAGAAATGTGGGGAAAGGAAGCAAGAGCTTTTTTGATCCATAAAGTCATTTATTCTAAAATCAATACCTATATTGCATTTAGTCCCTTGACAATGAGAGTTGGGGATTTCTTGAAATTCAATCTCATCAGATACAGTATTTGCTGTAGTTGGAATAATGTTAAATATGCTGCAGCTTAGTACTATGAAATCCTTGTTGACAGTGCAAAAAATAATTGTTTTTACTGATTATTCCTGCACCAAAGTGTTCACCGGTACACAGCCTCATCATTCCTATCTTGGGGCTAGATCTTGCACTAGCATATGGGGTACTGACTTCTATGGTCAGGGTGGATTTTGCTCCAGAGATGTTAATGGGAGTTGGGTGGCTCTATAGCATGCAACTCTTAAAATACAGAAGTTGTTGTTTACGAGGGTTAAAATATTTGGGCCCATTGTTGGTCCAATTAAAATAACGACAAGTTTTGCCAGTCACTTCAGCAGAAGCAGGCTAAATCCTATTGTCTCTGGTAGTTAACAAGATTAACTAGTTATTTAAAATTATCGTCTGGTAATACCTTGTATAAGGGGTGCTAGGTGCTGCTAATTATTGCAGATTAAAATGGGGGGAGATAAAATTTGTGTCTTGCAAGTTGTTCTTTAAAATTATTGATATAATGGTAAACTGCTTGGGTTTAATGAAGTAAACAAATGTTGGCATTGACGGCAGCTAGAATTAGATGTATTTCATTATAAGGAAGACCATTCAATTATAATAATTGCAAAATACTTTCCTAATAGAATTGGAAACCAGTTCTACATCCAAAGTTCCAGTGATGCCAATGGGGAATCTTCGATGTGCATGGAATTAGGCCTGCGATGAGTAACAATTTTTTAAGAGGACTTGGGACAAATATAGTGGCAAAAGAATACGTTTTCTGACATGGATTGTGCACTATATTTGAATTTCTGCAGTATAACTTGATAAAACTTTGTAAAATCTGCAGCGGAAGAAAAGATAGTTCTGAGAATACATGTAATCAGAAGGAACTGCTGGGAGCTGTGAAACTGATATGAAAGCATGGCAGGTGTGTAGAAGAGAATCCCTAATGACAAAATAGTTTGACTTTCCTAAACCTTAGTGACATTTGCCAGTCTGTTTCTTGGTACTGTATATGGAATGGTTTCCCAGCTGAAGATACTGGTAGTCTGGTATTGATGGTAATTCCTTTTTGAATTTATGGATCTATTCTTCTCTTGATACAATTCCCTAACTCTTGTTAATATTAATGGAATGTGCATCAAGGAAGGCAGACGAGATCTCTCACTGCGCTTTTGATGGTGAACGCAAGTTTTGGTTGAACGGTAGAAAAAAATGTGTGTTAATCACATGGGGTACCACAGATGATCTAGGGCTCTATCCTCAGCTACCTTGTATATATGACACACGAGAGTGAAAGGGCCCTCTTATTGCCCTGCACATGAAATAAGTCCCATTTTCTAAAATGGATTTAGACACTTAGGCGCCTAAGTCCCACTGACTTTCCAGGAGAGTTACGCTCCTAAATGCCCTATGTCATTTTTGAAATGGGGATTAGGGCCCAAAGTCACTGAGGCAAGATTAAAAAATGTATTTAGGCACCTAGAGATGCAGATAGGCACCTAGTGGGATTTTCAAAAGGACCTAGGTGCCTTATTCCCATTGACTGCATTTGCAGGTAGCTAAACATCTTTAAAAATCTGACCTTTAGGTGCTTTTGAAAATGTTTCCCTTAGGCTCATAGACTAGAGAGTCAATCTGTATTTTAATACAGTACTGGGTTTCAATGATTTATAACCCATTCCTTTTGTTTGGGGTGAGCTTTCTGCCCAACTTCAACATGGCTGCCATCTGACTTAACTCCTGGCAAAAGCAGATTTTTTTTTTAAATGCTATTTTGCTTTTACAGTATCTACTGCTATCAGTTTCAAAGTACGGCAGCCTCAGGGGACGGATGCATTCTGTGCCAAGGCAGCTAGAGGAATACAATGGAAAGCATTGTTTACACATGAGGTTCCCATTGCATTGGTTGAATTTTCACAACACAGAAATCTGACCTTTAAAGTTGACAGCACTGCATTTAGTGTGCTTGTAATTTATTTGGAGACCTCATTGATTTTATTTTGGCCTTTACTGTCTATCATGCTACTGTTGTTCGGAAAACCGGCCAAAGGCAATCCAAAACACAGTTGACAAGAAGTAGATCTAGAGAGTTAAATGCCTCACTATCTAAGAATTTACTTCTTATAGAAACAATTCATCTGAATGGAGATATAGGAAATACCCCTTGGCTGAGAGATACAGGAACTTTATTCATTATTTTTATGATTAATATCAGCAAACTTGCACATGTAGAAACTGGTGTTCAGACCTTTCCTTTTCAAAGGTCAAGTAAAAAACTTGAAAAGCAGTATGGATTTTTATTGTATGAAGTGTTGGCACTGAAGAAACTTGTGGATCAACAAAGTTATTCTGCTAGAGAGCAAAATAAGTTGGATTTGAATGATTTGTGAAAGTTACAGACAGAGTAAGTGCGTCTTCAATGCCTGGAAGAAGTGATGAGAAGAGCTGGCTGTTTTACAGTTGCCCATCTACTGAACTGATCTACAGTGATACCCGTCACGGTAGACACCACTCAAGACAAAATGGGCATACATTGCATTGCTTCAGTCCAATAGCTGCAGGTCCAAATCTTGTGACACTTTGGGATATGAAGATTTAGATGGGAAGTGAGATGCTTTTGGTGCAACCAATAGGGAGGAATGTCCCCCAACTTCTATTAACCTGAAGAAATCCTAGCTCAACTTTTCCGCTCCTCACTCCCAACTTTCTATAGGCAGTTGCATCATTATGAGAAGCTAGGAATACAGAAGGTCAGATTGACTGAGACCCTAGGGTTTTTCACCTTCCTCTGCAGCATGGGGTCTGGGTCAGTTGCTGGTTTGAATTAGAGTAAATAGTGGATTCTCTATAACTTGAAGTCTTTAAATCATGAATTGAGGACATCAGTAACTCAGCTAGAGGTTATGAGCCGATTACAGGAGTGGATGGGTGAGGTTCTGCGGCCTGCAATGTGGAGGTCAGATTAGACAATCATGATGGTCTCTTCTGGCCTTAAAATCTGAGTAGGCATCTGAGTGTCTTAGTAAATGTCTGGAGGTTAACGGAGGAAAATGTGACCTTGAACTTGTCCTCAAACAATTTGATGCCAAGAGACAGGGAACCAGACAATGGGACCTGTGGGGACGGTGCTGGGGGTGGTGGCAGTGCATGGGAGCTGCCTCTCTCTATCCCCTCACCAAGGGCCACAGAGACGCCGGCTGCTTCCGGGAGTGGCATGGGGCCACGTCATGCAGGCAGCCTACCTGAGCCCTGCTGCACCGGGGCCCCGCTTAGCCCGGGGCCCTAGGCTGCAGCCCCTAAAGCCCCTGTGTTAATCTGGCCCTGCCCAGGGCCGCCCAGAGGGGGGAGCAAGTGGGGCAATTTGCCCCAGGCTCCGCAGGGGCCCCCACGAGAGTTTTTCGGGGCCCCTGGAGCAGGGTCCTTCACTCGCTCCGGGGGCCCCAGAAAACTCTTGCAGGGCACAGGCCCCTGGAGCTTCTTCTGCTCCCGGTCTTCGCTGGCAGGGGGTCCTTCCGTTCTGGGGTGGAAGGACCCCCATCGGTGAATTATTGCCAAAGTGGGACCCACCGAAGTGCAGCCGGGTGTTCGGCGGTAATTCTGTGGCGGGGGGCCCTTCCGTTCCAGGACCCACCACTGAAGTGCCCTGAAGACCTGTGGCGGGGGTCCTCTGCCGCCGAATTACCACCGAACACCTGGCAGCACTTCAGCGGCGGGTCCTGCTTCAGTGGTAATTCGGCAGCGGGGGCCCCGCCGCAGGTCTTCGGGGCACTTCGGCGGCGGGTCCCGGAGTGGAAAGACCCCCCTGCCGCCAAATTACCACTGAAGCAGGGGCCCCCCACCGCAGAAGACCCCAGGCCCCCTGAGTCCTCTGGGCGGCCCTGGCCCTGCCAAGAGACAGGAAGGACATCCAGCAATGGTTGGAGAGAGACAAAGTAATACAGAAGAAAGGGCATGAAAAACAGCATTCTAGAAATAATATTCTCCATGAAAAGGATAATGACTTATCATAAACCAACAACTCCTATGATGGTAAATACTGTAACAAGAGACTGAAAACAAATTGTTTGCATTTATTACAGGAATATGTCAGGTGCGTATGAGCTTTTATACTGGAGTTCAGTGGATTCTAGGAGTACCATGTGTTAATAATATTGGGTTTAAGTGTCTGGCAACACCAAGCTTGGTACTACATTCTTGATGGAGTTCTGTCAGACAGCTGAGGAGCTAAAGTAGTTTAATAGAACGATGATAATACAAACAACAGGGAGCTATTATTCAGCATCATGAAGATCACAGTCACAAGGGTTGTTTGTACAGAAGGAACTACTAGTTTATAGGGAAATTTACAATGTTGTGCTGGAAAGAAGGGAGCCCATAAGTATATAAGCCTTCTGTGAAAAAAGGATGAGATGTGTGAGTCACATTGTGAGAGTCTTTCTTACAAGACATTCAGGGCATCCTGGACTGGGAGCCAGAAGGCTGGAGGGCAGAGACATGGCCATCACGGAACTTGAAAAAGGATTTAAAAAGATACAAAACTGATGGATACCAAAAGAAGCAGCTTTCCTAGCCAGTAATTAAATAAGGATATTTGGCTTCAGTAGAGAAGTATGTATGTACGAATAAATAAATAAATCTATAGCTGGAAACAGGATGGCTGCTAATTTTGAATCTGGCAGCAATGTGTGACAACTGCTCAGAGAAGCCAGACTTTAATTTTTTTGTTTATCCTGAGTTTTTAATAGGTTTGTCATATTTGTATTTCACTTGTACATCTGTCTTTTAACTTTCTCGTGTGATTTGTATATTGTTTTTAAAAGACATCTGGATACACTTATTTTTAAGCAGGAAAATTCCTATATGCATTTGTAGCTGCAGTACATTTCTCCTAGATCTGTAGTGAAACACAATTAAATAATTTGGGGGGCAGGCTTCTTAAACCCTCCCCCTCATGTTCCTGGGGCCGGCCAGTCACACACACACACACACACACAATATTGGGGAGCTTTCTGGTAGGATTCAAGACATCTTGTCACCAAATGCTGAGTAAGGACTGGGAAGCAAAATCCTGGCCTCACTGAAGAAGTCCATGGTAAAGCCAATAGTCTTCTCATTCTGGATCAGCAAGCAGTAGCAATTCTAGCAGGGGAAGAGAAGTTGATCAAAGTAGGTCATCGAGCCATACTGATGCATCTAGTACTCTGGATCTAGCCTCTAGTCTCCAGCAGGGATATTGTTGCTGGATGGGACTTGGTAGATCCTTTGATTCATGGTATACCTCTGAATCTTTCAGGTTCACAGTTAAGAGGTCTGCTAGCTAGTATTAGTTTTATCCTCAGTTCTGTTAGCCTCAGCGCTGCACACCATGAGGAAGAAGGGAAGATGAAGAGCTGTGTTACCTTGCTTACAAGAACATCCTTTCATGAACCATTGTTTGTACTGTACCTTGTGAATGAGAGGTTTCACTGCTGCCTTTGAAAGGTGCAGAGATCAGTGTTAATTATGTTTTCCTGCCAAATCATTTTACTGGATGAATATGGATACAGTAAATAGATGTTGGGTAATGTTTTCAAGAGCTCTTAAGTGACCTTCAGTTAAACTTAGGCTCTTAAGTGCCAAAGTCACTTTAGAAAATGGAGACTTAGGTTTCTCAGTCACTTAACTTTTGAAAATGTTATCAGTCACCTCTTTTGCTTCCTTAGCAGAGAACAGTAATTTAGATGGAAGGTGATTGGAGAGGTTTGGAATACATTTATAGAGCTACTAGAATTTTCCTGTTTACTCTGTAATTCTATTTTTTCCCCCAATTTTAGAAAATATCTGTAAAGAAAACCACATCCACCCACCCCCAAAATTTTTTCCTTACTTGAGCAGAGATGGTCTAGTGAAGAAGGAACTGGTGTGGAAATCAGGAGATTTTGGTTCTATTCCCAACTCTTCCAGTGACCTCGGGCAAATCATTTCACTTCTCTGTTTTCTTTCCCACCCTTTGTCTGTCTTGTCCATTTAGAGTGTAAGTCTGTGGGGTGGGGACTGTCTCACTATGTGTATGTACAGTGCCTAGCACATTAGGCCTTACTCTCCTTTGGGGCCTGTAGAAATGTTACTGTTCATAATAATGAATCTGTAAGGTCTGTCTTTCCTGTCTTGCACACTCCTCTTTGGCATGGGAAGCTTTGCTTTCTTTCAGGGATTGTCGGAACAAGTTAAAAAAGTAGAATTTTATTGAGCTGGAGAATTCTAGTGAATTTTTGCATACTAGTTGATTGTCTTTGGGTTTGACATTCTACTAACAAGTTTTCAGCATCTCAGTTAGTGATCAGCAAGATTAATTAGCATGTAAAGAATGTGTTACTAGGTAACATCTTCTATAACGTATTTGGCACCGATATCTAGTTCATGAAAACCAGACAAGCCAAAGAGATGCTGGGTAACCTCATTGGAACCTCCATTAAAAAGGCTAGATGATTCTTAAGTGTGCAGATGAGCTAATACAGATTGACCCAGAAATGCAGATATTAGCTCCTGGTAAATCTCCAACTTCCACCCATCTGTCTTATATACTTGCACATGGAAGGTGAAATCCTGGCCCTACTGAAGTCAATGGCAAAACTTCCAATTACTTGAGTGGAGGTAGGATTTGACCCAATATTTTAAATTCAGGTATAAAAGACCTGGTGCCATAGTGCACTCTACTCACTGCTGGATGGCACCATCTTCTGGCAGTTCTGTGGATTTGCTCTGCCCGGTTCAGCACCCATTTTTTTCTCCTCTCACTCAGAGTCGCAGTACAGTCACTTTGTGACTCAGCCCTGCAGCCAGATCACACTGTGATCTTCCCCTTCTGGAGGAGTCTTTCAATGTCTCTGCACACAAGCATCATCAGGCAGTCCTCATACCCGCTGCCCTGACTATGTCACTCCTGCAGTGACTAATGAAGTCTTCCCATTCACTGCCCCTAGCAATACCACTCTGCAGTGGTTGATAAGGGAAACCCAGGCCTACCCTCTTTTCTGGGTTTCAGTTCAGGGCCCTGTAGTGAGGAGTTAAAGTCTGCATCCACACTAACCTTACTATTTTCACCCCTAGACTCCTTTCTACTGTGCTGCTTCTCCCTTTCCTTCTCTGTTACCCAGGAAGATGGGCTGCAGGCTTCCTCTCTGATAGTGTTGCCAGCCTCCTGTCTTTATACAAGCCCCACTTGTTCCCTCACAGGTGAGCTTCCTCCTAATTAGTAACCTCTACATAGCCTAAATCTCCCATTTGCATCTTAATTGGCTGATTGGGTGCACCTGGCTTAATTCAGTTCTTCATGGCTGGTGTGGCGATAGGGTGACCAGATAGCAAGTGTAAAAAAATTGGGATGGGGGTGGGGGGGTAATAGGTGACTATATAAGAATAGGCCCCCAAAATCGGACATCTAGTCACCTTATGTGGGGACTACATCCCATCACATATGGATTTAGAGTTAGGAAGCATGTCTTTAACCATCGTTCATTGTGCTTAGACATTGGATCTAATCTGTCTAATTAGAACATCTGACATGGGAGGATAATTTTTGATTTCATAGAATGTAGATCCGGAAAAGCCCATCTTCATGTCAATGTAGGAGTTAGAGATTTATCAGGTGTCATGTCAATGTTCCCTATCCTGCCTTGTTAAGAGTCCCATTTCATGTCACCTTGAATATTTAAGCTCAAAGCTGTAAATTCCATGCATTTCTCCAAATTCATCCACTGGCAGGTCAGCTCTATTGGCTTCAGTGACTTCAAATTAATTACACTAGAGATGTATTTTGCCCTTTGTTTAACAGACCACAGGCAGGTAATTTTGAATTACCTGCATGTGGTCTATTAAACCATGCTCTAACTTTATTTTAGGTGTATGTACATGTATGTGTGATAATTCATGTATGTCTGCACATCGAACCACATACCACTGGAGATGAAAATTCAGTTACCTTTTGTTTGAATCTTGACATAATGAACTGCAGTCACAACTACATAAAGCTATCACATAAGTAACTTGTATTTGTTCCAATAAATAATTTTTTAAAAAGTAAGAAATTTAATTGCTGCTGTTTATTTAATTAAAACCAAAGAATGTATTCACATATGTCCACAAATATACTTCTAACTCTCATCCATTTAGTACTGTACTTTAGATTTAGCTTAGAAAGTTGGATCCAGAAAAAGACTGCAGATTTTTTTGCTATTCTTGTTAAACATCCTGGGTATAAAAAAAAGGATAACTTGTTCAAGGCTTCTACCCTGTTATAGACCTGATTATAGTTACATCTACACTGAAACTGAAACCATGTTGTAAACAGGTCAAGAAACAGTCATGTTGATACCAGATACCCTGAGGCAGTGCAACTGGCATGGAGATGGAGCCACATTTCTGAACAGCACAGGAAGAGCTTTGCAAAACTTGTCTACTAGGTGAGTTTTAAAGAAAATGTGTTTAGTAAATTTTGTTAGTCTACTCACTGGCTCTTCTAGTTAAACAGTCTTTACTGGCTCCTGATACTGGCCAGATAACTGAAAAAATACTTAGATAGTTGAACAGCTTTTGTATTTTCCTGCTGGAAAAGCCATAGCTCCCAAACTGACTGTTACCAGCAAATGATTTCTGAAGTACAGTTATACAGGAGGGTTTATTAGCAAGAGTTCAAACAATTAACTGAAATTCTCTGTTCTGGAGGCCTGAAACATAGCATAATTTTCGCTGCTTGGATCTAACTCTCCTGCCAAACTAGGCAGCACTGTGTAATAACTTTGCAGGTGCTGTGCCTGGGCATTGGAAAAGAGGTCTTTTTATGTAAACGTTTGTTATACAGTTTGGGTTGTGGCTTTTAATGTACCTTGTAGAGGTTGAGGGGGACTACAGAAAAGATCAGTTGTTAAAGATGATGCAGTTAAAAAAAAATCGAAGAAAAATTGCAAGGAATGTGAAGTACCAGAAGAAAACAACAGATTTGTACTTTCAGAAAAGAAAACCAGTAAACTACTAAATTAGTAGTCTAGAGCGTAGCTGACCATGCAGAACATGCTGATTACTTTATATTGTTCTTATTTTTCTGCTGGACTCTTTTTGAGTTGTGATATCAGAAGGATATGGTTTAGTCTTTGGAGAATATGAAATAAGAATTAGGGGAGGTAGATAATGCACAGTACTAAGTATACTATATATATTTCTATTTTTAATTTTTTTTAAAGGCTCACAAACTATATATATTTTCCTATCTCAGTGGGCATGGCATTATGCTCCCAATTACTCAGACATCAAACTGAGTATATACCCTTTAAAAGCTACTTCCCCTGCCAGTAATTTTAATTTACATTTCCTCTTAAGTATTTGACTTAGCATATCAGCATTTGCATAGCTTGCTTGCTGTGTGCTCCAAAGTTATCGTGCGCTTTATGAGGGACTCTTTCCTTGAAAAGCATTGTATTGAAAGGGACTGTTTTACTGGCAAACTAGCTCACTAATGAAATACAGAAAGATAAATTAACACATTTTAAAACTTGTCTGATCACGAGCATAGATCTTGAGATGTCAGCGAGAGAAAGAAAAACCAGTAAATATTAGCTTGGAGTAACTGATAAGGGACTAGTAACAGTACCGTGCTTTGACTGGTAAGATGATTTAATAATTAAAGAAGAAGATTATAGCGCTGAACTGAATGCCAGGTAAAGAAAATGGATGGATGATGTGTACAGTGTTTTCTTTGTAGTGTTTCAATGGGTGAACTAAGGTAAGATCATGTTTTAGTCTAAAGAAGTTTTATGTGCAAGAAATGTAACTGGCATAGGACATTTACGATACTGCTTAAGGGCCTGATCCTGCAGGCAATCCTTGGGCAGAAAACACATCAAAGTACAATAGGAGTTTTGCTGGAGTAAGGCTTGCAAGATTAGGTCCCTAAGATAATTGTCTTCATAGCTATAGCCACAGGTCTAAGCAGTAGGGCTGCAGAGCATTCTTGTAATGTATATTCTGCCCTGGTACTTTCATTGTATTTATTACACCTTCCTCTTGCATGATCATTTTAGGTTGTTCATCATACAGAATACAATGTGAGTAGGAATAGATTGAATGCAGGTTCTGAACTGTTGGTCATCTCTTCGTTCATTGGAGAAATTGATGAAAAATTAGGCCCATCAACGCTAACCTCTCTCCATTCCAAAGACTTTTCTTTTCTGGATGATGTAAGTAAGGAGAAGTAAAATCCTGCAAGGGAACAAGGATCTCAAGAAGAGGAAAAAACTCAGTCATCCTATTGTGGATAATATCAGCCGCTCGGAGCAGTGAGAAAAATATTTTGCCCATTTAGGGAAATGGAAAATTCTGGCATTTAGCAGCAAATCATTTGCCTATAAGAAAATAGAATTTCTACTTTGAAATTAATGTAATTATACTAATGGTAGCGGGACTGACGGACTATACCAAATAGTTATCATGAAATTGCATTACCCTACAGATTCCTATCACTCAAATACTAAGTATGCAATATAATGTTGCAAAAGCAATCATTTAATTTCTGCTTACAATGTCTTAACTAGCTTAACTGACTTGCAACCTCTGAATTCAGTTGCCTTCTGCAACCAAAAAGTGCAGTTATGTTGTGTGACAAACAGAAAGTCACTAGAAAAACACAGAGAGCTATGGATTTGATCCAGGGTCCTTTGGCCTCAATCAGCAAGCTTTGACTCAGGATCTTAAAGAAGTAACTGTTTAATTTAGGGCTGGGTGTCATGTTAAATAACCAGATGGTTACTCAGCTTTTCAAATAAAACAGAAAGCTTTACTGATGTTTGATGTTTGTTTTTTTTTAAAAAGGAACCGCAGGTCGCACAGTGACTTCTTTACTAGTGAAACTATGTATTCATTTGAAGCAAAAGGGTTTTCAACAGGAAAAGTGCCAGCCATTTGTTTCGAGGGTAAGATGTTTAGTTAACTGGTGTGAGATCTAAAGATGAAATCCTCAAATGCTGTTAGCTAGATGGTGTGCGGGGGATGGAGAAGCACATGAAGAGTGTAACTTTCCCTTCCAAAATCATGAGCTCTGGTTGGAAAGGGCTGCTGAGACAAATCCATATGGATTTCAGTAAATGTAAACCAGCCATCTCCTGACAAATTTTTCATCTACATTTCAAAATCTAACCTTAATCCTGGATAAAAGCTTTATTTAGCAGTAGTCTGACCTAGTTTATACTGCAGATATGTATATACAGAAAATAATGTAGCATTTACCAGCTATAACAGATTACTGTGAACTCAGTGATAGTTATGGATATAGCTTAAAACAGAAGTGCAAGTGATGCTTTATACAGTATTTAGTATTTATGTGTTTGATCTTCAGACCAGTTGCCTCTGGAGAATAGTCAGTCAATTGTTCAGCGTGTGAAAATCAGCTATGTTTCATTGAAGTCAATGGATCTACATTGACTTATACCAGCTGAGGTTCTGGCCCCAAATGTTCCAGTTTTTTTTCTCTAATACTAGTAGCAAAAATTGCAATACATTTATCAGAGAGAAAGGCAACTCATGCTAAAACTTCATCCAGCCCCTTCTGCAAAACTAACCCTGAAACATTTGTGAGACAGGGAGGGGATGACTGCATAATTGCAGGTCAAAATTCTCCACAGGGCTTCCTTAGAGTTAGGCCCTGAAATGTGTATTTAGGCACCTACATAAACGTGAACTTATTTCCAAAGATTCTGAGTACCTGAAGCTCCCACTGACTTGAGTGGGATTCTGGGTACTCAGCATTTCTAGACCTAAGGCCATTTTATTGAGGTGCCTAAATATGGATTTAGGAGCCTAGCTTCAGGAACACACATTTGCAGATTTTGCCCAGAGTATTTAGTCTGCATCAGAGAAGCAGCAGCAATGGTTAACCATCAAAAAAATGAGACCAGAGCTTCAGGTTCTGTAATTCGGTGTAGCTCCATTGATTTCAGAGCAGCTACCATGATTATACCAGCTGAGGATCTGACTCAAGATATATTTGCTAGGACTTGAGGCTGAAAGGAAGGAGTTGACACAAATAAAGAAAATATGCAGGGCTTAGTCCTGGCAAACAGGATGGATTGTTTAAAATATATATGGTCATTAAGGATCATGTTCCCTTGCCATCAGACCACGCTCACTTGCAGCATGTGTGTGTAGGTGGATGCAGGAAGGGGTCCCTTTCCCAGCACAGTATGTGCTGTAGGAATCCTGTGCTAATGAGGCATGTCTGTGGTACAGGCAAGGGAAAAGGTGTCTCCTTTTGCATCTGTTTTCCCACCACTCTCTAGTGCAATGGTCCCCAAACTTTTTACCTCACGCGACCCTTTACCCCATCTGCACCCAGAGGCAGGGCCGGGAGTGGGGCCATGGCTCTGGGAGGGGGGAATGTGGACAGGGGCAAAGGGGCCGAGGCTGAGGCCACAGCTGGGGGCAGGCACAGAGCCATGGAGTGTGGAGCCGGCAGTTCAGGACCCTGGGCTTGGGGCCAGGAGCAGAACCGTGGGCACGGGGCTGGCAGTTGGGACCCCAGGTGCGGGGCCAGAAGCGGAGCCTCAGACGCAGGGCCAGGAATTAGGGCTGGGAGCAGAACCCTGGGCGCGGGGCCAGCAGCCAAGACCCTGGGGGTGGGGCCGGGAGCAGAGCCCTGGGCAAGCAGCCAGGGCTGGCAGCTGGGGCCGGGTGTCACTCCCTCCCCATGCCACCAGCAAGGCCCCAGCAATGCCACCCGAAACATTCCTAGGCGCACCCCACAGATTGGGAACCTCTGTCGTAGTGTAACCAACCAACACAGAATAGGATTTGACTCATGGTGTATTATAAATCTACCCGTTATAAATTATAGTTGGATGGTAGATTTGTTTTAAGTGTCAATTTGGGCATGTAAGTGACATGAAATGTTGTTGATGTCAAGGAAAATCACTAAAAAGTAAATAGTCTTGGCTAAGTAAAGAGGCTCCGAGTTTTCCCTTGACCAGTAGTGTGCTGCCATTACCCTGGAAGTGAAGAGCTGCTATTAGTGGTGAGGCAATAATAAACTCAGCACTTTGTCAAAGCCACAGATCACTCAGTGATTGAGTATTAATGTAAAAACATGAATCACCATTTTCATATGGAAATAATATGCAATTCCACAGGAAATACTAAGGGTTCTCTTGGTAGTTCATCGATCCAATGATGACAAATCTGTGCAGATCATCTATTGTTGGTCTCATGGTGTGCCCTCTGATGGCTATACAAGCCAATTCTAGAGGTGCACATTTTGCTGCAGATGGTGCATGAGTGGGGTTGCTTCAGAATAAAGACTATCCACTGAGTAAGGGGGCAGAATCTGTCTCTAAGGGATTCAGCACTGCTTATGCAGCAAAACTCACTTTGACTGAGAGATAAGGAGAACCCTTTTCTTTGGGTACAGAGCTAACTACTCATTGCTCAATGTTTCTTGAATTATTTTCTTCCTCTGATTTCAGATACCCAAATGAGTTTCTCAAACTGCAATTATAGTAGTTTAGAACCTATTGTAACTGCTTCTTTGCATGTGTCCTCAACCATGCAATGAAAGATCTGGATCAAGGTATATATATTTGAAATACCGGCACAATGGTTCACTTTTTGAGCTCTGTCGCCTGATGCACAGACTAAGACAGTGCAGAAACTCCTTCTTGAGGCACTCTTTGCCGATGACTTGTGCCCTCATGGCTCACACTGAAAATGATCTTCAGCACATTGTCAACAAGTTTTGCTGAGGCCTCGCAACTTTTCGGACTAACTATCAGCCTCGGAAAGACAGAAGTTCTCCATCAACCTGCACCTGGATCAAATGCTTCTGTCCCAAGTATCTCCATTGATGGCACTCAGCTTAAAGTAGTGGAGAACTTTAAATACCTGGGTAGTGTCATATCCAGTGATGGATCACTGGATAATGAGACCACGCACGAATATCCAAAGCAAGCCAGGCACTTGGCTGTCTGCCGTGTCAAAGTTTTAAACCACCACAACATCCGGATGTCAACAAAACTGCTTGTGTACAGAGCTGTTGTTCCTTCATCTCTTTTGTATGGGTGCGAAACATGGACACTAAATAGGCGTCACATCAAGCAGCTCGAAGCATTCCACATGCGCTGCCTCTGCAACATCATGAAGATTCGCTGGCAAGACAAAGTGCCCAATCTTGAGGTCCTCGAGAGAGCCCAGATGACAAGCATCGAAATGATGATCATGAAGTCACAGCTACGTTGGACTGGTCACGTCAGCCGCATGGATGGCCAACAGAACCCCGCCAGCTTCTGTAGGGTGAGCTCTTCCAGGGCATCCGGCTATAGGTCTGTCCATGGAAACGTTACAAAGGACACCATCAAGCCAATCTGCAGTACAGCAGTATCAAACCTAGGGACCTTGAGGACGCCGCAAGTGACAGAACACAGTGGCGTGCAACAGTCAGGAATACCTGCATCGCCTTTGAGGAAGACCGCTACCGGCGTCTACAAGAGGCACGCAACGAAGTCACGAGCACCCAGCACACAACCCACTGACCGCGAACTTCGCGCATGCACCTCTGCAGCCCAGAGTTGCACCTCTAGAAATTGGCTTGTATAGCCTCAGAGGCACACCATGAGACAACAATAGATGATCTGCACAGATTTGTCATATTGGATCGATGACTCACAAGAGAACCCTTAGTATTTCCTGTGGAATTGCATATGTTTCATATGAAAGGGATTCATGTTTTTACATTAGATTACTCAGTAACTCACCGAGTGATTGTGGCTTGACAAAGTGCTGAGTTTATTATGCCCTCACGCATAAAAGCAGCTCTTCACTCCAGGGTAATGGCAAGCACAACTATCGGTCAAGGGAAAACTCGAGAGCACTCTTTACTTAGCCAAGTACTTTTTACTTTTTATGTGATGTTTCCTATGAACATTCAACAACATTCAGTCACTTACATGCCCAATTGACACTTAAAACAAATCTACATCCAAGCTATAATATAACGGTAAGATTTAAAATCACACCATGAGTCAATCCTATTGCCTGTTTGGTTGGTTACACTGATCGACAGGAGGTTCCCAACTGTGGGTGCGCCAGGAAGTTTTCGGGTGGCATTGCTGGGGCCTGCTGGTGGCATGGGGAGGGATGACACCGGCCCAGCTGCCAGCGTCCTGGCTGCTTGCCAGGGCTGCTGCTCCACGCCCAGCCCCAAGGGTCTTGGCTGCTGGGCCCGGCGGCCCAGGGTTTCTGCTCCCAGCCCTAATTCCCTGGCCATGCGTCTGAGCTCCGCTTCTGGCCCCACCTATTGGGGTCCAGACTGCCAGCCGTGCCCCACGGTTTCTGCTCCTGGCCCAAGCCGCAGGGTCTGAACTGCCGGCTCGCACAACTCCATGGCTTCTGTGCCTGCCCCCAGCTTTGTGCCTCAGCTCGGATCCCCTTTGCCCCTGTCCAACTCCCTCGCCAGACGCCATGGCGCCCACTCCGCCCGCTCTGGGTGCAATGGGGTAAAAGGGTCGCGTGAGGTAAAAAGTTTTGGGGACCATTGCACTGAGAGAGGTGGTGGGAAAACAGATGGCAAAGGAGACAACCTTTCCCTTGCCTAGTACCACAGACATGCCTCATTAGGCACAGGATCCTACAGGCACAGTACTGTGCTGGGAAAAGGACCCCTTCCTGCACACCTACACACACATGGCTGCAAGTGAGCGTGGTCTGATGGCAAGGGAAATGATCCTTAATGACATAATATGTTAAACAATCCAGTCCTGTTTGCCCAGACTGAAGCCCGCATATTTTCTTTTATTTGTGTCAACATCCTCCTTTCAGCCTCAGAGCCTAGCAGAATATTATCTGAGGTCAGATCCTGCACTGGTATTAATCATGGTAGCTGCTCTCTGAAAGTCAATGGAGCTACACCGAGATTACAGAACCTGAAGCTCTGGTGCTCATTTTTTTGATGGTTTAACCATTGCTGCTGCTTCTCATGCAACTAATACTGCTGGGCGAAAATCGCAAATGTGTGTCCTGAAGCGTAGGCATGCCTAAATCCATATTTAGCGCACAGACTCAAATAAAAATGGCCGTTAGGTCTAGAAATGCTGAGTACCCAAGAACACCACTCAGAGTCAGTGGAGCTCAGGTACTCAGAATGCTTTGGAAATAATGTCACGTTATGTAGGTGCCTATAAACACATTTCAGGGCGCCTAACTCTGAAAGAAGCCTGTGGAGAATTTTGACCTGCAATTATGCGATCATCCTCCGCCTGTCTCAACAAATCGTTTCAGGGGTTAGTTTTGGTCAGAAGGGCTGAGAAGTTTAGCATGAGTTGCCTTTCTCTTGATAATGTATGGCAATTTTTGCTAACTAGTATTAGAGAAAAAAACTGGAACATTTGGGCCAGAAACCTCAAGCTGGTAAAAGTCAATGTAGATCCATTGACTTCAGATGATAACATAGCTGGATTCTTCACACAGCTGAAACATTGACTGACATTTCGTCACAGAGGCAGACTGGGTCGGAAATCAACACATAAAGACTAAATACTGTATAAAAGCAATGCAACTTGCACTTCTGTTTAAGCTAATGATCCATAGACTATAACTAGGTTACACAGTAAATCTGTTTATACTGGTTAAATGCCTACAATTATTTTCTGGATAATACATATCTGCAGTATGAAAACTAGGTCCAGACGTACTGGCTAATAAAGCTTTATCCATGGGATAAGGGTAGTAGATTCTTTATGGTCAAGATATTAAGAGATTTGGACAAGAAGGAAGATGGCAGTGGTCTAATTGACGAAATCTCATAGGATTTGTCCTCGCAAGCCTTGTCCAACCAGAGCTCATGGATTGAAGGGAAGTTACAACTCTTCATGTGGCTTCTCCATCCGCCCGCACACCATGCGTAAGCTCACAGCATTTTGAGGATGTTCATCTTTAGATCTCACAACCAGTTTAACTAAACATCTACCCTCTGAAACAAGATGGCTGGCACTTTTCCTGTTAAAAACCCTTTTGCTCAAATGAATAGCATAGTTTTCCAGCCTATAAAGAAGTCAGCTGTGCGACCTGGCGGTTCCTTTTTAAAAAAAACAAGACATACAAGCATCAGTAAAGCTTTCTGTTATGTTGAAGAAGCGTGAGTAACCATCTGGTTATTTTTAAGCATGACACCCAGCCCTAAATGTAAACAGTTTACTTCTTTTAAGATCCTGAGTCAAAGCTTGCTGATTTGAGGCCAAAGGACCTGAGATCAAATCCATAGCTCCGTGCTGTTTTTCCGTAATGACTTCTCTGTTTGTCACAGCAAGCATAACTGCACTTTTTGGTTGCAGAAGGCAACTGAATGTCAGAGGTTGCAAAGTCAGTGTAAGCCTAGTTAAGACATGTAGATCAGAAATTAAATGATTGCTTTTGCAACATTATATTGCCAATACTTAGTATTTGAGATAGAAGCTGTAAGGTAATGCAAATGTTCATGAAAACTATTGGGTGAGTAAGTCCGTCAGTCCGCTACAATTAGTATAATTACAGCTTAATTCAAAGTAGAATTCTATTTTCTTATAGCAAAGATGAATTTGCGCTGCTAAATGTCCAGAATTTTATCATTTCCCAACAATGGGGCAAAATAATTTTTTCTCACTCGCTCGAGCGGCTGATATGTATGCGCACAATAGGATGACTGGTTTTTTCCTCCTGCTTGAGATCCTGTTCTTGGCACGGATTTTTACTTCTCTGCTTACTTACATCATACC
>NC_133778.1:21601796-21680385 GCF_003597395.2 Chelonoidis abingdonii | reverse complement strand
AAAAAGAGAGAGATCAAGCAGTTTTGTTGACATCCGAGATGTTGTGGTGTTTAAAACTTT
Source organism: Chelonoidis abingdonii (assembly GCF_003597395.2). Taxonomy (NCBI): domain Eukaryota; kingdom Metazoa; phylum Chordata; order Testudines; family Testudinidae; genus Chelonoidis; species Chelonoidis abingdonii. Next base: position 21,680,325 of record NC_133778.1, on the reverse strand, counting down.
GACACGCGGACAGCCAAGTGCCTGGCTTGCTTTGGATATTCGTCGCGTTGGTCTCCATTATCCAGTGATCCATCATGGATATGACACTACCCAGGTATTTAAAGTTCTCCCACTACTTTAAGCTGAGTGCCAATCAATGGAGATACTTGGCCAGAAGCATTTGATCCAGGTGCAGGTGATGGAGAACTTGTCTTTCCGAGGCTGATAGTTAGTCCGAAAAGTTGCGGCCTCGCACAAACTTGTGACAACTGTGCTGAAGATCTTTTCAGTGTGAGCCATGAGGGCACAGTCATCGCAAAGAGTGCCTCAAGAAGGAGTTTCTGCACTGTCTTAGTCTGTCATTCAGGCGACAGAGCTCAAAAAGAACCATTGTTGCCGGTATTTCAAAATATATCTTGATCCAGATCTTCTGCATGGTTGAGGACAATGCAAAGAACAGTACAATAAGGTTCTAAACTACTATAAATTGCAGTTTGAGAAACTCATTTGGTATCTGAAATCAGAGGAAGAAATTAATTCAAGAAACATTGAGCAATGAGTAGTTAGCTCTGTAGTCCCAAAGAAAAGGGTTCTCCTATCTCTCAGTCAAAGTGAGTTTTCGCTGCATAAGCAGTGCTGAATCCCTTAGAGACAGATTCTGCCCTTACTCATATGGATAGTCTTTTATTTCTGAAGCAACCACTGATTTCACTGAGGCTGACTCAATGAGCATGGCACTACACAGTGGTAGTAAGGGTGACAGAACTGGCCATGAGAGACCATATGTCCTATGACTTCTTCCAAGGCTGATAACCATCTTGCAATTTTAAATGGAAAAATTGAAAACCGTTTCTTTCTAAGACCCATTACTCCATCAACCAACTGTACCTGTTAACCCATTTAATTTTTATTCAACTAACTTTTTAAATCTCCTGAGCTAGTCATGTTTGTGGAATGATAAAGTGGCACATGCTGTTTTCATGCTATATTGAAGCAGCAACATGAAGAAACAATTCAGGCACAGGTGTAACACGTGCGACTAATCGGTTTAATGGCCGATATATGATTAACGCTATAGTCGTTCACCGACAGACGTCGTCATCTAATATCGAGTAAAGGCTCCTTAAATCGATTTCGGAACTACCTCCCAAACGAAGGAGTAGCGGCCAATTCGATAGGGATAACTCGGATGGGTGCATATGCGACAGGAAAATCGACTGTTATCTGGCCTCCGGGCGCATCCCAGAGTGCAGCACGACCGCTCTGGCAACCAATCACTTTGAATAGCGGGCAGGTAAACAGGAAAAGCCCCGCGAAATTTTGATATTTACATACCGCTTGCCAAACGTGGAGCTCTCGACAGCACGGCTGCGATGCAGGTTGAAATCGAAAAGAGCTCCAGCATAGACGTGGACGGGAGATATAGAGTTGAATCGCTGAGGGGAACTAAATCTGTTGTATCCAGCGTCCGTTGACAGAACACACAATGCCAAGGCGTTTATAAAAACTCCACGGATACACAACGCTGCGTGACAAGCGTAACGGAAGCTCAGAGACTTCAATGGACGCCTCATAAGGGAGGAGAGGGGAGTACTGAGTGACTCCAGCTATCCCACAGTCCAGCAGCAGTCTCGTGACTTAATTTGCATTCTTGCTGAGCTCCCAATGGCTTGTAGGTCAAACACCAGTTCTGCTGGTCAGGGAAACCCTCAGTTTATTCCCCCACCAACCACGTGAAAAAAAAAGGAAAGATTTGCTGGTGCACTGGCGTTGCCTCATGCACTGCCGCGAAAAAGGCGCAAAGGGTTGTCTGCTGCCTCAAGCAAAGGGAGGGTGAGGCTGTACCCAGCACCAACCCGGGGCAGTGTTTCTGCCCCATCAGGCCTGGTGCCGCTTCAACACGGAAGTGGAACTATGGATAAGCTGAGGAACACAGCTACCCACAGTGCACCGCTCCTGAAATCGATGGTAGCTTTGGAACCAGGACGCAAACAATCGATTTTCGGGATCCCACTGTGGACGCGCTAAACCGATTTTATTAGATCTGTTTTGTAATATCGGTTTAAGCTAATTCGAAATAATCGTGCAGTGTAGACGTACCCTCAGAAACTGCAATTCAATAGAAGGCTTTTTTGAAGGGGAGGAGGCAGATTTACCTGCCACACCTTCTTGTAACAATTGCATTAGGAATTTACAGTTTACTCCCCTGTAAGATCAGCAAAAAGTCACTTCCAGCTGAGGTACATTTAGCCCACCTCGCTGTGCCTCAGCCAGAGAGAGGCAACATTTTGGCTCAGCTAGCTGAGTGGTCATCTCGGGAATCGACAGGTCCCAGTTTGAGTTTGTGCTGCATTAGCATGCAGGACATACACACAGTAAATTCAGCCACTGGATGAGGGCTTCTGCTAGATGGTCACAAATGCATTAGGGTAGAATCCACAAGAGTACATAAGCACCTAAGTCCCATTTTTAGCCTCCTGCTCAGCTGCTGCCTAACCCTGGAGGCTCCTTAAATTGCTCAATGCCTAAGTTTTTGCAGAGGCCTCTGTTTCTGCCTCTGAGCCTGGGCAGTGCTGCCTCACTTTAGGTGTCCAAGCATCTATCTCCTGTTCAAGCCTTAACGCAATTCACAAACTGAGGAAGAGAGGCATTTGACCGCCTCAGTCACATGCATGACCCGATCCATTAGGTAAGCTCAGAGACCACTGACTGGATCAGGCCCTTCAAGACAGTTCACCCCAAACACCTGGCGGAGGAGCCCTCCTTTATAACTTTTAGCCTAGTTGTTAGAATATTCACCCAGAATAATGACATAGAGAATACACTTATAAAGTTTGTGGATCATACCAAGTGGGAGGGGTTGCAAGTGCTTTGGAGTATAGGATTCAAATTCAACATGATATGGATAAACTGAAGAAATGGTCTGAAGTACACAGAATGAATTGCATCAAGGGAGGTTTAGATTGGACATTTGGAAAAACTTAGATAATTCTTAGTCCTGCCTCAGTGCAGGGCCCTGGACTAGGGCCATGTCTACACTACAAAGTTAAGCTGACTTTATGTAAGTTGGCATTGAGCCTCCTGTCATCAACAGATAGCTAAGGGTTAATGTTTCTTTTACCTGTAAACGGTTAACAAAGGGAACCAAACACCTGACCAGAGGACCAATCAGGAAACAAGATTTTTCAAATCTCAAGGGAGGGAAGTTTTTGGGTCTGTTGCTCTCTCGGCTCTGAGAGTGATCTCTCTATCTCCAGGCTTTCTAATCTTCTGTTTCTCAGTTATAAGTACAAAGGTAGAAAGACAGTAGGCTTATATTGTTTTTGTATTTACATGTGTTAGTTTGCCTGGAATGGTTTAAATTGTATTTCTTTTTTTGGATAAGACGTTTAATTCATTTTTTTTCTTTAAGCCATTAATCCTGTTATATTGTACTGATTAAGAAGACCATTTTTATGTCTTTTCTTTCTTTTTATATAAAGCATTTCCTTTTAAGACCTGTTGGGATTTTTCCTAGTGGGAGGCTCAAGGGGATTGAGTCTGCAGCTCACCAGGGAATTGGTGGGAGGAAGAAGACAGGGGGGAAGAGAAAATCTCTTTGGTTAGAGTTACAAAGCTTGCATTTGCAGGGACTCATGAGTGAGAGTGAGAGAAACTGATCCTCTCTGTTTGTGTTTCAAGAATTGAAACAGGGTGATCTTCCAGGGTCATCCAGGGAGGGGTTATTTCCTTGTTGTGAGACTCAGGGCATCTGAGTCTGGGGTCCCCCAGGGAAGGGTTTGGGGAGACCAGAGTGAGCCAGGCACTGGAATTCCTGGCGGTGGCAGCGCTATCAGATCTAAGCTGGTAATTAAGCTTGGAGGTTTCATGCAGGCACCCACATTTTGGACGCTAAGGTTCAGAATTGGGACTTATGCTTTATGACACCTCCAATTTAAGCAAGTTGATCTCGTGTGTCCACACTACACTCATTGTGTCGACGGAGCGCATCCTCACTAGCACAATCATTGTATCGACGCATGGAACACTGCACTGTGGTTAGCTATCCCACAGTGCACATAGCCGAGTGGAATTTTCGGGTTGTGCCTGCAATGCCTTATGGGACCAAAACATTGGGTGTTTATGGGAACATGGCATTAGCCTCCCATGATGCACTTACCTCCCTCCCTGAAATCAACAGCAAACCAACCAAAGCTTTTTCATGCCTTTTTTCACAAACCTGGGTTACCTGCATGGATGCCATAGCACGATAAGCATGGACCCCACTCAGCTGTACACTGTTGTTGTGAGCATTACAAACACCTCATGCCTTATCCTGCAGTATTTACACAGACGATACAGGAGCTGCTGCATGGAACAATGTGATGCCACGCAAGCACCCCTGCTGGAAGACAGAGTGGAGCAATTCGCAGTAGCTGGCATCAGTCACACATCACCTTGAAACAGCTGAGCACCATTTCTGGGCCCAGGAAACGAGCACTGACTGGTGGGACTGCATCATTATGCAGCTATGGGATGACAAGCAGTGGCTGCAATAACTATCAAAGGTGTGGGAATGGGCCCCTTCTGGTCCTTGTACCCTCCCCTGGTGTTGAGTGCAAGGGACACCGAACTTCCCACCACCCTGCCCAAGGACGATTGGAAGGTGGTGATGGCAGCAGGTTCAGCATAGGCTGCAGAGGGACTCTAGCATCCAGCTGCCTTTCTTGAATCTCAACCAGATGCCTCAACATGTCTGATTGCTCCTTCATAATCCACAGCATCCCTTCCTGTGTGGCATGCTCTTGTTCCCTGCATGCTCTCCCGTCCTCGCTCTCCATGTCCATGTGCTTCGACAGTGTAATCCTCCATGCTCTGAGCTCCGTCTTGTCACTTTCACAGGCATGCATTAACTCATTGAACATGTCCTCCCGAATCTTCTTTATCCACCTTCTAATCTAGGAAAGTCTCTGTCCCAGTGTTGAGGATGCGTCGATGGACAAGGTTTCAGCTGCAAAGAACGCAAAGCACAAGGGTAGCACTGACAGTGCATATATTGTTTCTGATGCAAGACTTTTTAAAAAAAATAAAAATAAAAAACCACCCCCCACACCCCTCAATACACTTTTCTGCAAGCTCCAACCATGGTGAGTAAAGCCACGAGGCACGGGCAAGAGATCTTGTGCTGCTGCTTTTGTGAAGACATCCTTGGGATCACAGGTTGCAACTTGAGAAAAGCCCTCTTACCGCCAGCAACTGGATGGTGCTTCAGGACAGGCACCAGTGTAAAGCTCCTCAATAGTTTGTTTTTTACAAAAGCGGCACCAGTTTGTGGGGGAAGGGAGACAAACAGGAAGCCACCCATACCCCCTTTTTTTTTCCATGCTGCTTGTAATACACACTGATCCCTTCCAATCATAACCATGGCATGTTTGGGAAAGCATGGTTGTGTGACCCAGATTTCACCAGATGGTGGGTGGATTACTTGTTGAATTGTTTGCGATTTAAGGGCTAGCATTGAAAACTTCCTCTATTTCCCCTAGGTGACCCTAAGCGATATCACTCTTCTGATGGTAACATAGGTGGCAAAGGAGCAGACGCTGCAAGCATCTGGGTACAGACCTGGTCCTTATGCTGCAGTGATGCCAGCAGAGTTAATATTGGAGTGGCATGGGAAAGTGGCCTATCATGGTGGACAAAATAAGGCAGCTCTTCCCAGAAACCTTCTACAAAGAATTGCAGAGTACCTCCATGAAAGCATCCTAGAGATCTCCATCAAGGATTCCCAGGCCATCACCATGCACATAAACAGTCTTTTTCTGAGAGCACCTTCTGCGCAGCTGGAGTGGCCACCAATACCCACTACACCTACTTTCCTGGCATCACACTCCACTACTAACTGGTCCAGTGAAGGGATGGGCTCCATGGTTAAAAACAGTTCTTGGCTGTCAGGGAGAATGGATCCTCCACTTGCCTGCCTCACATTCTCCTCCTCTTCTTCCATCTCAATGTCCTCCTCATTGCTGCTCACGGTTGCCCAGGGCTCCTGAGAGGTATCCATAGAGTGATTTGGGGTAGTGGTGGGGTTGCCACCGAGAATTGCATGCAGCTCCTCATAAAAGTGGTGTGTCTGTGGGGCAGAACCAGAACTGTTCGCTTCCCTTGTCTTCTGATACACTTGCCAAAGATCCTTTATTTTCATGTGGCACCGCTGTGTGTCCCTGGTGTATCCCTTCTCGCCCATGCGATCTTAGCATAGATGTCAGTGTTTCTTCTGCTGGATCAGAGCTGTGCCTGCACAGACTCTTCTCCCCACATAGCAATAAGATCCACCACCTACTGTATACTCCAAGCTGGAGTGCGTTTGTGGCCTTGAGCCTCCATGATCAGCTGTGCTGCCCAGCTCTCCATGCTAATGAAACAGGAAATGAAAATTCAAAAGTTGCTGGGGCTTTAACAGGGGAGTGGTTCTTTCCTGTGTACCTGGCTGATGCGCAGTGCAGCTGAAAGTGCTCTCCAGAGCGGTCACAGCAGAGCACTGTGGGACACTTCCTGGAGGCCAATACATTTGAATTACACATGCAGTGTCTACACTATTCCCATGTTGACCCGTGGATGTTGAATCAAGTGCTATGCCTCTTGCAGAGGTGGAGTACAGAAGTTGACTTTACAGGTCACTTAGATCGGTGGAAAGGACTTGGTAGTGTAGACACATACATTATTAGATTGACTTAACACGGCTTATGTTGACCTAAGTTTGTAGTGTAGATCAGGCCTAGATGACTTCTCGAGGTCCCTTCCAGTCCTATGTTTCTATGATTTCTATTATGTGAGTTGTTTGGATGTGAGGAGAGATTTGCATAATCATTCAGATATTGCCATGTACCCAATCTATTACAAGTTACAATTAAGAGAGTCTGTAATTTGAATTTTTTTTAAAAAAAATGTTCATTTGGTTCCAGGCCATAGGATATCACTACAAGCTTATCTGCATATTCTATCAAAATTCATAGTTATCTGCTAGGACTGCCTCAAACTAATCAGTACTCCACAAGCTAATCAGCTCACACACTGTCACAAGTGGCATAATGCAAGTAATTTTTCTTTAATTCAACTTCTAAACAGGAAGGTGAAAGATCAGCTTGAACAAAACAGGCTTATCCTGAACTCATGAATTGCTAATCTTGATTAATGGGGAATCACTGTGTAAAAAAATGGCTAATTCACTCGCTCGCATCCTGTACATCAAGTGTAGTGGAAAAAATGAGCACACTTACACTTCACAAATAAGGAGTGTCTAGACTGGCTCTCCCCTGAATTTTAAATCTTAAATGAAGTTGTGTACTCTAAAGTCTGGAAGTCCTGAAAGCAATACAGGACAGTGTAAAGGCTTCCAGAAAATAAGAGGCATAAAGAGCCAAAAATAACAGAGAGAAATCAGAGCAACAGGAATTAAATATTAACTATTCAAGACAAGTACAAACAAATGTTCAAAGCCTAAGAGAGAGACCTGCAATACACATGAGAAACAATGGATTGGCATCCTGTTTGGGTTACCAACATTTAAGGTGGGTAGGGAGCCCTTTGCTACACTGGTTGATCAAATCTTGTATATTTGAGAGCAAAATAATCTGGAGGAAAGGCGTGTGCTTTCACTGGTGTAGACTTTATTTCTGACTCAGTTCTTTCCCAGGCACAACTGAGGACTGGCATGTCAGGAATACTGAAAAGCCTGTGTGCTGGAGAGTCTATCAGGCTGTTTATCATAATGCTAGACTGTCAGAACGGAGGACTAGGGACTCTTTTTTTACTTTTTATGTTTTACAGCATCTAGTACAATGGGTCTCTGATCCCTGATTAAGCCTCTGGCTGCTACTTCAATGTGCATGCAGGGTTTGCCAGGTTGGGTCTTCGATTTACTAACAGAAAAAAATGGAGAAATCTAAAGCAACGTGAAATGTCTACATGAGGATTGTGATGGAGGGAGCCCTTTTGAGAGTCATACAATACAATGATGGTACAGGACAGCACCCACTGTCAATATTATGGCAATATTTACTCGCCATCCCAGTTCCCAGGCAGCCCCCCCCCAGGATAGGCGATTCAGGGAGGGATCAGCAGACACTTCCAGCTTGTCTCAGCCAGATGACTAAAGATGCTTATCAGGTAAAGAACAGTGCTGCAGTTAGGATCATTTATGAGGACTAGGAAAGGATGTGGGGGCAGGCAGGGTGGGAAGAACTCTCCTGAGAGGGCCACGGGACAGGGTGGGATGGCAGAGATGTCTGGCTAAGAGGGCATTGGGACTCAAAGCTCTTCAGCAAAGGAGAACTGGGACACAAACGTCTCTTTGCAGAAAAAGGTTGTGTATGGTGGGTCAAAGCAACGGTATGTTAAGAGGCCTGAATAAATTAGGCCCCCAGGAGGGGGAACGTTATTTTTAAACACTCGTGGCTGTGAGTTATTTTATTGGGCAATCTCAGCCAGGAGGGAAAGTGAGGCAGGGGGATTGCAGTGCCATGCCACAAGGGGGAGTGTTCCAGGACTGCACCATACAACTTCCCCTTTTTATAACAGTAACAAGTAGGGTGTGGCTCAATCACCTCTATTCACACCTCAATTTAAAGCATCAAGTACAGTGCTGCATGTACAGTACAGACAGTGCTGAGGAACTGGAAGTCCCCTGTCCTTGGAGGGATCACTTAGTAAATTATGCTGGGGTTTTCCATCCCAGACTAGTAGGAAGAAAGAATCCAACAGCTGGCCCAAGGCCTGGTATTTTACACAATGTTGACTTTGAGAATAACAGTGAGCAGAACAAATCCCCCAACTGTGTTTTTAAATCAAGTTTTGAAAACCTTTGAAAGTGGATTCAACACTCATTAAAGGTACAAGGTTGACAGCGCTGGAAAATGAAGCCATCTGATTAGCCCCAGGATTGACATACCCTGGACAGGGGCTGTGCAAAGTTCGCCACTCTGCCTGGCTAATCTGTCTTCATCCTGCTTGGGAAGGACCCCATCTCAAAAGGTGAGATGAGCAGGTCATTCAATTCTCAGCCTCTGTGCAGGATGCCAACAAAGGGGCCAATTGTGTTGTGGAAGCACACCTCCTGGAACTGGACCAAGACCACCAATGCACCTCTAATAACTAATCCCCTTTGGCAAATCCCTTTCCTTTGTGTAGTTATATTACATCATTTTTTTCTGAAAGGAACAATTTACAGAAGAGAAAATCTTTTCTGAGACACCGCAGATGACTAGAAACCTCAGATGATTTCGATGGGCTGTTGGGTTATTTGTAAGCAAAATCTCTGACATTGGGCAGCCTGCTACATGTAACTTATTCTCCCATCTACTCGCAAAGCTCCTCCGAACTGCTCTTTCCTTACTGCTCCTTCTGTCTGCCTCCTACGATCTAGTTCATATCTTCACTCACGTTGGCCCCTGTGCTTGGAAATATCTCCTCCTTACGCGCAAAGGACCAACTTCTCAAAGGTATTTAGGCACCTAAACCCCACTGAAATTAATCTGGGCCCAAGTCCCTGGGTTCTTTCCTTCAAATCCCTCTTCAATACTCACTTCTAAAATGCTTCCTTATCATTAATATGCACGTTCAATACACTATTAAAATTCTAAAGAAATAACACAGCCACATTTTCTGTGAAAAAGTGTAGTTTAGTGGTTAGAACATGGGACCAGGATTCCTGGGTTCTGTTCCTGGCTGTACCACTGGCTTGCTATGTGAACTTGGGCAATTCATCTTACTATGCCTCAGTTTCTCCATCAGTAAAACAGAGCTAATGCCTATCTAATGGGCATGTTGCAAGGCCTGATATTCATAGTGAGATCTACAGAGGAAAGATTCTATAGAAGTGCAAAGTAGTTTTGCTAAGCAAGCTATTCTTCAGGGGGGTTTTATCGAAAAATCTTTTGATTAAGTATGTGTAACTCTGAAGAATGATTGCACAAACTTTACTCAAATGGGAAGCACTCTTCTTATCTACCAATTTACTGTTACTGTGCAGCTGAGAGAGATATACTTGAAAGTAAACAAAACTTAGAAAATCCTCAACCACAGTGTCACCACAAACAGGCACTATAACACATATTGGATGTTAGAAGTTACATTGCAAATAAACCTTGTTTTCCTGGAAATATCATCATCAACACCACTCCAGTGTGACCATATATCTAGCGCAATCTAGCACCGGCACAGGCACAGGCACAGGCACAGGCACAGGCACTCCTACATTGCATTTATCAGGCTATTTAAATGAAAGCCAGCCAATTAGTGTTCATGTAGAACCCACACTGCTCTAAAATTAATGTCCAAGGAATGTAAGAACTAGGGCTTCATCTGTTTACTCTTATCCACTCCCAGTGGAAATAATGAAAACTGAAGGAAGGCAAATCAGGTACTGCTCTTTAACTTACTCTAAATTCAAAACAAGGAAACATCTAATGCAATTGAAATGCAACAAATTTAAATTGATAAAAGGAAATACGCTTTCACAAATATAACTTGTGGAATTTATTGCCACAAGGTATTAAGGCCAAGAGCAGAGTAGGATTTTAATGATACTTAGATGACTAATGAGGACATCAATGGATACATTACATAGCATTTTAAAAATCAGAACATGAATCCCACTTTCTTCAGGATATGTCCCATCCACAAACTAGAAGGGTTAGGAAGAAACTTTACTTTTTATCAGCCAGCCAGCCAGTGAAAGCAACTGCTCAGATAAACAGCCTAGGAATGGGAGAGTCTGAATCATTCTTTAAAAGTTGGCAACGCATAGTTCTACTGTGAAATGCACTTTCCAAAGTGCTGTGGAATTGAACACATTCCACCATTTTCTCTATTCAGCTGACAGCTGGAAACCTGCACAGGATGCCAAATGTATGCGACCTACATTAGTAGCTCAAAGGCATTTGCTGGAATGAAATCTGAGGTATTGACTCTTTTAGCCTGGATTTCTTTGAGAGTATTATGTATAGGATAATGGTGAAACAGATGCACTACTTTTCAGCTCCTAGCATTTAAAAGGTTGTTAATCTGTTTCTCACTTCCCTCCCTCACCCTCAAAAAAAAGCACAGCTCTTTTTTATGCCAAAATATTAACCTAACAGTATAAATATATATTTCTACAATGCTAGCATTAAATAAAATAATCCCAGTCACGTCCATGTCATGGTGTAAATATATCCCAATTGGTTCATACTAAATTACTTTACTTCTTGTACTGAAGTGATGTATACTTGCAGTCAATTAATCAATTTTTGTTAGTCTTCCCATGTTTGTGGATTCTCTTAATTTCTTTTTATATGGATGATTCATTTCTGCAGCATATGTAGAAATGAATTAATCATTGTGGGACACATCTGTTCTGTTTAGTATTATCAAATGGTTTTATTTTAAGGCTGGGGTGGCCCCCTAAAACTCTGAGGTAGCTACTACACTGCAATGAGGGATACTTAGAATGAGTCAAATGAAGACCTGACCTAGGGCCAGTCCTGGAGCAGTGTTTGGTATGCTGATTAGTCCTAGTGAATTCAAACACTACTGGCTCTTCTGTTTACTGTCATGATTAGCCACATCACAATCAATCACTATTGAGTATAGGTTAACTATCCTGAGATTCCTTAGGTGGTATGGGATGTAAGGGTTTTGTCCTGTGAGATGCGGAACTCTCTGGCACTAATCCTGCAAGGCACTTAAGCATGTCTGTAACTCAGTGGGAGGGGGTAGGAGGGTAGGGAGGCTTCAGTGGGATTTATTCAAATGCTTAAAGTTAAGCACATGTTTGCTGGATTAGTGCCAGAGAACACACAGCACCTTGCAGAGTCAAATCCTAAATTCCCAATTCAGGAAAGCATCGGTATTCAAGAAAACACTTAAGCACATGCTTAAATTCCATTGAAATAATGAGACTTAAGCACATGCTTAATTTTAAGCATGAGTTTAAGTGCTGACCTGAATTAGGGACTGAAGCCAGCATTGTTTGCAGGACTGGGCCTCTATTTTGTAATAGGTGAGGAGAAACAATGAAACTCATGATGACCATGACCCTAGGATCTCTTGATGCCCACTGGCAGAGGGTACAGGGGTACACAGATCAGAGGGGTAGCCGTGTTAGTCTGGATCTGTAAAAGCAGCAATGAAGTGGGTATTCACCCACGAAAGCTCATGCTCCAAAATGTCTGTTAGTCTGTAAGGTGCCACAGGATTCTTTGCTGCTTTTAGGAGTACACAGAGTTACAAGAATCCAGGGCCGCCTGTAGGGGGGCAAGTGGGGCAATTTGTCTCAGGTCCTGAGCCCCACAGGGGTCCCGCGAGCTGCTCCAGGTTTTTGGCAGCACTTCCGTGGCGGGCCCTTCACTTGCTCCGGGTCTTCGGCGGAGGGTCCTTCAGTGCAGCAGAAGACTCGGAGCAAGTGAAGACCCTCTGCTGAAGTGCTGCCGAAACCTCGGAGCGCTGCCTGGTGAGTGCAAGCACTACCACAAGCGGCGGGGGGAAGAACAGGCGCGATCGGTGGCTGCTCTATTGCCGCTGCTTCATTCTTCGGCAGCAATTCAGCGGCGGATCCTTCCCTCTGAGAGAACCGCCGCTGAATTGCTGCCGAAGACCCGGCCCTGCCCCAGGCCGCCTGAATCCTCTGGGCGGCCCTGGAAGGATCCCAGCGGTTCCCCAGAAGCAGTCATGTAAGATCTCTGCTGAAAGCATGTGTCACACTGGTCATCATAATCATTGCGAATAGTATGTGCAGATAAATGTGTAAGGAGTTACCTCTTAAAGCCTTGTAGTTAAAGGCAGGGTCACTCAGAAGTAACGTTCCTCTAGACAGACTTCTCCAGACAGACAGGAGGAGGTATGAGGCACTTATCTCCCTGGTTGACCATTGTTTATTGTGTATCTCACAATGTAAGTCTATTTGCATATTGAATCCAGTGCTAATGAATAAATTACAAGTGCTGTAGGAAAAAACAGAAACTGCAGAAGTTATCCTGTAGTGAGTAAAAACAATAAACTACTTTGGGAAAAGGACTTAGGGTAAGTTGTCCTGTAAAAGACAGGGGATGTCTTATGAATTAAGATTAGTCTCTAGAACAGTGGTTCTCAACCCATGGGCCATGGGATGCGTGCAGCCTAATTAGCACATAGCTGAAGCCCACCTGTGTGCTAAAGGCTGCTGGGCCTATGGGGGTCGGGGCTGCCCTACCACCTACCACGGTGGTGTCCAGAGCCCAGCTGCTCTGCCCAGCGTAGTGGGGTCCAGAATCAGGGCTGCCAGGCTGCCCTGCCACCAGGCCGGCACGGCAGGGTCTGGGCTGCCCCGCTTTGCAGTGTGGCAGGGTCCAGGTTTGGGGTTCTCTGCTGCATACAAGGGTCTGGGGTCAGGGCTCCCTGCCACATGATGGGGTCCAGGCTGCCATGCCACATGACGGGGTCCGGGCTGCCCTGCTCTGTGGTGGTGCCCAGGGTCAGGGCTGCCGAGCGGCCCCATGCCTGGGGTCCATTCCTGGTCCCACTCTGGGGAGGGGTCTGTGAGCAGGGGCCAGGGCAATGGGCATAGGGATCTGTGGGGGAGCTTGGGGGTTACTGTGGTTCTCAACCTGCAACCTAGGTAACACATTGTGGGCCGAGTGATAAATAGGTTGAGAACCACTGCTCTAGAAAGCCTGTTATAATTTTGTTTTATATGTAACCATTTGTTTCTGATATTCTCACTGTCATTTGAACCTCTGTTTTTTGATAATGAACTTACTCTTGTTTTCACTATAAATCTATCTAAGGGCTGTGTGTTATGCGGAGGGCTGATACTGCATTAAAACTAGTAAGCTGGTGTGTCCTCTTCCTTTGGGAGCATTAAAGTTCTGGGGGGATGCACAGAGGACTTTGGGGTTGGTGCATGCCTATACCAACCTGTACAGACAGAGTGAGGCCTGCAGAGGCCTGGAAGGAAGCGCTTGTTTTGTCAAAAGCTGATGGCTTCAGGGAGTTGATCCACAGCCATCACAGACAAGACTTCCTCACTTTAAAGGCAAGTGGCGGTCAGGTGAGTCACAACCCTGGCTATCTCTGGGAAGCGTCACAGTTTCCTATATCACTTACGGGGAAAGGAAGCTCAACTGAAGACTTCAAAATATGAGGTTTGCGATCTAGGCTAGGTTACTACAAGAAATTTTCTAGCATTCACAGCCCTTTCTCTTCACTGGAATTGCAACCAGTTCCAGTGGCAGAAGATAGGCAGATGATTCATCCTTTGTATGTAGTTGGGGATTTGTCTCAAGCTTTTCTCTCGTGTCTCAGGACCCTCAGACTTTGGATCTGGATGCAGATCTGAACTTTGCAGCTGGCCCCATAACGGAATGAGCAGATGAACTAGCCAACTCCCCAAGTTCTCACTCGGATTTTCCTCAGTCCTCACCCTGTCCCCAATCCAGCGAAGAACATAAGCCCATGCCTAACTCTAAGCATTTATTTTACTTGAACTACTCATCTACTTAAGATTAGGCATGTGCTTAAGTACTTTGCTGATCAGAGATTTTGGGTGCTAAGCTCCATCCCTCTTACCAAGATAGGAAAATATGTCTGGGCTGCAGGGATGCATATCTCTCTGCTTGCGATTCCCAAATGGGAATCCCTCTCTTGGAGTCAGGAAACTTAGGTGCCTACACTGTTTCCTGCAGGAATAAGTTAGGCGCCTGTCTCCACCCACACAAAAATGGTTAGAGGAGGAGGTGCCCACCTTATTACTTTTAGCCCAGTGGTTACAGCATTTACCTGAGATGTGGGAGACCAGTTTTAACTCCACTCTCTCTGCCAGAGGGGAAGAAAGGCATTCAGACACCTAGAGGGAGGCAGCAACGCATATCCTCAAGGGCAGAAATGTAGATGCTGAGGGAACTTTTACCCTGAAAAATTAGGTGCTGAGTGAGTTTAGGCGCCTACAAGGTTCAGCAGGAGTTTGTGAATCACAGTGGAGACAAAACTGGGACTTATGCACCTTAATTCAAGACTTGGATGCCTAATTCTGGGGTTTAGGCACCTAAGTACTTTTGTGGATCTACCCTAAATACTTAACAGTTAAAAGTAGTTAAGGGGAGGGAGTCAAAATTAGTTTTATCATGGAAGCTATTGAGTCACAATAGTAACTTTCTGAAATACAGCTCTGTGGGAAAATACTTAGTAACTCTTTTGTTTCCCAAAACTCCATACCCAAAGTTGTTTTTCAGACATCGTCGTCATTATGAAGAGACATGCACAGCCAAAACTGTTGTTTATTTCTACACAGCTACAGAAGGTGAATTTGGCCCATTATATATACATTATTGTAAGCCGGTCGGTTTGGGCCTCGTCCCCCTCAGGGGCGGCGGGGAGCCAGGGCGCCTCCTTACATGCAGCGGGACGGGTTCCACGCTGGTCCTGTACTCAAGGGTCGAGCAAATGAGGTCTATGGGCCCTGGGCCTTAGGCAGGGCAGGGCAACAAACAGTTCAGGCTCAGCTCCTGGTCACAGGGACTGAGCAAGCAAAGACTAGAGGCCCTGGCCCTTAGGCAGGGCGGGGCAACAAACAGTTCAGGCTCAGCTCCTGGTCACAGGGACTGAGCAAGCAAAGACTAGAGGCCCTGGCCCTTAGGCAGGGCGGGGCAACAAACAGTTCAGGCTCAGCTCCTGGTCACAGGGACTGAGCAAGCAAAGACTAGAGGCCCTGGCCCTTAGGCAGGGCGGGGCAACAAACTGTACTAACAGCTCAGGGTTCTGGGTGAAGGGGAATTCGCGCACCCAGTTATGGGTGGCAGGGGGAACGCAGGCCCACCCACTCTCTGCCGTTCCAGCCCGGGGCCTGGTAGCGGCCGTCGCCACTAAGGTGGTCAGTAGGGCTCCAACTGAAACACACTGACAGGGTGATCAAGTGGGATTCTAGCCGATACACACGGCCATGGCTCGGGCCTTCTGGGCGCCTGACTGTAGTCAGCCGCCCCCGCTACTTCCAATTTCCCCCTCCCTGGTACCTGTCCTCCGTCGGCGTAACTTGGCGGGTCCCAGACCATAGGTTCCCTCGGAGAACTGAGGGGAAAGCAGGCTTGGCGGCTTCTTCCGCCAGCAGGCGCAGGGTAGTTCAGGCTGAGGGTCCTCAGGAAACCCGGCACGGGGCAGGTCCGGCCAGCGCTCTCTGTATCTGGCCCGAGGTAGGTCCGGCCAGCGCTCTCTGGATACCGGGCCAGCGGCAGGGACTGGCCAAGCGCTCCTCTGGATAGTGAGCACAAGGCAAGCTGGGCCGAGTGGGAGCTCGGTCCTCCACGTCTGTGCTCTTCGGCATCCTGGGCTTAACTGAGCTCTGGGCCCTGGCTTTTATACTTCCTGTCCCGCCCCTTGACTTCCAGGGGGCGGGAACAGGCGGTACTGGCTCCGCCCATGGAGATGCCTGCTCTGGCTCTTCCCCCTCAGGTGCGGCGGGGAGCCAGGGCGCCTCCTTACACTTATATTTTACACAGAGATAACATTTGCTGCTAGAAGAAAAATTTTATATTATAATTAGAGCTGATAAAAAATGAGAACACATTTCACATATGTTTGCAAAACATTTTCCCTTTTATTGTTAAGATTTTGAGAAAATTTTCATTGAAATTTCAGAATTCAGAAAATTTTGACCAGTTCCATAGCTGGTTAAAAAACAAGATGACTCCTTCATAGCATATTTGTACAAAAATCATCCTGTTTTTCCAATCATATCTCAAAATTTTGATGAAAAATTTCATTGAAAAATCAAAAATTTGGAGAAGTTTGACCAGCTCTAATAATAAATACATATTTGGATTTACAAAATGTGCTCCCCCTCCACTTACATAATTGTGTGAATGATCAAAAAATGAATGTTCAAAAGGAATCAGCTTCCATTGACTTGATGATGTTTGGGAATTTTGCCAGGAGATTGTTTTCCTTGAGAAGCAGCTACCAGTAAATGAAACAAGTCAGCTGATTCCAAAATTACTCAAACCAAAACTATTCATCTCATGCCATATATGTGCAAGTCACATTACAGAAAAGAAACAGACAGATTCCCTACCCCAAACTGCTTAAAGTCTAAGTCAGGGGTCCTGAAAGTGGTGCCCGCGGGGTCATCTAAATGCGCCCACGTCCTGGCCGGCGGTCGAGCAACGTCATCGAGAGTTGTCGCCGCCGAAATTCGGCGGCATTTCAGCAGATGCTCGACCGCCACCACGGTCCTTCGTCTGGTGTCCGCCAGATGAAAAGTTTGGGGACCACTGGTCTAAGTGATACAAGTAGAACAGGAAACAGCATCAGCAAGGAGAGGTATGCCGGCAACGCTGTCACTTAGAAGGCTAATCTTTGCACCTTGATATTCCAGTGCAACATTTCCCTTTTCCATTGCCTTAGTTTTATGACACTGATTAATTTGTGTTCTTTCTTTTCATTTACATGTAAAATAGAGTATAGGATTTTGTGAAAGTTTTGTATAAAACTTGGATTATGAAGTAATTGGAATTAGAGGATTGTAATAGAAATGCTGATAGAAAATGAAGTGGAGTGATGTTGATGAACACAACTAACAGCTCTCTTATTAAGTACTGAGGTTATTCTTAATGACAAAGTAATAGCAGAATCATTCTGATTAGTATTCCGTGTAGATTGCCATATTTCTGTAGTCAATAAAATCTGATTCATATAATTGTTACAGGTGGAATAGCAGCAACACTTGTATTAAGGTCGCATTATAATTTCGTTTTTCCTAACTTTTGAGAACTTGACTTTGCAATGTGGTCGCAAAGCGGTTTTAACACAATAGGGTTTTTTGAATGGAAGTTAATATTATTGTCAATTTTTACAATTTTATTGGAATCCTTGCAATATTTGGCATTTTCCTTAAAGTTCCAGCACCTAAACTAGATGAGAAACTCAGTTTTGATCTATTAAAAAAGAAAGAAAAAACTTTCTATCCCTCATGGTTGCAGAGAAAAGCTTGAAAATGTGACCCAAATGTATTTTAAATATTCACAAAAGAGAAAGCAAATTAAAAAGAAACAAGATTGGCTTAAAAATCATGAGTATTTTTGTGGTTTTGGTGGGCCTTTGGCATTGGCAGTACTGACTACATAGGTCAGAAATGAAGGAGGCATTAAAATATTTTGCTCTACTGTGCAAAATAAATACTGTGCCAGTGCTTCAGACATGAGAGCTGAATGAGACACGATTTCTCGTTTGCAGTTTTCAGACAGCAAATGGGAAATGTCTTTCGTTTCTGGCAGTTCTTGGTAAAGTAGAGGAAAAGACTGCCAGGGCTGAGACTTTGTAACTGGAAAGAACATTAAACTGATGTGGGTTGCTTTCATTCAAACCTGGGGGTAAGGATAAGCTGCTGAAAGCAACTCTTCATTTGATTTAAATAACTTTGATTTTTAAAGATGTCTTGTTTATTTCCAGTAAATTCTCTCTTTAAAGGAACTCTTTTTTCTCAATGAATACATTTCTAAATGGGGCCCAAAACATTCCTACTATATTGAGGTTGCACTTCATAGTTAGAAAAACGAGGAAATCATATTAGGAACGTACTTTAAACATATATTAAGTTATTTGGTTCCTGGGCTTCTAAGGAACAGCCAAACACAGTATGTTAGTTTCCCTTCCTAGAACCTGGACTACTCTGCAGTTATAACTCTTTTTATTTGAATACTAGATGCACACAGAGATTAGTGTTAGCTTGAAGAGCTGACTTCCTCTCCCCATTATTTATTTTTTTTCAACAGCCAGAATGATTCAGCAGGAAGCTCTGGTCCTCACACTTCTGTATATCCCTCAACCTGTGTCCCAAGAAAATATGCAAAAGGCAGTGATTCAATATGGTCACAACTTCTGAACAGTCAGGAAGCTTTGGACTCAAGAAGTGAAATCCTGTCCTCTTGAAGTCAATGGGCATTTCATCATTGGCGTCTGTGGGGCCAAGATTTTACCCTAGGAGTTAGATTATTTCCTTTTTTACAAGAGTGGACACAGACACAATAAATTATCCTCGTCTGTTTAATGTACAGTAGGCCAAATCCTGCCGTTATTACTCAGAAGGTGTGGTTGCAGCATGTGTAGACATGCCTCATTAAGCTTAGATCTAGCTAGAGCAAAGCTATCTCAAGTAACAGTAGCAGTGAAGTCAAAACACCACAGGCTGCAGCTGCTCAAGTATGTGTCCATGGTCCTGGAAAGGCTGGGGGACTAGAATTTAGCTAGGCCAAAACTAACTTGGGTATGTCTACATGTGCTGCAATCATACCTCCCAACTGCAGTATAGACATTCCCTAAAGTTCATGAGGACTTTGCCTAAATAGAATGAGTAAGATCTCCAGGATTTGGCCCAATATCCACAGAGAATATGGCTTTGAACAGAGATGGTTAGTAAACACAGCATAGTTTAGGCTTGTGCACACTCAAACTGTAGCCACCTCACAACAAAACCAACCAACACTGCAAAAATTAGTCCTGCCTAGTTCTAGTCCCAGCTGTTATTTTTTCCTCATTATTCCAAAAGGTTCTGACTTAAGGACTCGATCTTTCAAGGTGCTGAGCACTCTGGTCTGGAGCTGTCAAGGCAATTACGCATGTAAAACTGTTCACATGCTTAAAATTAAAAACATACTGAAAAGTTTTGCTGGATCAGGGTCAGAATGTTCAGCACTTTGCAGGGCTGATCCCTGTAACATTAAGCACTTGATCCAAGGCATCTCCACCAAGCCAAGGGACAAAGTTATTTTGGCCACTGATATCAACAGGGCTAGGATTTCACCTTCTGTGCCTTCCTCATGAAAAACTATTATAGGTAATGTCAAAAAAGAAACCCTGGTGATCTCACAACCTGAACTCAAACATATATACTGTACTCATATACACTAGCATGGGTAAAAATTAAAAAGATTCAGAATTCTATATGTGAATTAATATTGGCCTTTTTACCATGAATACATTGCCCCACTGCTCTGAACTATTTGTCAGCGTATTTAATGGCAGTACCATATGTCTGATGTGATGTGAAAACACATCTCAATAATGTCTTAAACAAAAATGAAGCATAATTTTAGGCATAATTGATACCCTAGGGCAGTGTTTCCCAAACTTGGGACACCGCTTGTGTAGGGAAAGCCCCTGGCGGGCCGGGCCGGTTTGATTACCTGCCGCATCTGCAGGTCCAGCCAATCATGGCTCCAGCCAATCATGGCCAGCCAATCATGGCCGCGGTTCGCTGCTCCAGGCCAATGGGAGCTGCTGGAAGCGGTGGCTGGACCTTTCCCTACAAGTGGCATCCCAAGTTTGCGAAACACTGCCCTAGGGATATGTGCTTTTCACAGTGGTAACGTCTGCAGCAGTGATCATTCTAATTATTGTTAAATCCAAACAGTAAAGAACTGACAGGCAATACAGCTACCAGTGAAAATTTAATGAACCAGGTGTTTCTATAAGGAGGTTTTTTACAAATAATCTGTCAGATACACAGGTTGGCAGGCAATAAAATTGCCCATCTTTAACACAAAAGATAACGTTAATTAGAATGATATTTAATTAGGTAAGAGCATAGGATATCAGAGAGTATTAAAGGTAATAGATACTTCAAATCATTATTAAAAATGGGCCAAATTCTGAGGTCCTTACTCTGTTTTTATTCAGTCCTCTGCGTCAGTGGGAGCTTGTTTGAATAAACACTGAGAAACAAGCGAGAGAGCTCCTCAAGATTTGACTCAATAATACTTAGCACTATTCAGAGCTCTTTATGTTCAGTGGGTCAAATCCTGAAAACAATGGGATGATGGAAGATAAGTAGTTTAGTCCATCAATTTCCTCACCCTGATAACACTCACTTTAAGGTTTAAATAAGTATACCAGGACAAATCAGTGGAGAACCAGGTCCACAGCACTGTTGGATAGAGATCTGACATATCTAGAGATTTACAGTTTGTGCAGAACACTGTAGAGAGTGGATTCAATGGGGGGGGGGGGGTTATGAAATCCTTGCCCCGATAGAAAAGTAACTTGTGATGTATTATCCCAATTGGAAAAACACATAAACATATCCACTAGTCCAGCTGAAGAGGATAAAAATGTGATTTATGATAAGTTAGGTAGATTTTTCATACCCAAACCATTTGCAAGCCTTTTTTTCTTTCAAGATGCAACCACAATGACACGTGAAGGGTTCTTACAATGCATCATCATCACTGCAAATGAGAATGGAGAAATATTAAAGAACTAATTAAAAGCATAGTCTGCCAAAGCTGATTTGAATGCAAGTGAGGTATAACTGCATTCAGGATCAATTAATGGCAGCCAAAGTTACAGCAGTGAGAGAGAGAGAGTCTGAAGTGCTACTATATTTAGATGATAACAAAGGTACAGAAGAGCCAAAAATCCCACAGAATGAAGATAAAGAGTTAAAAGCATGTAGGAAAGATGAAGAAGACAACAATGAGACAAACAATATTACAAGATTTAATAACAATATTACAGGACTCCAATAGGATGACTTGCCTGAATGAGGAGATTAAGGCTTGATGCTAGGAATGAAAAAGTTCTTTTTAGGTGACTGTAAGTTAGAACTTACTTCCACTGACATAAGAACATTAGACACAAAAACACCAGACTGCTTCCCTACTGAGAATCCAAGCTGTTGTCCCCCAGTTGGTTTAACACCAGTGTAGCTCCATGGGGGAAAGCAATGATAGAATCACTAGTGTAGACCCAGGATAAGTGTTTTTACCTACCACCATGTCAACTTTTGCGGGCAGGGTGTTTCTATTTAACATGTGTTTGTACAGTGTCCAACATACTGATTCCTGGCTGCAGCCCCTCAGCATTACCAGCATGCAAATAGTAATAATAAAGAACCCAGTGCTTCTGTTAGGTCTATGCTAGACCAACAATGGGAGAATTGTGAATTTCTCTCAGTGAGAACAAGGCTCCTTTGAATTCAGTAGGAGCTGGACCGAGCTTCTATGAGATTAGATGAGCAGATATCTAAACTACCCTGCATATGTTTTGAGCGTTTAAATCACAAGCAGTAGACATAAATGTTACTTGAATGTGTCTTATTCAGAAATAAATGTCTATCAATGGCCTGTTAATTTCACTTCCTAAACTTTTTATATTATTCCTGTGCTATTGTTGTTTGCACTTACCATGCTGCTAGTCTCTTGTCCCAGGGCTTTTCACACACTGGCAGCAGCTTCACATATTCATTTCATAGCACAGTACCCACAGCAAGCTTTGTTGTCACAACTGCTCAGTCACTTGGCTAACTGCAGTTATTGGTTTGATAGATTCCAATCTGGGTTTTGATCTCGGCATAATTCTGGAATAGCACTGCTGAGTGTGACAAATGATATCTTACTAAACCCACACCCTGGGGAATTGTCAGCATTCATCTTACTTGTCCAGAGTGCATCTTCTATTCCGTTAAATCACAACATTTTGATAATGTGATTTTACCTAATTGGTGGTATTCTTGGAATAAACCCTAGCATTAAGTTTTGCTTGACCTTGAATTACCAACCTAGAATTTGATTTTTATTTTGAATATAGAGTTTATTCCCTAATAGGGCTAGAGAAGAAATCTTAACAGCACTTAAAATATCTGGATTTGGGGCTTCTTTCCTTAAGATACAGCTGATTATTTTACATAGTTTGCTTAAAATTCACAACTGGTTGCCAGCCATTTCATTACAATTCAATATTCTAGGACTGAAATTCTGATATTAGACTTTCTCAAGCTTGTAATCCATAATTCACAGCTGTTGCGTGCAGAAATGCAAATACACAGCAGCATGCCTGCAGAATGTGTACTTCATCCAGTTTACAGATGGGAGTGTATACAAAGCATACAGCATCCATGCTGTGGCCTTTTAATTCTGATAGGCAAGATGAACACAGAGGAACTCTGATTCAGATTCAACTACAACCGAACCCACAGAGAGTTCTGGAAATGTCACACTTCCCATTTAACATTTAAACTTCAAGACAGGGTCTTGAGAATACTAATAAAGTCCTCCAGCCTCTTTCTCTGGACTTTGCCCCTCATTTAAGAGCTCCATTAGAAGCAAATTCTTAAAAACAAAACAAACAAACAAACAAAAAGAGTAGATGTGGCTTGAGATGCCAAGTTTAGATCCAGAGCCAAGCTTCCCCAGACTTCACCTCTAGAGATTTTTTTTGTTTAAAAAAAGAAAAGAAGTTTATTTGCATTATTGCATGATAGTGAAAATAAACTGTAGATGGGTGTAGGGGCAGAAGAGGGAAGACCACTTTCCACCAATATTTAGCAATTATACATAGCATTTACTTGTCCACAACAGATTTTCCTTCTATTGTTTGAAGATTTTGTTGACATGCAAAAGTCAGAAAGAAGGTTCATTATGGCCCCTCCATTCCACATTTTGACAGTAAAGAAATTGAAGTGACAATACATTTTTTTAGTCAATTCAAGTTGGCATATGTGAGTAGCAGTAAGTACTACATAAGTACACTATGTTACAGCACAGGTTTGGTAATGATCAGCTGCTCCCCACTGCCATGCTGTCAGCAGCGTAGAACTACAGCCAACTTGAATTAAACTCAAAATAGATGTTTAAAAAAACAAACATCCCTTAAGGATTAGTGTGGAGACAGGCAAAACTGTGCAGGACATAATAGCACCTAAGTGTTAGTAAATAGCAGGCCTGTGTAATTTGCTGGCGGATGTTAGTCACAGGGAAAAACATTTCCTAAATGACCTGAGCAATATTTGTTTACTGGCATGACAAGTAAATGATCCCTAACCTAAAACTACCTGTAAGTCCAATGGTGCCACAATGTATGTTAGTGAGTTTACTATGTTTAATAATAAAATACTTAGCCATTCTTCTCCCCAGCATGTTACAAACATTAAGTGAATCATGTTTTGTCTACTGCAAATCAATAGTAAAAATTGATAATTTATTTTATTATTGTATAGGTTGCATGCTAAAGAAGTTCTTTTTGTTTTTTTTATTTCTAGATTTAATTATTAATGTTGAACTGGACAAGGTTTTTTGCACTACAGTTGGCTGCTTTTCAGAGCATATTGTTTATTGTTACCAAGACATGTCATCTTGAAATCTATGCTGTATGTTTTGGTGTTAAAAACAGCTGGTTTAAGAGAATGGGGTTTCCAAACTTCTCTAGGGCCACTGACAGGAATCACGTGCAGACAGTTTGCCCTGCTCAAGGAGCACATGAGTACATGAACCGCAAAAGGTACTACTCCATTATTACACAGGCCCTTGTGACCCACAGAGCCTGATCTGTGGACACCAAAGTAGGCTGCACTGGAAAAGTTCATGATGCCAGGATTTTCCTGCAATTCACTCCTGGTGCTCTGTAGCCTGTCTGTGCCTTTCCACTTGCCATGAACCCTTTTCGCTTTGGTATTGTACTGGCGTGTTGGCTTGTCCTGGATGTCCACCATAAGTTCATCATGGAAGCATTTCCTGTTTGACTGCTCCATGACAGTTCAGAATCCCAGGTTCCTGCTAGTGTGTGGCTGGGCTGCAGAGGGGGAAGGGCCTGAAAGCAGACATCAAGTAGTACACTGTTGTCTCAGTACTTTCTAAAAGGTTCACTGCATCCTCAGAGAAAAGTGCACGTGGAATCTCAAGGCCAAAATATGGTATTTTGCATAATTCAGCTTCATTATATTCTCAGAGGAACAATTCAGTTCCCAGGAGCTCTGTCAACACAGCTGAGTTAAGCAGAGTGAAAAGAGTACACACACAATGGTAGGTGAAATTTACATATGCTATATGTTTAAAAATTGTAGACTTTTGTAGCTTGAAGGGTCATGGTTTACTACTGAAGGTTTCTCAGTCTTTTCAGACATTCCACATTCTGGAGGACATAATAATCCTGGAGGTTCCTGAATGACAAAGGGACATGCTATTCCAAGCTAGCTGTGGCAAGACAGTCACGTATGCCACAGAGGTTTTCAGGCTTATGGTGACTGAGCAACACATCTGTGATGCAGTGGGCTGGTGTCCTACAGAGGAAGTTACAAAAAATATGCCAGGAAGACTCCACAGGGAGGTTGATTTTGGCCAATGCTTGGTCAGCTCCTCCTACCACACCAGGAGTGAGTGTGAGCATATCATGCTGAGTTCTCTGTTGCTGACTCATAGAGCCAAAAACCTCACAGCCTGGTCAAGGGTCTGAAACTACCTAGAGCTGAGAATCTACCCTCCAAGCTAGTGAGACGAGAGGAGACAAGGATTTCCCACTTCCTATCTTCCAGCAAATTCTCCTGCTTTATGCAGTTTCCTCCATGACCCGCCCTTGCCTTGCGTCTGCTCATGATCCATCAGCTAGCAGCTAGCTTTCTCCCTCAGTGGCTTCATGCTATCCCTGTCGGGGGCTTCCTCCAGTCCCACTACTTCCCTGCTACATGTTGCTTTCTTTTCCTCCTACGTCCCCTCTCCTCTCAGTCTCTTGGCCTCCCTGATTCCTCACAGTGTCCCCCATGCAGCCAGTCTACCTGAGCATTCCTCTACCCTCAGCTACTTATTCCCTCCAAACCTACCGAGTGCTCCTCTACCTCCAGATAGTCGTGTCTGCTTAAGCATGACGGGAAACCTTATGGCCATTGTTTCACATGTACAGCTTCTGTAAGCGGGGGCATTAAAGGGGATAATTTCATAGGATGTAAGCCTCCAAACACGTTGGTCTGCAAAGGGTGCCTGCTGTGACTGATCACTCACTCAAATCACATAATTCTTCTTTAAATTTACCTCTCTCAGCTCTTTACTCTCCAAATAAATCATACTGAATCTAAAGAGACAGGATGACCAGACAATGTAATTCTGATGTCTTGGCAGCCTTCTCTTGCACATGCTGTGGGGTTCATACTTACTAATATACTAGGTATATACATAGCTGTACATCACATGCTGCGCCACTACACTTTACCATGATGACTACAACTTCTTTTTACTTTCCCATGCCCACCCCTCATTAGACACTATATCTGTGGGCAGCAGCAGCATACATATCCCTGCACTTCTATGTTGGCAGTGGCAACATAGGAGACTTGCTGGATTTTGCATAACTTTTCTCCAGCAACTGCTTGCCCTAAGTTTTACTTGATCCTCTATTTGCATGTTGTGCTATAAAGGGCAAAATCAGGCCCTTAAAGTGCAATTATCCTCAGAAAATGGCATTCTTCTGTTCCACATTTATTCCTCCCCAGGAGGAAGAGGTGAAGGTTTAAACCAATTTATTTAAACCAATGCAAATCTGGGTATAGGTAAAGCCTAACTCTCAACATCACTCCCTTACTAGCTGCCGTGAAGATGGGTCTCTTGAGATCCACAATCCATCCCTGGCTGTGCCACAGACTTCCCATGTGACCTGCAGCAAGTCGCTAATTCAGTACTGTAATGTTTCTCTACCTCACAAGGGTGTTGTGAGAATAAACATATGTATGTTTGTGAGGCACTCAGCTACTATAGTGTAGGGGACCATGGGTATCCCTAAATAGATACAGACAAAATGAAGTTTTGTTCAGTACCTAGCTGGACTGGGCTCTGAGTAATCTGAACCACACCACTTCCTTATTTTCTGAAATAGTCATTTATTGACCAAACTTTAGTTTAGCAGCATCTCTTTGTCCTTGCTTTTGGTCATTTTCTGTTTTTTCTAGTTATTCATATTATCTAATCTTTGCCATTTCTTTACTCCTTGCCCATCTTGGAATGACAATGAAACGCTGGTCACTGTATCCACTGTTTTCCACTTGATAACAGCTTTTTCTGCTTGTCAACCAACCACTTTTCAAGCATTCTATCAGAAGCATAAGACATCCACTATATCAACAGCATAACCTCAGCTGCCAGATTCCTGATTCCAGTACCCAGATTGCCAGCAAATGTGTCACCTCTGTCTTGAAATATTTATATTGCTTTTCAGACAAGTTTCATGTTAATTTCTAGATTTTCAAAGCAACCTCAAAACCATTTTTAGCTTTGCTGTTCTCACCTGTTCCCCATACTCATTTGGCCAGGGTTATTTTACACTCATGATCTCTTATAAAGAAGATAGGTTAGGATCTGGATGCGAACATAGCTCTTGAGTGCAGTCCCTGATTCAGACCTCCCCTTGCTACATAAGTTTAACTCCCACTAAAGTTAATGAAAGTTAAACTTACATACGCACAAATTCAAAATGAAAATAGACCACTTAGTGATCAGAATCAATATTCAAGGGAGAATGGATGGCTCAGGTGATTAGGCATCAATATGGTGTCTTTCACCTCAAGATGCCTAGTTTGACTCCATTGCAGGTTACTGTAAAGTAAATTGCCATCTCTCAACTGATTACCAGCCAATGTAAACACAGAAACCACTTTTGTAAATGCCAGCTTTGTTAGCAGTTTCAGAAAAAATGACAATGGGAAGACTGAAGCACCACTTTGTTGCTAAAGCATTCCTCCCAGAACAGGTACAAGGCACATGGACAAAACTGTGTGGAAGTATTTTTGCTCCCTTTCTGGTATCTGCTCAATGGAGACATAAGGAACTTTTTAGATAGTTTCCATAAGACATCAGCCCAAACCACAAAGTTTGGATCAAAATCTGTATTTGAACTTCCCTTGATCTGACGTTTTGGTTTCAGTCCATCTTACAATGGAGCTATTTGGGCACCAACACTAAATTCACTTTAGAGGGAAAAGAGGAACAAGACTTGAAAAAATACCCAAGAATGTAGCGATGAATAAATTAGAGATTTTAACAGAGGTGCAGAAAACTTTCATAACCAATTCTGAAACTCAGGTCAAGTTCACTCAAAAGCTTGCAAATACCAAAGCCTACCTGAGTTGTGGGATGATGTTGGTCAGAAATAGTTTTGGTGGATTTGCATAGTTTACATGTGAAATGATGTTAAAAGCCAAGAAGTGTTTGGATGAATTTTGTTCAGATCTTCATTTGACCACAACACTCAGAGTAAGATGCAAGAGGTGCACAAATCCAAGCAAAACAAAATAGAAAAAAGTGCATGCAAGTCCCTCTATGGCCAAACGACTGAGTCTTACAGAGCCTTACCTACTAACACCAGAAAGGAGTGATTTATTATGAAGATGGAGGGTTCTTTTGTGCTTATTTCCCTGATCTTGTACCATGAAAGTCATTAAGGGCTGAGTCTCCTTTAGGACACAGAGATGTGCCCTCGCAGGGGTCAGATGTGTTTTGCCTGTAGTGCAGAGAAAGGAAAAATGCTTTGAGGTGCTGGGGAAAGCTTGCCGGCAAGTAGTGGCTAAGTAGATTGTGTCCCTATGTAGTGTCTAGCTCAAATTGTGGATAAAAACCTACTACTGCAACCAGCTAATGGAAATACTCCTTCAGCTCACATGGCAGAGCTCTGCTCATTTGGTGCTCAAACTCACAGATTAAATCCCTGCTAATGAAGGATGGTGGAGGTTATATCTCCATTTTGGAAGAGCAGCTTTAAGTTACTGTAGCACCAGTTGCCTGGGATTGCCAGCCACAATCATAACCTCACCCACTCCCAGACCTGTTTTCGGCCAGGTAGCATTGCTGGCAGCGTTAACACTTCCCACACTTTGTTCTGAAAGAGTGAAAGCAGCTGGCTTTTGGCTGCTCCCTACACAAGAGACGCCCCCTCTATCCCTTCCATTCTCACTTTGTATAGTCGTGCAAGAGCAGGGAGAACATGGTCCTGAATGATCTTTTACGTGTATGCAGCATTTTACTGACCATTACATTTGCATTTTTTCTGCACTTCTAGCTACTAATGGATTCAGAGGCTATCTCTCAAAAGACACAACACAGAAGAGGCAGCCCAGAGGGAGGTGCTTTTCCTGCTTTACCTGGCTGCCTATGTGCTCTACTATAGCTCAGAATCCACATGACTTGGAGAACTACAGTTGCTTTAGCGTCTGCCTATTTAAGGTACCAATATATCCCCCATTACTGTAGTATCTGAGCATCTCACAATATGTATAACACCCAGTGAGGTAGGGCCAGGCCCGACTCCAAGCCCCAGCACGCCAAGCGCGTGCTTGGGGAGGCATGCCACGGGGGGCACTCTGCCGGTTGTCGGGAGGGCAGCAGGTGGCTCCGGTGGACCTCCCGCAGGCGTCCCTGCGGATGGTCCACTGGTCCTGCGGGGGGTCCACCGGAGCCGTGGGACCAGCAGACCTTCCGCAGCCACGTCTGCGGGAGGTCCACCGGAGCCGCGGGACCGGCGAGCAGCAGAGTGCCCCCCATGGCATGCCGCCATGCTTGGGGCGGCGAAATGGCTAGAGCCGGCCCTGGGTAGGGCAATGCTATTATCCCCATTTTACAGAAGAGCACCAAGACACGCAGAGACTAACTTGTCCAAAGTCACTCAGGAAGCCTGCAGTGAAGCAAGGACTTAACGCAGGCCTCCGGAGTCCTAGGCTAGTACCCTAACGACTGGACTATCTTTTCCACTAATGGACTCCTGATTCTGTCTTTCAACAGAGAGAATGTAAATATTGCTGCTTATCACATAGCTTTATAAATGACAGATTCCATGGAGGAAATAGAACTATCCCTACATGGGTCCCCATAATGTTTATCCTTTCACATGTACAGAACATGAGAACTGGATCCAAAGTAACCATTTCCTTTTACAGAAGACACGGTCTCTATGTGCAGCCTGAAAAAGAACCAGTCAATTTCTAAATTCACTACCAAATAAAAAGGATAATAGGGTGCTTCTAAAAAACACAAAAGACTGTCAACAAATTTGGGTAGTCTGTGATATGTAGCTTAGTGATGAGTTCCTAGGTGTTGGTAATTTTTTTTTAAATAAAAGTGAAAACCAAAGACCTCAATTGGCAGATGTTTGGGCCAGTCTTTGTATGAATGGTTCCTGGTTTCCTGAAGAATGGTTTGAAACAGTCATTGCTGGTGCTCCATACAGAATGTTTATTGTTCTTTCTGCTTTCCCATTCTGTCACTTGCTGTACATGGCAATTTTCTCACATCAACTTTTATGTTCACCTGCAGGCTTCCCAAAGCATCTGTTCCATTTGTACCTTTTTAACTCTTCAGCATCTTTAATGTATGTATCAGTTGTATTTAATAACTAACCAGCTCACCACTGAAATTGCCCAAGACTCCAGTCCTCACCAAGACCAGCAGATGAAAATAAAATGTGGAGTATCTAGACTAAACAGTTCTGAGCTATTATAAGCCATAAAAAAGTTAGCAAAATTTTCCAGAAGTGCAAACACCTCATTCTCTGAACTCTCACAAGAAAGCGTAAAACGTTTTTTCTTTGAAAGTATATCAAAAGTGGCCAAATTAATTTGTATGTAACTTTCACCAAAAAATGACTTTACAATTAAGATTATGCATAAAAAATTATCTTCAAAGATCTTTTTCTGTTAGAAAGTTAGAGGCAAATTGAAATAGAGGTTTAGAAATAAATCCCATCTCAGCCTTTATTTCACTCCTGCATGGCTACCACAAACGTAAAATAGGACTGACTGTATTTTTATTTTTAAATTGCACTTCATACGTGATCCTTTAAATTAATGGGAAAATAGAGCAACCTTTGGCTGAACGGATAGTTTATACATGAACTAAACAGCAGGTTTCCGTTTCACTTTCCCACATTCTCTTTCTCTTCACTCTCCCACATCCAAATATAATTTGTAAAGCCTTTGGAGCCTTTCATCTCACATGTTACTCACTGGGTCCCACAAAACCAGTACCAAACTCAAGATTCACATGTATTCTCCTCTGCCAGCGGATGAGCATAATCCTTGTTTTATAAGCATAATGAACAATTCTCTTGTATTTCAAAATTATTTCCAGAATTCCCAGACAAAAACCACCATAAAGGTATAGTTCAGGATGTAAATAAATGTCAGTTAAACTAAAACGTCATCAGTGGAACACTAATGAAAACCATGGAAATTTGAAGTTTTTGATCAAAGAAAGAAACCAATGTGAATGAAGATCAGAAAATTCATAGTTAAGGTTCCAAAAGCAAAGTAATTCTAACCCATTATCTCTGCCCATGATGCAACATAAAATAACCAAGTACCTAATTCATGCCATAATTTTTCAAATATGTGGTCTCTTCCAATCAGTAGATATTGTACAAGGCAGATGAGACTGATTGGGGCTTTGATTCATTGTGGAATAGACACTATAATAGGTACTATAAACCAAACTGTTTATGAAGATGCAGGAGGTTTTCTGGCTCTTAAGTGGGTAAATCAAGTGTTTGTTAACTTATATCTATAACATTCTGATGTTTTAATTTAATAGATATTTACTCATTATAACTTTAACCCTGTCTTTACAAAAATTTGGACTAAGAATTCCTGACTCAATTTTTTAGAAAGTATTTTAAAATATTTATCCATGGAAAACTTGCTGTAAATGTTTGCGTTTCTTTCTGAGAGTTTGCAAAGAATATTCGCAAGAAGATTCACGTAGTAACTGTGACTTGTGTAATTTGTCCCATTTTGCTCATTGCAACACTGTTGAATAGGCCAGAGTATTTTTCAATCTTCATTCCATATTTTCAAATTATTTTTTTAAATGTCCATGATGTAAACTGTATCAAATAATGACAGGCCAAATCATTAGGCCAATCACTGTGATTGGAAGGAGGAATACTAATATAAAGAAATACTAATAGAAGAAAATGATGTATATGCTTAAGAGGGAGAAGAAAGGTTGCAATTGGTAGCAGCTAGAGCTGGTTGAAAAGTGGTAAATGTGTTTGGGGAAATATTTTTTACTTTTTATTTGCTCAAAAAGTTTCAGATTTTTTTCCATGAAAACCTAGTGGATTTTTTGTTGAAACCCAAAATGAAAATATTTCAGTTTCCTGAACTGGCTTTCCCCCACCTCTCCCTTTCTTTTCCCCTTCATCCCTTTACTGCAAAATGGTAGTGGCAGAAGACAAAACAAAACTCTGAAAACATTTTGGTTTTCATTTGTTGTTAAAAAAACCCAGGAAATTTATGTTGTAAAAACGAATTTTTTTCACAAAAATGTTTGTTTTAGGAAAAATATCATCATTATTCATCAGGAAAACATTTTAAAAATTGTTGATTACCTTTAGTAGCAGCTCAGAAGGGACACAGGTTGTGGCATGGACCCTGAAGAGGAGAACAACAGATATATCATGATCTCAGTGGAGCATTTGCCCATCTGTGCACAGTGCTGGAGCCTCATATCCCTGGGCAGTTCAGATCATAACATCCTCATTCCTTCTGAGCTCTAGTGTCTGAGGTGCCGTAGCTCCTCTGCACATTACTACCTACCTATCTGGGAGCAGAATCTATGGATGCCGGCAGACAGTGTCTATCTGCGTGTTTGTACAGCCCCTAACAGGATGGGACCCAACCGTACTGGCACTTGTAGGCACTGCTGCAATGCAAATGTATGAAAATAAGTAACAACAAACCAAGTACATTTTACCTAAAGGAGATTCTTTGGCTTGGAGGGAAAGTACTATATAGCATGTAGAATTTTCTATATTTATTTACCAGACTCACTTAACCTATTTACTGTGCTTTCTTCCCCTCTGTGCCATGCAACGGAAGGGTTTCATTTGGCCTAATATGTCTCAAAACAAAATGTTTTTGGAAACTGAGTAGCTACATCATGCTTGAGACATGAAAAGATTTTGTGGTTCATATTATAAAAAGAGCTTTAACCTTAAAGAACTTTGGGCCAAATTGTGACACCCTTATTCATATAAGTACAGTACTTTATTTTTCAGGAGGTTTCACTAAAAAAATTGAGAGTAAGGCACTCTTCAACCTCAAAATACCACAATCTAGCCCAGGGGTCAGCAAAGTTTTTGGCCTGAGGGCCACATCAGAGACTAGAAATTGTATGGCGACCCATGAACGCTCACAAAATTGGGGTTGGGGTGTGGGGGGGATGAGGGCTCTGCCTGGGGGTGTGGGTTCTGGGGTGGGGCTGGGGATGAGAGGTTTGGGGTGTAGGAGGGTGCTCCGTGCTGGGATCGAGGGGTTTAGAGAGAGGCATCAAGGCTGGGGAAGGGGGCTGCGGCATGGGGAGATGCTCAGGGGTGCAGGCTCCGAGTGGCACTTACCTCAAGTGGCTCCCAGAAGTCATGGCAAGTTCCTTCTCCGGCTCCTACGTGTTGAATGGCCCCCGACCCTTGGAACAGGGCCATGCTGTGGCTTCCGGGAGCTGCACTGTGAGGCCCCCGACCCAGCGCCCCGGCTGAAGTGGGGCTGAGCCGCGTGCTGCAACCCTCAACCCGGTGCCCCAGCTGGAGCGCCAGAGAGGGGCCAATCTGCATGGTGCAGCCTCCAACCTGGCGTCCCAGCTGGAGTGGGGCTGAGCTGCATGGTGCAACCCCCGACGTGACGCCCCGGCTGGAGCGCTGGTGCGGCACCTGACCCAGAGCCCCAGTGGGAGCTCATGGGCTGCCTTAAAATGGCTTGTTGGCCAGATCTGGCCCGCAGGCTGTAGTTTGCCGACCCCGATCTAGTCCTTTATGATTAGGGTTACAGTGTTATCCTTTCACTTTCAGGAACGTATGTGTCCATGGTTACAAGGGCAAACATAAATCATGAAAATACTGGAAAATTAAGCAATCTAACCGAATGGGATTGTTTCATATCCACAACAATCATTTCCCCCATGGTTATGGCAACTCACAAAATCATGGCCTGTGCTATACTGATAGATGTGTGCTGAATCTAGAGTTGCCATAAGGGAGCCATTCCTGGAAAACCTAAGTTGTTTCCCTATTATTTCTAAATGCCTTTAATTTACGAGGAGCCTTGGGAGAGAGCCTCATTCCCTGTTGGGAACTGAAACTACTGTCAGGTGAGAGTGGCCTGGTCTGATCCTTTGTGCAATTAGCAGGCTTAACTACTTACCTCCTGCCCTCTCTTGCTTCCCATTAGCCTCTCAGGCAGCTCTCCCAGAACCACCTAGTCAAAAAATCCCCAGAGTTTAAAAGTATTGGACATTTCAAAATTAGCGGGGAGGCCTGGGTTTCCGAGCCAGCCCCCCCTCGAAGCAGGCTTTGCAAGTGGCCAAGGGATGGTGCAGCAGAGAGGTCTGTGGCTCAGTCCTGCTATTGGGAGGTTTCCTTTCCATGCCCCTCCACTGTGCTTTCCTGAAAGTCCAAGGCGTTGACTGTCGGTTGCTGAATCCAGGCTGCCTCAGTCACGCACAAACTCTGCTGGCAGAGCCCCACTGACTGCTCTGTCACAGGCACCCCCAGCCCTAGGGTGATTGGACCGCCAGCTATCATGGGGACCACCCATATTAGGGGCTTTGTCCTATACCCAACTATTAATCCCAACCAGGAATTTTCCACACCGGCTCTCTGGTGACCCTACTCAGCTCTCACCGCCCCCCGCGCAAGGGAACGTCACCACCCCACCCGTCCGTGGGGAGACACCCCCCCCCCCAAGTCCCCTCAGCAGGCGCGGGAAGCAGGGGGCAGCAGCGGGCCAGCAGGGAGGGGTTTTCCACCGCCGCTCCCGCTCTGGAGGGAGGAGGAAGAGGAGAGCGCGCGGGCGGGCAGCGTGTGCAGGAATCCAGGCGGGGGCTGGGCCAGGCGCTGATGTGCCGCTCGCTCGGGAAGAGCGGAGCTGGGCACCAGCGGGAAGCCGCCTTGCGCTGCCCGGGCTCCGCGGGGAGCAGACCATTGGCTGAGCGGTAAGGGACCCGGAGGGGCGCTGGCTGCGCGCGGCGCCGCGCCCACACCGCCCGTTCTCCCCGCGCTCTGCCGCGCGGGGTGGGGGCGCCTCCGTGGGGGGTTGGGGACCCCCTCCTTGGGGTGGGGGGCTTTCGGGGCATTGCATGTGCCATTTCCAGATTGCAGGGTTCCCGGGGCGGTTGATGGACTTGTCCTCTTGCAGTCGCTTGAGTTTCCTGGGGGAGGATTGGTCTGGGTTCAACGCGGACAAACCTCCCCCACAGCCCTTTTCCTAATGCAATAAGCCCAGGATCAGAACTGCAGCTTCTCTCACCCCTTTCGAGAGGTGCCTCAAACAGCCGCCAGGTATGCAAAATCAACAGCGGTGGGGCCCGAGCTGCCCGCAGAAGGTACCCCAGGAAGGCAGGATCGGGCCCCATCTGCCATCAGCGGGCAGGATCGGGCCCCTTATGCTAGGGTGATCAGATGTCCCGATTTTATAGGGACAATCTCGATTTTTGGGTCTTTTCTTATATAGGCTCCTATTACCCCCTCACCCCGTCCGGATTTTTCACACTTGCTGTCTCGTCGCCCTACGTCCTGCTAGGTAGGCAGCCACGGCTGAGCCCCTTGTGCTGGCGGTGGCCGATATTCCACCGCCAAATCCAACGTTAGGCTTGTCTGGAGCTCTGCAAACACCAGCAGGAATGCATTTGTCACAGCCCACATCACTTGCTCCCCGTACATCCCCCAACCCAAATGGTTAGCGCCCTAAAGTTGCATGGCCCTGTATACCTCTGTCCAGTAGCAGCCCTGATCATAAATGAACAGCAGCATACCAAAAAAAACATTATAAAACCAGATCATTTCCAGCCTGCAGCTGTGTGTCCACATCTGTCAGGACAGCAAAATATGCTGAGCCAGCACTAAATTTTTCATGAAATGTTGGTTTACAGTATGGGTGAGCTGTGAAATATTACATTGATTACAAGGCAGGGGTGAGCAATAATGTTTTATAGGTGCTGTTTCCACACAAATCCAGGCATTTGAGGAATTATTTCACCTCTACCAAGAATGAAGCAACAAGGTCTTTCTTATATTTCTTATTGAAATATGGGTTTATTTTGAGATCCTTTGATGTACAATTGCAGCTGTCAATAGTCTTTTATTTTTTATCATACTTCATTTGCTGAGGAGCTGTACATTAACAGTGCAAGACTTTTTTTTTTTTTTTTCTAGAGCTGTTGATTGCGGGTACTACCGGATTTCTTTTAGTGGTCTAAGATCTCACAGAAAAAACAGCAACCTCATTTCAGGCCACACTTCCCTGGGTTTGTTTGCGTGATAAATGTTTTGAGCTTGAAAATGTATATAAGTGTTATTCAACTTCAAGAAAACTAACAATCTTTCTTGGGAACTACCTCTCCCAAATTACCAGTTACGTTATAAAGTGCTGTTCTCTTTTTTTGCGACGGGCTTGTATCTCAGAATAACTGAAGCATCCATGAAATATTCAGCAAAGGTGGTTATCAAGGGAAGGTAACCCAGAGTGATCTCAAGAATAGACAAGAATGCACCCTACCAACTATCAATCTTATCAGATTAAATTGTGCACGAGGCATGGATCATGAACACTTGGAATGGTAGTTAATACCCCTAACAAAGGTCTCACTTTTGTAGTGAGCTCTGTGTGGGCAGATATCTGTGCCTATACCACTCTGACTTCTCAGGTGAGTTGTCCGATTAAAGGCAATGTGGGATTAGTCACATTAATAGGGACAACGCCATGTGTGAATGATTTTTACAATACCTGGAAAGAGCTGGATCCTGTAAGGTGCTCAATGCCTCCCATGAGGTGGTATGAGCACTCTCAACTCTCGTTGATTTAGATGAGAGTTGAAGGGACCCGGCACACTGTAGGATCAAGTCCCTGAGAAATGACAGTATCAGTTTTAATAAGAGACCCAGAGACACTAATCAGGATGAGGACCCTGTTGTGCTAGACACTGTACAGATATGTATGAAGACGTGGTCTCTGCCCTGAGGAGTTACTCTCTAAGAAGATGAGTAACAATGGCATGTAGCCGATCAAATATCTCCAATGACCAGTGATGGGACACTAGATGGGGGGGGCTCTGAGTTACTACAGGAAATTCTTTCCCAGGTGTCTGGCTGGTGGGTCTTCCCCACATGCTTGGGGTCTAACTGGTTGCCATGTTTGGGGGGTCAGGAGGGAGTTTTCCACAGGTCTGATTGGCAGAGACCCTGGGATTTTTCACCTTCCTCTGCAGAATGGGATGTGTGTCACTTGCAGGTTTAAACTAGTGTAAATGGTGGATTCTCTGTAGCTTGAAATCTTTAAATCATGATTTGAGGGCTTCATTAACTCAGCCAAAGAGTATGGGTCTATTATAGTAGTGAGTGGGTGAGGTTCTGTGGCCTGCAATGTGCAGGAGGTCAAAGTAGATGATCATGATAGTCCTTTCTGGCCTTAAGGTCTATGAGACATATAAAGGGTGAGGGAAAGGATTACAATTCACAGTCTATTATGGTTAACCTTATTTGTGGGGGCAGCTCTTGAGTCCTTATCTGAGGAAAATTCCCTCTGAAATTCGTGAGGCCCTTAGAAGAAGCACATGCCTAAGGGTTATTGTTTTACTCAATGAGCCTAGAGATGAGCCCAAACAAATTACCATAAATTCAAACACTGAATTTTCAGAGAAATTTCGTTCTGGATCCAAACTTCTTACCTGGTCCCTATCTCTAAAAGGGGTTGAAGCAAAGTGCTAGATCCAAACACTCACTCTGAACTTTAGGAAACATCCCACCCAGAACTGGTATTTGTGGTTTGGGCCTGTCTTTAAAAGACAGTACAACAATATTCCTTGTGGCCGGAAATGTGTGTTACGTTGTTTCAACAAGTTCTTTTATTTTCAGTGCTGGAAATACAAAAGCCAGTTAATTTATGTCCCTGTTTTATATTAATTTGCAAGATTATGTTGTGTTCAGTTTATACACATTCCTTGCCACTATTTTCATTCTGGGAACTGTCTCTCACTATTTAATTGTACAGTGCCTAACACAAAGGGGTCCTGATCTTGGTTGTGGCCTCTAGGGTACTACTATAATACAAGATACATACATTAATAATATGCATGCAGAATTAAAAAATAGTCAACATCTTTTGCAGAATGACTCAGCTGAATCCCCTAAATAATCATGTATTATCTGGGACAGTGGTGTCAAACTCATTTGGAGGAGAGGGCTGAATTCAACTTCTAGTTATGGCCTGTTGGCCAGAGGATACATTTAGGACCCCATATAACCATACCCACAGGGAAAAATTGGTGGGTGCTCTGCACCCACTAGCATCTCCCTTCCCTCCTGCCTCAGCTCACCTCTCCTCTGCTTCCTCCCCAGCTCCGCTTCTACCCCCTCCCTCACAGTGCTTCCTACCACGAAACAACTGATTCAGTGGGGCACATGCTGGGAGGGAGGGAGAGAAGGGGGAGAACAGCACGGTTGAAGAAGACGTGGGGCCGGGGTGGGTATGTGGGGTAGGGGTCAAATAGGGGGAGGGACCTTGGGGAAGGGGTTGGGATGGGGGCGGAAGGGGCCAGGCTGGGGGCGAGCACCCACTGGTGCCTGGAAAAGTTGGTACCTATGCATATAACCTTCTCCATCCAGATCAGAATGCCCACTGTCAATAGGAGGTTTGCACAAAGATCAAGGAAAGAATCTGGCCTTTATGTGGTGACATGTGGTTACTATTATTTATTAAGGGCTTTATTATCAGTATCAGTGGGAAAATATGCTCCCTCCCTTTGAGCCATGGGTATTTCTTCGCTTTGATTTTCTGCCTTCCCCATCCTGTTTTCTCTGCATCTCTTACTTGTCCTTGTATCTCTCTCTTCTTCCTTCTGCGTTTCCTTCCCTGCACAAAAATTCTCAATTCCCAACCACATGGGCCTCCATGTGCAGCTTCCTATTCCATCAGCTAAAATGATCAGAAGTCCAGTAGTTAATGCTGACATTAAAATGTGATCATTTTAGGTAACATTTCAATGACATTAAAAGGGGACAGAGGAGTTCACACCTTTTGAGACATTGTTTGAGGCTGGCTGCAGTCTCAGAAGATAACACTGTATTGGTTTATCTTTACTTTGCATTTGGAAGCTTTTCTTCAAACCATGAAGTGTAGAAACTTACTTTTTTAAATGAAAGCTGAGATTCTGCACACTTTGAATATGTCAGATGGGCCACAGGGAGGCCAGACCTAGCCCACAGACCAGATGTTTGGCTCTGCTGGTGAAGGACTTCCACCTCTAGTACATGTTTGAAAGCAACATTCTGTAGCATTTTTCTGTCAAAGAATTTGGCCCTGATATGTATCTTGTGTAATACTCTAAGAGCCAGAGCCTTGACTGGCGTGAAATGACATAGCAGTCAATGGAACTGTGTTGATTTGTGCTGGCTGAGGATCTGGCCTCTTGATTATACACCAAAACCTCCAGTAGGACTTTTGGGAGCACAAGGAATGCAGGATCTAGTATGCTCTAGAATAACAGGAAGCAAGAGGGTATAAATTGATGTTTTTGGACTGTTTTGGTTAACAGCATGTGGGAGAAACAGAAGGGTGAGGAGGGCAAGTCAGATGACAGTAACTTTATTTTGAGAAGGAAAGTGCAGTGATTCCCAGTAATTCCTAGGTATGGATTAGAATAAATCAGTTATTGCTTAAGAGTCTGCACTGGCTTGTTTTCTGCAAGTTCTGCAACACAAAGCTTGTTCAGAACCTCTAATGAACTATTCTGTACAACTCCCAGTTTATTTTGTAGTCTGAGAACCAGAAGTATAATTGGGAAAATAAATAAATAAATAAATAAAAATTAAGAAATTTTCCTGTTTATCAACAGAAAAAAATTAACTGGTATAAAACGGCCCTTTTTGAGAGAGACTTTGGAACCAGAGACTTTAAGATTTGTTCAGGATCACATGCTGATTATTCAATATGAAAATTGACTTTCTGATGAAGGCACCACCTTATGTTATGTGGTTGAGGCAATTGCACAGAATTACCAAAGTGATAACTTAAAACATTGTGACTGGTGCCTAGTAATCATTCATATGTAACTGTGCTTTTCTTGGGTTTTGAACTGGAAAAAATCCTCTAATGATTTTTTTCTTAGACAAGGCAAATAGTGCTGCAGTCCCTAATTAGAGTTTTGGAATAAAATCAAGACTCTCATCATTTGCTTAAATCTCTTCTGTAGAAGAACAGCAATAATAGAAAATGTGTCAATCAATCCTTTTTCAAGTACAAAAAGACTAATCTAAAAATACACAATCTGCATGCAAGGAGCTTGGTTGTGGCATAATGTTGACAATGCCCTTTCTTTTACAAGTCTTCTTTTAAATAAAACTGAAGATTTTCTTTAAAAACTATGATTTACAAATGTATCTACAATATTGTAGACTTCATGTCCCCTTATTCTTTTATGACAGCTTCAGGAAATAGTTCTTTTCAGGCTAGTGTTGTATGGTCACTGATTTTCAAGCGGTCATTCAAGGAATGAGTATTGATTGGCCTTTTTGGTAGGCCTTCCAGTACTCTCTCTATCAGATTTCTGACTGAAAAAAAGGCCTATGGCTGCATACTGTATCCAGTGTTAAAATTACTGATGATTCTCATCTTTCAAGTATTGAAAGGGTATGAGTTCAAATGATAAAGCAGCTCTGTGTGCTCTGAAATGCCAGTGGAAATGCCAGTGGAACAGAAAGGGTGGGATTCTCAGCCAGTGTAAACTAGCATAGCTTCATTGAAGTCAGTTAACACTGGCTGAAGATCTGGCTCTAAGAAAGCTTTTTACATTTGGGTTAGATGTGATGTTACTGGCATATTGCAGGATAATGCTCAGAGAAAATGGCTGATAAATCTCACTATTCTAGAACATGTGGAACAGGATCAGACAATATTATCTGTTTTATACTTACAATATACTCAACTCACTCACCAGTGGGTTACACTGAACTGAGGTTGGCTTCCTTAGTATGCTGAATTGGGATGATCCATGCCCAGAAGCCACTTGTTCAACCTTTTAAAGATGAGACTTGCCTTGCTCACCATCCTGTGCAGTGTTGGAATGCAGTCATATGGTCTCAGAATGCTTCTTTTCAAGTCAGCGTTTGAAGAGATTTTACTTTTAATTGCATGGTAATGCTTGTATAGCACCTTTTGTCCAAGGTCCTTGAAGCATTTTACAAACAGTGAGACTCATCTCATCACTAAGACAGAGTCTTATGTATGGATAAACTGATGAGCAAAGAAATTAAGTTATGTGCCAGTGTCACAGAGCAAATTATTATTTTATCAAGAACCAAGGAATGAATCAAGGTGTCTTGATTCAGTCCCATGCTCTAGCCAGTGTAAAATATTCCCACCAGAGCTGCTGCTGAAAAACATCAGGTTGTACACTTAAGATTATTAAATAAAGGTTTATAGCTTATGGTAGCTTAACTCAGTGTGTGTTTGTGTGTGTGTGTGTGCGCGCCCACGCATGCACGCATCTTGGTCAAATTTACTAAGAATTCAGTGAAACCTGAATAACAACGTAAGTGTCATAACAACCAACAAAAGCTAGGAAAAATATGGTAGATGTTTTGTCCTTAAATGACAAGTTTGCGTTAAACTAAAACAGAGTAGTCTTATGGAGTTTGTTATTTATACACACTGATACACTGGAATGACTTCTTAGCTCCTCAGAGTATACCCTGTAGGTAACTGTTTCCAAGTTATTTATACTATCTATGGTACCTCTTCTGGTATCTAATATGGATGGCACCTCAAGGGAGTGATATAGTCTAGTTATACAACTGTAAGATTGGCAGTCAGAAAGTCCTTCATTCTAATGCTGGCTCAGTGTTGACTTACTTTGAGTTCTTGAGGCTAAGTGATTATGTGTCTCATCCAGTGTCTTTAAAATGGGAATACCTCACAGTGGTGTCATGAGGATTAAATTAATTTCTATAAACTCTGGAGCATGAAAATGCTAATTATTAATTTGGCCCCAGTAAAAGAACTGTGAAGCAAAGTTTCCCAGGGAGGGTTCCTCTGAATTGCATTTATCAATCATTCTATCTGTGTCTGCCCCAAGTTCCTAATAGTTATAAGAAATACCATGGTGGAATATTCTCTCAGTAGAATATTCTGACCTCCTAACCTACTACTCAATGTGAGGAGTGATATAGGAGTGCTTAACAAATTTGTGGCATGGCTGGAGAAGCAGAAAGAATTTACAATATGTATAACACTTCTCTTGCTGATGCGGTGGTCTAAAAATATGAGCACAACTATAATTTGCCAATATAGTTAAATAATTATACAATCTTAGATATTAGAGATGCAAATGACCTGTGAGGTCATCCACTTAATCCCACAGAGGCTATTGCAGAATTATGTGCTATTTACTGCTGATTAATGGTGAGGCTGATACCTACTTCTAATTAGGTTTTTCAGGTCTGAGCCTAAAGTTTATATATTCCTTTAATGAGTCCAAACCCAAAGCATTTACATTACTGACATGTAATTTTTGTTAAATGAATATCTTCTCTTAAAAATTTTATATATTAAAAAAATCTGCATAACTTTTCTCAACACATTAGACCATAGCCACACTTAATATGTGGCTTAAATTTTCACGCATTTAAGTCAGACAAGTTTAATATGTGGATTCCAACAGTGTATGAAAATGTCAGCAGAGTTCAACATTCTAAATGCTGTTACACACCGTGAATGTGATGCTCTCTTGGCTGAAAGTCTGTGGTCTATACTTACTATTGGGAAAACCTATAAGTACCAACATTATATCACTATTTGGACTCTTCTTTACAATATTTATGGGGAATAACTCTGTTATGTAGGAATGCTACCCTGTGTAATATTTAAGGTGTAGTTGTCTCTGGGACTACAGAGAAAGAGTTGGGAACCGGGGGAGGGCCTGTTTGAGGCAGTATTGAAACTGGATGTACAGTTGCGTGTGGATGGTGGAAATGAGTGCTAGGGACCTTCCACAAGTCTGGACTGTTGGTTAAGAATCCGATTTGAACCAGTGAACCTTTGGCAGTTCGCTTTTTGCTGATTTAGAGCCCAACTCTTCATTGGCTTACACCTGCTGGGGCCAACGGGGTTCAGAGTTATGTAAGCAAGCACAGAATTTAGCCCAGTATCTTCTTTTTCCCCATCACTGCACAAACTGTCATCATCTATTTGTGTACAGGTCTTTCGCATCTTACGCTGGAGTTACATTCTGCAGTCAGCGCGTAAAGCAAAAATCACGTAAAGTCAAAATTACATTGAGTGTAATGGCGGGCGGAATTGCCCGCACTACAGGTACAGTATTAAAATTGTAATTTTTCTTTTATTGTTGTTTTTTTTTGTTTTTACCGACCATGTAAAGCTGAAATCGCGCATGTTAAATGCGTGTAAGATGCAACAGACCTGTATTACTAAACCTACGAAAGGTCTTTGTAACATGCATCTTTATACACATAATTGATCTTCGATGGACATGCTCATTTAATAGAGTCATTCTTAACAAAACTGTAGGTGTATCAGAAAGTTTTACAAAAGCAGGACAAAAATGGTTTTGTTTGGAAGAAGAGTAAATCTCAATAGGAGCATTGACTTTTTTGCATATGGTAGTGACTGCTAAATCATAAAAAGGGTAACTGTCCAAATACAATATGGTGTAGTGGACATGTGTTGATCTGACAGTGTCTGTTGCAGCAGAAGGGTGCTGACATATAACGTTGCTCTATTTGCCTAAAAGGGTGTGGGAAAAGTATGGTGCAGTGGGGTCCTGGTTCATGATTGGGATGTCTAGATGCTACAATAAAGCAAATAATTATTTATTCTAATAATTATGGTGATGAACTGTAATTTCTTTGGACTTGATTCTCTTCTCACACTGGTGTAAAACAGAAGTGAGTCCATTGACATCAGTGGAGTAACCTTGGTCTGAAACTGGTGCAAGACCCTGTGACTTTTTTAATGTTTGTGGTAAAGCATGGCTTTTGTTTTTAACGACCTTAAATTCTCATGCTAGATTTGATTGACTTCTTGAAACTTCTAAATGGCTTGTAGTACTTTGTGTCAGGTTTGCAGTACTGTACACTTACTGCCGATTTGACTCATGTCAGGATAGACTCAGCCCTTGTTATGTCCAAAGTACGTGAAACCACTGACTGCATGAGGTACTTTGGAAGAGACTTGTCAAACTGAGGTCCTCTCAGTGTCCCATATATATATATATATATTAGAGATCTCACTGCACGGTTCATAAAAGGGATTTGTCTCATTCCCCTTAGCCAAGAATATCATCCAATAGACACAGCTGTGCAGCATACTGTGTATTGTATGCTGCCTATGTCTATGTAGTGTTCAGTGCTGCTCCTTTTGACAGCTGTGGCAGTTTTGCCATTGGGCCAATAATCTATAAAGTGCTTTGAGATGGAAGTTGCTTTATGTGTGTGTGTATATATATATACATATATATATGTATATATAATGTGTGTGTGTGTGTATATATATATATATATTTATATGTATAAAAGCTACAAAAGCAGGAAATGGTGAATTAAGGCAGTCTCAGCATTCTGAATTCACACTGTTATTGCCTATTTTGGCAACCCATGGTACTTGTAGGGGACTACGGAAGACTGTGTCACAGCCTAGCTAGGGTGTCTCGGCTTTCTCGGCGGCCTTGTGAAGAGCCCCTGCTTGCTAAGTGGCCGGTCATTGTAGGACACAGCATGCCAGTTATAACTTGCTTTTAACTGGTTGAAACCAGTTTGTATGGCCTTAGGCCAAAGGGCGGACATAGCCTGTGGGAAGTCCCTTTTTGCATATGTATGAGTTGCTTTTGTATTGTGTATATATAGCTGTATGCTCCCGGTCCGCCTTTGGACTCCAACCCAGGCCGAGCTGAGCTTCGGTGCTGGGTTCCCCGCCTAAGTGACAGCAACGCCCAGGGTCCCCGTTGCGGATGTGTCACTTTACCTTCATTAAAGCCAAATAACTCACTGTGTGTGTGGGCCTCGTCCTTGCAGAGCACTCAGGCACGTAACAGTACTGTATGCAAATTCAACCATTGATCTTCTACCTTTTGAGAGAGACTGATGTGTTACTATTCTTTATCCTAACAGGGTGAGCTAAGATTCTCATAACTCATGACTCCCTTGCTTGCTTAGGTTACACTGTGTCTGACC
This sequence comes from Chelonoidis abingdonii, assembly GCF_003597395.2. NCBI lineage: Eukaryota > Metazoa > Chordata > Testudines > Testudinidae > Chelonoidis > Chelonoidis abingdonii. The sequence continues at coordinate 21,635,391 of NC_133778.1, read as the reverse complement.
CTTAGCGTTGTTTTGATTCTCTTAATTCATTTCCTTGTAGGAGGCCTCTAACTGCCCTTCAGATGCCTGGTTTTCAGAGCTGCTGAACACCCAAAATTATAACTGAAGTTAATTGGAACTGTGCGTGCTCAGCTCCTCTGAAACTCAGCCCCCACCAAATGGTGGTATTTGCCAAAGATCAGAACGAGATTTGTTAAGCCATAGCAAGGGGTTTGTTATATTGAACAAGGATAATTATGCATTTGCAAAAATCTGTTAAACCCTAACATGGTTAGTTATTCTGCTATTGATTCTTATTAAAAAAGAAATAAACCAATGAAAACTCAACAGTTAATCAGACTCAATAGCATGTTTTTATAGCCTGAACATTTTAGAACGTTCATTTTCAAAATAATACTAAAAGGGGGTGGCTTGGTTCGTGTTGTCAAGTATCAGAGAGGTAGCCATATTAGTCTGGATCTGTAAAAGCAGCAAAGAATCCTGTGGCGCCTTATAGACTAACAGATGTTTTGGAGCATGAGCTTTCTTGAGTGAATACCCACTTCGTCAGATACATCTGACGAAGTGGATATTCACCCACGAAAGCTCATGCTCCAAAACGTCTGTTAGTCTATAAGGTGTCACAGGATTCTTTGCTGCTTGGTTCATGTTAAATACCCAATGACTGCAAATTCTATAAAAATTAAGCCAAAGTTACTGTAGAGTATGGCAAAAAAGGAACAATTTATGCCATGGTATAGGCCTCAGTCCTGGATTGAACTCCAAGCAGACAGACCTCAGCGCCTGTGTAGATCTTGCTGCAGCATCACGGCCCATTTTGGCTGCTGAGGTCTTCAGAAATGGCTTAACAGATAAAAATCATCTTGTGGCTTGGTGGTAAGTGTGGCCTAGTAGATAGCACACTGGACTGGGACTTGGGAGATCTAGCTTCTAGTCCCAACTTTACCACTTGCCTGTGGATTATCTTGAGCCAGTCATTTCACTTTCCTGTGCCTCAATTTCCCTATTGGTAAAATGGAGGAAATGATACTAACCTTCCTCCATAAAGCACTTTCTGATCTACTGTTAGATATTATCATTATTATTATTCACTACCATGCAAAGAGACCAGGGTTAGAGTGCAGTCTTGGTCTCTTGCACTATACGTCAGGAATGCTGTGGAGAGAATACAGTGGGCAAGCACAGGTCAGAGAGCCTTGCTGAGCTGTATCCCTCCTGAATGGACTATAAAGGGAGTCATATCCAGCGCTCTTCAGACGCTAGGATGGTGGCACCAGCAATGATTTGGCGAGTGTTCTGTGAGCATTGGAAGGGGGAGCTCTCGTAAATTGGATTAAAAGATAAGTAATAGAAAGAATAGGACATGGAGGAGTTCTGGGGTGTGTGTGTGTGACATGCTCCCAAAATATTAAAATACAACATTTGGGATTTTAGTGGCGATGTAGAAATGGATATTTGCTGCTGTAATAAAAAAAGTACTGTGTGTTACTGTAAGAGATGGCCATGAACCCAAAGAAGTGAGGACGTTTGGAATCATATCTGCCATAGGAACCCTAAACAAGCTTTTTTTTATACTTTCCAGTTACAGCACATGTGGTACACAGGAGTTCAAAGAACTGTGTATGCCATGTATGCTGTAACGCAGGGATGCTGCATGGCTGAGAAAGTTGTGCTTTTCTCAGTGCTGACTTACTGTACTTTCTGTGTATGTCAGAATTTCAGTGCTATTTTAACAGAGCTTTTGTGTGTAGGTTTCTTCTGTTGTCAACAGTGTAGTGACAGTGCATATCAAATATGTGTTCTTAGGGCTTGTTTTTGCATTGATGTAAATGAGAGCAGAATCTGGACCAAAATTTTGACTTTTTCCAACTATATTTCCCCAGAATCCAAACAAGGCTTTGTCTATATTAAGGACTATCTGCCTTCACCTAGAATTTAGCAAATTAAATGAAAAAAAATTATATCCCCTTTAACCTCAAAATGACTAAACCAATCTATACAATTTAAAAAAATGCATCCAGGCTGACAGCTTGTATGCCAAGCTTCAGCCTCATGTGATGTGATATGAATGATCTATAGCAACTCCCTGAAATTAGAACTCAGCAAGAGAAATGCTGACAAATCCTAACTATTGCATGTTAGAAGCAAGACTATAATATTAGTGTGATTACTGACAGATGTGAGCATTCCTCAGTGGGCAACATAAAGAATTTCAGTACATTGAACTCCCAAAGATTTATTCACCCAAATGACAGGCTCTCAAAATAGAATCACTCATACCCAGAGCACTCCTTTCAGCAGTTCTTGTAAATAGCCCATTCAATGTGCCATTCCATTTTGTATGCAAAATGCATATAAAATATTAAGGCCAAGATAGGTGCTTCATGACTGAAAACTTGCATATATTTCTGGTAAGTGTTGTGTTTACAGTAACTTTTTCACATAATTAAATCTGTGGAAATTCCACTCTGTTGTGTAGGAACTGATTTCCCAGTTCATAGGTTTTATTCTCTTGTGTAAATCACTAAAGATTACTTGGCAGAGCAGCTCTCTATTGAAATGTCACTGACCAGCACAGGTTAGACAACCCAGTCTGCTTTTCCCCCTTTAGGTCTTAGGCTTTATCTTGGTATTCAGGCTTTTGAATTCTTATTATGAAAAAGGTGCATTATCTTTCAGCCTTCCATGAGTATGATACCATAGTAGCAACATTTAGATCAAAGTGGTAGCATAAGGAGAAGAAGCACCTTTTCAAGAGGCTTCGTCTCACACAAATACCAAAGTTATGAGAGACTCTGGGATCTGTGGATATCAGCTAGTGGCAGTTTTAGAAACCCATTGGACATTCTGCTTTGGTAGAATGCCATGTTCTGTCTTGGTTCTGCTTCAAATATTCAGGTATAATTAAAATTTTAAGGCTTTCCTTAAATTTATCTGAATCCTATGCTTAACTCTTTGTTAACCTGCATGCTATCTTTGCTGCAGAAAGGCTTAGCAGTAGCTTTCCTTTTGTTTCTCTTTTGCTGCCGTTATTTTCCTCCACTGATAGTGATTGTAGATCACACTTCTCTCTGCTCCATATTAGTGCTCTCATAATGGCTCTCCTAAGTTTCTTTCAACTGGTTTAGACAGTTCTGTTGTGACAGGAGAGACCCCTGTTCCTTAGGACCTCCCCGCCTCCCATTCATTCTCTGTTACTGGAAATTCTAACAAAGGTCATAGAGAACCTGTTTGCTTGCTTGCTTGTTTGCTTATGATGTTTCTTCACACACACTGAAAAAAACACACCTTTAAAAAAAATCTGTACTTTTCACCAAAAAATAGTTTTATTTTCCCCTTTTGACAAAATTGGAAAATGAAAAATGTAGTAATTTAGCTTTATTTGGAGGGGAGTTTCTTCTTCGTTTATCATTTTTTCGCCCCGTACTTTCTCTTCCTCTCCCCCACCCCCTGTTTGTCAGTGGCAAAAAAGGGGGATTAGTAGGACAGAAAAAATGAAGCATTTACTGAAAATTTTCAAATGCCTGAAAATCATTCTTTTTCCATACTTGTGAAGCAAAAATGAATTCGACATTTTCAAAATTTCTCATGTTTAAATTTTTCCATTTCTGACCAGTTCTCTAACCTGGGAGTTGCATCCCTCGGGGGATTCGTAAACAGTTTTGAGGGAGTCAGTCATGACAGCTGTCCCTTTCTTTATAGCTGGATGGGAATGGGGATTGCAAAACTTTTTTCTGTTGTAACATGGGGCCATGGCATGGAAAACCACTCCTCACACATTTATTTCTAGATTAATTTTTATTTTCTTAAACAACAGATAAAATATACTCTGTACGGATGAAATACAATATCATTATAAACTAAATTTATATCAATATATAACAGTATTTTTGTTTAAGATGTCTATCTGATTTGCATAAAACTATAAACACTCTAAAAAATACAACCTTGCAAAATTCCACTCAGGATTTTTGTTGTTGTTGTTTTTGTTTTGTTTTGTTTTTGTGGAGGATGAATGATGATGGTCGGGAGAATAGTTTTTGTGAATGGACTAGTGAACTTTTATAACAGTTTTGGAAGGATGAATATAAACCGCAATATTTTTACAAATTGAGATTGTATCAAATGTAACCTTAAACATATTGTAACATTTCAACAGCCTCTCATACTTACATATATTGAAAGTTTGCACAAAAGGTCTGTCAAACTCAGGCCTAGTGTGGTCTAGTGGAGGGTGCTGGACTGGGAGTCAGGAGACCTAAGTTCTCTTCCCAACTTTGCCAATGAGCTGCTGCATGACATTGGACAAGTCACTTCACCTTGGGCCTCTATGTGTTTGTAGATCAGGATCACGCTAAGGAACTGTTAGTGCATGGCAGCATAGTCCACAAAAACATTTAGAACATAAGAATGGCCATATTTGATCAGACCAATGGTCCATCTAGCCCAGTATCCTGTCTTCTGACAGTGGCCAGTGCAGGTGCTTCAGAAGGAATGAACACAATATGGCAACCTTCCAGTGATCCATTCTCTCTCCACTTACTGCCTAGCACCTAGTTCAGGGGAGATTTACTTCCCAGCTTGGTGTGAATAAGTCACAGATAATAACTGTATAACACATAGAAACTTTATAGGGGAAAAGATCTGGATAAAGGTTGATCTGCTGTACCTCTCTCTGTATACTAGGCCATAGTTATTAGTTAGATTACTTCACCAGAGGTACTTAAAGAGATCTGGCCAGCTGGGCATCTTTACACTGTCAAGTGTACAATTTATTCCGTCAAGGTTTTGGTATATCGCTTGGTTCTCAGCCTTGCTGTTCAGCTAGCTCCCTGCCAGAATTCAGCTTGATACTCGTTGCCAACCATTCTATGTAGATGATCATGAATGAGGCTCTGTTTTAGGTCAGATCCTTTAATACAATCTTGACAGTAGGTCTGTATTTAAGTTCTCTGTATTATTATGCTGGAGGATAAAACTTGCCCTCTGCAACCTACATGCCAAAGTCTGTTTGCTTTTCCTCTTTGAACCATATGCCAAATGTTCAAAAGCCAACATGGTGTAACTCATTTTATCATCAATCTGCCAGTTGGCTGTAAGGTTTGTCTGCAGTATCTGTATTGTGAATTTTCTGAAATAACATTTCTCTCTTTCAAAACAGCATGTTGTTGCTTCATCATCTCTTCTGAAGGCTTGATTCTGTCAGGCACTGGTCACTCTTGACTGACTGATAAATTTAAGATCAATCCCTCCGTTTGTATAGCATGATTTTACCCAGTGCCTCTATGTCATGGATTTTTCCCCCCTGCACTTCTCATAAGAAGTTCCACCATAAAGAGACTTAGTAAGATATTTATCACTGGATTCTGCTGTCTCAGCCCTTTGCCAGAAATGGATATTACTGTACTGCCTTTGTATGTTTATCTTGGCAAAAAACAGAACTTTGTCTTGTGATGCAGATTTATTGCTGAATACATCCCAGTCACAGCAACAATATATTTCATATGTAAAGTTTGTTATATATCATTGTATTTTAGCTCCAAAAATGTAGTTTGTTTTTCTAATAGCAAATTCTAGATTTTCTGAAAGAGGATTTTCTGGAAGGGTATTCTGAATCAGCACTGCAATGAAAGAAAAGGCAAACAACTGTTACCCTTTTGCTACAGACATTTCCTCTGCTGAATGTCTACCAAAAAGAACGAAAAAAACCTTTGGGTATTGCCCAGTTATGCCTCCTGAGCCCAATCCTGCAACCCTTATTTATGGGAGTAATACTTACTCCTGTAAAGAGTCCCACTGAAGTCAGTGGTACTGCTAACATGAATAAAGACTCGGGGGTAGCTGTGTTAGTCTGTATCCACAAAAACAATAGGGAGTCCAGTGGCACCTTAAAGACTAACATTTATTTGGGCATAAGCTTTCGTGGGTAAAAATTATGAAGAAGTGGGTTTTTTACCCACAAAAGCTTATGCCCAAAGAAATCTGTTAGTCTTTAAGGTGCCGCCACACTCCCTGTTGTCTTTATGAATAAAGACTATTTGTTTAAGGTGTGTAGGATCGGGCCCTTTACTTATAAATACAAGTACAGTCAATGGGGCTGAAAAGGGTATTGACCCAACAGTTGATCCTTGTTTGGATATCTCAAGGATGGTCTTTTCATAATGCACAATGGAATCCTGTTGTTATAAAGAATGATTTGGGCAACTCCCATTGGGATTATTGTACCCAAATAATTATTACATCCGGATCCATGACTAGACTCAGATACACCATACTTGTTGTTGACTTTGAGCACCTGGTAATATGCACTTACTGCCTTTTTATTTGAAGATCTTAGGTTACGTCTATACTGCAGATGGGAACCTGCCTCCGAGCCTGTGTATACAGACTTACGTTAGTTCTGCTTGAGCTAGCACTGAATAGCAGTGTGCGCATAGCAGCACAGGCAGCAGCTCGGGCTAACCACCAGAGCTCAGATTTAGGGGGTCAGATGGGCTTGGACTCAGGCAGCGAGCCTGAGCCACCAACTGTGCTGCAAAAATGTCCCTACTGCTATATTCAGTGCACTAGCTCGAGCTAGTGTTAGTCTGTCTACCCAGATGACATCATCTGTGCTCTGCCCCCAGCTAGTCCTTCACGCCCATGCTCCCACTTTGGGAAACACTTGTGTAGATTTTCATCGTGTGATGCTTCCTCACCTTTCTTACATGTTTAATGAGCAATGAAATAGTTAACAGTGGTGATATTTAAGGTATCATCATTGACATCTGAGTTAGCATAAAAAGATATAGGGCAGTCCATCCCTCAGAACATGTTTCAGGCTCTCTGCAAACTCAGGTAGATATCTTTGCTTCAGTTACACTCAGGTCACATTTTGAAAGTTTCCTTCACAACAGTAACAGGTAGAGACTTACTCTTCTAAAAAAATAAAAGATCAGACTCTGGAGAATAATTGATAGATCTGGTTGTGCCCTCCCAGAGGGGCATGTCTCCCATTTTGGAAAACACTTCAGTAGGGCAAACCATGTAGGAAACAACTCAGCCTAGTACATGAACCTATTTAGCTCTGAATAGACACTAAGAGCTGCTTTACTTTATGTCAGGGACTGCCTCTCTAGCTGACTGGCCCCACTGGCCATGTGAAAACTAGAAAAAAGGTGTGTTTTTAATTTTAGTGAATATGTATTAAAATCCTAGTGTAGACAAGTAAGTTGTAGGGGACCTGAAGTATACCTAGGATTTCACACAGGATTTTAATATGGGTTTATTACCATGTTAAAAACCATACCTTTTTATAGTAAAAGAAAAGCCCACCTCAGGAAGGTCATGCAGATTGCTTAATACCACTGCCTGAAATGAGCACAGTTCGTATGCAGTGCAGAATCCAAGCTATAAGTCACATATCAGTTAAAATAACTTGTAGAGTCCTCTGCTGAAGCCTCTAGAGTTGTAAGCAGTACAGGCTGATTACAGCCAGTTTTATTTTTTATCCTATTCCCCTTTTTTCTGAAAAACAAACAAACAGAACCACTAGGAAATTAAATTAAAAATAAATAACTTAAATGCAGTGTTGAGCTTGCAGGATTAAATGGGCAGAAGTCAGGAAATTCCAAAAGATAAGGTTGCATTGGCAATGGCAGCTCAGCCACGTCGCATACATGTAGCATTTTCCATTCAGCTTTCCCTTGTTAACTGTAACATAACTTTTTTTTTTTAGCATACCATAAAATATGCAGAATATGTCATGTGGATAAGTGCACATTGCTGGATCAAAGACACACAGAACAGAAGTGCCAAGTCATATGTCAGTTGCTGGGCACAGCAGTAAATATACATGTGTTCCTAAAAAAATAAATAAATGCTTAAATTCTGAACAAATTACCAGTGTAAAAGGTACTGGTCTGCAGACCCTGGGCCAAATTCAGATCTCCTTTAGACTGGGGTAAATGTGATTTCATTGGAATAACTCCAGATTTACAGCAAAGTAGATGAATTTAGCCCGATGTCATCCAAACTCTCAATTTTAAAAAAGAATTTATTTTTTCTTTCTGTTTGCCTTCCAAATACATATGTTGTCCAACCAATGCCATTTGTGGAAGAGTGAGAACAGTGATTCTACTTACTACCAGGCAAAAAAAGCTTGAAGAACATCAAAAGAAATGGTAAATTCCAAAGTTAAAGTTTGCTCCCAACTTTATTTGTTTATAATTCTCATGAAATTGCTGCTTTAATGCACAAATTATTATTTCATAGAGCCTTCTCCCTTTGGATTCAGAGAGCTACGTGTGATTCCTTTTGTGATGTGAAATAATGACCACATGGGAATGAGATTTCTCATTACACGCATGATTACGTCAACTGAAGGTCTCAGTGGTAATTTTGCTCCTTCTCTGTACAACAAACATCAGTCTAATGCTATCGTTACATGTGTAAATTGAATTCAGTATCATTTCTCTATACAAACATCACACAGTTCCATTACAACCCCGTTCTTAGAATTTGTATGCAAGAATGAGAGTTTTTTTGTCTTCTAAATGGAGTGTTTAATAAAGACCAGTATGCTCAGGGCTTTATTATCAGAGGGAATTTGTAACCCAGAGAGCTTCATGATATAAAAACCCAAGCACAGAAACACACTAAACAGAAAAAAATACAATGAGCAGACAGTGATCTGCCTTTGCATGAGTGCATGGGATGGGAAGGTGTGCCAGGGCAGATCACAACAGCAGTCTCTGAGAATGCTCAGTTCTGCCTCCTTCCAGAGAACACATCACCCAGATAGGGGTGAGGCCATGCCCCATTCTCCACTACACTGGCCCATGGACCCTGTTGGGAATAATATGCACCACTCCTGTGGATGGTGTACAGCGATAATTCCCCTCCCCCTGCACGCCCTGGGAGAGAGTGTCTGCTCCATTAGGCTTTGTGCCTGATTGTGCAATTATATAGGAGAACTTAGTGCAGATGGAAGGTGCTGATTTGACATCCATGGGGTCTGAAGTCTCATCTTGACCAACAGAACAAGCACAGCAAAGGCTGCCGCAGTACAAATTCCCCAAACCACCCTGTCTGTGCATCTCAGTGTGACATGGGAGGACCAGTGTTGCTAGGGGAGACTTTTCAGTATGTGTCTACTTGTCCATTGGGGGCTGTATTGAAAAGATTGAACAATATGATTTTTTGTCCCTACAGACTTGGCTTGGTTTTAAAATGGTGACCAGGAGAGCCAAAGCTATGAATCGGATTGCCAGTCCCCTCAGCTATCCAGTACTCACCATATCTGTAATATTTTCTATATCTTGGACGGTTTTTTAACAACATATATATGCCCATTACATTTAGCTGCTGTATTTCCTCTGCTAAATTGCACCACAAACTCAGTATATAATGTGTTAGTATCTTTTGCATCACACATTATTTGCTGTACATGTGATTCACACTTTGCTTTGTCTCCTAAAATTCCAGCTAATGCTTAGTTAAAACACTTTACATGTTCAGACATATGTTTTCTGTTTAGCGTTTGTTTTGATTAGTAATTCATTTTATCTTTAAAAAAAAGGAAAATCACTGTTTATAAAGTCGTATCCTGACATCAAAGGATCTTCTGACTGTGCCTGCCATACTGTTTAAGGTACAGTGGAGTGATTTTAAAACAAACAAACAAAAAAGCCTATTGGGATAATTATTAAGGAAATCTCTAGTTTATTGTTTGGGCAGCTGAAAAAGTCAGTATGTAACTTCTGGCAGCCCTTTCCGACCAACAGAGTGGGGGCACAACCAGGGCCGGCTCCAGGCCCCAGCATGCCAAGCGAGTGCTTGGGGCGGCATGCCGCGGGGGGCGCTTTGCCAGTTGCCAGGAGGGTGGCAGGTGGCTCCGGTGGATCCGCCTGCGGGAGATCCACCGGAGCCACGGGACTGGTGAGCGGCAGAGCGCCCCCCCTGGCGTGCCACCGTGCTTGGGGTGGAGAAATGGCTAGAGCAGGCCCTGGGCACAACTGGTTCCACTTGGGAAAGATAAGAAATAAAACTTTCTTCAGAAACTCCTGTTATTCCATTGGGAGGCCAGGGACAGATTAAGTGGAGGACTTGCCAGTTGAAAATAGTTGCAATTGCATTGTTAACCATGAATCAGATAACTCCAGTTCTTAATCATAGTAGATGTAAAATGCTTGATTGTTCTGTCTTGCTAGAGATGGATGGGGTGACAGTTTGTGCCCAGAATAATGCCACTGTGGGTATTTGTTGGAACACACTTTAACTTTTTTTAATGATCCTTTTTTAAAAATAATTTAAAATAATTATTAGATTACATTCCGTGCAAGTTAACACATTCAATAAAATTTATATGGGCCCATTCTAGGGATTTTTTTAATTACACCGTGGAGCGTTTTTTTAACATAGGTCATAGAAATCCATTTGAACTGTGAACCATGACACTTCTCTTTACATTTATCTGGCCACACTTGACATATTGGGATTTAAACCAGACTTATAGATTAAAAGAATTAGGGCCTGATCCTGAAAGGTGCTGTGCACCCTCAGCTCTCGGTGAAGTCAGTAAGAATTGGGGGCACACTGCACCTCTCAGCATGGAGCACTGGGTGGCTAATATGGGTACCCAAGGGTTGTTTAACTAGCTCTCCAAGGCTCTGTGGTGTTGCTTGATTACAGTCAATCCCACAACTTTCAGATAAAGTAGAGCAAATGTAAATACTGGTTTCTATTTATAGGCTGGGCTATTTGTACAGATCCAAACAAAACCAAACCATTCATTCTCGCAGCTTCTGTAATGGCCTTCTCTATTTGCCTCAAGTAGTGCATTGGGGTAGTAAGATAAGCTTTCTTTCAAGATATATTTTCCAATATATTATATTATCTGTGTGTAGAAGCAGTTTCTAGGGCTCTTTGCAGCTTACTAGGCTCCTCTGCTGACACACTCTGAATTCAGGTACTGGAATCCTACATAAAGATACAAACTCTGCTGGTTCATACTGGGAGGTGGCTCTAGTTACCTCCCAATCACCATGTAAAAAGAGTAGAGTGTCTTTCTGAGGCAGCCACAGCTGAAAACTTAAAATAAGTTTTGCTTTGTTATTTTAGTTACTGATAAAGCCACACCCCTGGAAGGGAGTGAGTATATGTGTATACTCTGTTTGGAGCAAGGAGGGAGATGTATATGCTTTAACTGCTGTGGATGTGCTCTGGCATATCGGGGATAGTAACAGTAATTATTAATGATACTGTGCAATTTTATGTAGCCTCCACCCCAGCATCTCAAAGCACTTTACAAATATTAATAAATGTAACTTCACAGTATTAGACGGAACCATTCAGAAGTGTGGTCTCCTATATTCTTTGCAGAAATTCTCACCTCGGATCAAGTTAGCAGATCTTGATTGAGCCATATGGTATGTAGGCATCACCAATATGAACACAGTGTAGACACTTACCTAGGGCTTGTCTACACAGTGGCATAGTCCACATTAGAGGGGGGTAAATTCTAGTGTAGGCAAGTGTGTTGTATACTAACTGGCCCATGTGGACCCTGCTGGCTTGCGCTAAAAGTTCCCTAGTACACGTTAATGTAGCCCTGTTTCAAACAGTACTCTGCAAGTAGGCTGCAAGAGGTAACTGCTCTAAGACATGTGATAGTGCATACATTGATATGATTTATACACGGTTGTATTTTAAAAAATTTTCCCAAAGAATGCTGCTTCTCTGGAAGCTCAATACATGACCAGATTTCTTGGTGAGGAGAAAAAGAGTGATTTACATGCATCTGGGAGAGATGGGGAATTAGTCTGTCCCATCGGGTTATTAATAATACACCTATAATGGATGCCAAAAAAAAACCCTGGCTGTATTTTCTGCAACAAACAGAAAACAGGCTAAACTGCCTTTAGATAGCAAGTAAACATCACAGTCATGAAAAAATTTATTCCTAGGTGTTTGAAGTATGATACTATAGGAGCTTGTGAAGTAGGTAGAATTTGTTTTATCTAATATCAATTTTCTGAGGTCTTGTGCTACAGCAGAATCTACAGTTCATCCTTTTATCGATCTTGGAGCTTCCAGTGGTTCCAGGATTTTACAGTGGAGTTTTAAGAATGATTTACTGTTAAATATTAAGTGTTTAACCATGTAATGGTGAACTTCTGTTGTCATGTGGCTCACAGGTGTCCCTGCTAAGAGTCCAATCCAAGTCCCAATGGTGTCATCAGGAGTTGGATTGAGTCCTAACTACCCTGAGAAGAGAGAAATACTGGCACCAAATCCGCAGAGAAAAAGGAATGAGATAATGACTAAATACTGGGATGAGGGAAAAGACCGTTTACAGGATGTTTATGTGTTTTCTAGACACATGGCACTTCTGAATGAGTTTGGGGCCCAGTCCTGAAGTCCTAATTCATACAGAACTTCTGGTCAGTCAGTGGGAGGTTGAGTATAAGATAGCAGAACTGGACTCTTAGCATTCATGCCCTTGAAGAGCTACATGTCACAGTAAACATGTTGCAGCACGTTTATTCTTCTAACCGTGTTATTTCATGCTGGACCTGAAACAGTGTCAACTATGTGCCTGATTGCATGGCATGCTTTTTGCTAAAGGATCATGCAGAACGATTTGCCTTTTCTTTCTAACAGGTCTCCTGCATTTTAAAACATGCTGGCAAAAGGAAGTCAGACTGTTGCCTGATTTGTAAATTGTTCTTTATTTATCATAATTCCAGTATGGATCAGTACTGAATATAGATGTTTCCCGCTATGCAAAATTCTGGCTTGTTTGTAAGAGCTAGTCAAATCCTGCAGGCTTTATGCAGTTGTTTCTCAGTACTGAAGTCCAGTTGCCTGAGTCAGGTGCAGAGCTTATCATTTTGGTTTAGTAGTGGATAGAGGATGATTACAGTTCTGGTGCTCAGTAAATCCCCTTTCTCCCTTTAGTGAAAATATTTAACTCTCTTACAGTAAGGAAAAATGTGCATTATAAACCCCTGCATGATCTGTCCTCAGAGGGTGAGATCCTGCAGGATGCTGACTCTCTTCTTCTCCTGTTGTCTTTAATGGGAGCTGAAAGCACCTTGCACCTCACTGGATCAACAGTCATTCTGGATTAGTAGTAAATACATCCTGAGCACAAATTTACAGGGTGCTCCTACTGAAGGCGATGAGAGTCTGGCCATTGACTTGGAGCCCAGTCCTGATAGATGCTGAGCATCTCCTGCTCCTGTTGACTACATCAGAAGTTGCAGGTGCTCATTATCTCTGTCAGTATCAGGTCCTTCGTTCACCAGAACTCACCGGCTTCCTCATGACAGTGAGTACCCACAAACAAGGGTCTCCTGGGTGTTCAATTTTATAGGTTTATAGGGGCCAGTGTGACCATCTCATCTGACCTCCAGCATAATACAGGCCATAGAATTTCACTATGTGATTCCTGCACAAACCCATAACTTCTGGTTGCACTAAAGCACGCCATTTGGAAAGGCATCCGGTCTTGATTTGTGTGTGTGTGTAATGACTATGTCTCTATATTATTTTCCCCTTTAAAATTATATATATTATAGAGACATAGTCTAAAGAACTGTAATAAATTGAAATAATAATGGCAGGCTCTGACTAATGGGCAACAATCCACCTTAGCTTTCCCCCAATGAAAGCACTCTGGCTCTCCAGTCAAATACTTTCTCCCATCTTCCCAGTCTCAAGACAGACTTATTCTCAACTCCCCCATCCTGAACTCCATGACAGCCTTCCTCTGGGTTATAACCAAGTGTTAGTGCCAATTATACATAGGCTTGACAACTAGGGAGAATATGGAGCCATGCTATGCCCCACATCCTGCTGACTGGATGAGCCATCCTCTTATACTGGCACTCAAAATCATAAACAAAACCTCACTTGCTCTGCCCTGCAGAGCCTCTGTCTGTGCCTACATGACCAATAGCACCGATAGTTTCTTCTGTGTATTGGGTGAGGTCACAGATGTGGTATCAAACTTCCCAGAAGGAAGTGATGCTTAAAAATAGAGAGAGCCATGAGTCTCCACTTCTGTCCTCTCTGTGTCTGGCCATCAGTAAGGTCTAGATCTGCCTCTTGTCTTCTATCCAGCCATCTCCCTGTTCTTTTTACTATGCATGTGGCTTTAGGACAGCACTGCATCATGCCTTAAAAGCTCCATGGGCATTGAGCAGATAGTAGCAGAATTATTTTGGGGGAGTTCTGTGGCCTGTATTATACAGGAGGTCAGACTAGATGTTTGCAATGGCCTTAGAATCTACGAAAGCCATGTTTACAACAAGTTGCTGGCTACAACCTCTCTAGCCTCTCCGATGCATTCAAAGCAGGAGGTGGAGACATCATGTGAGGGACTACAGTGCAGCTCCCCAAAGGTCACTTCTGCACTTTGGCAGCCAGAAGAGTGGTAGAGAACAGCGAGAAGGGATTTTCAAGGCTGCTGCTGGCACTGGGCTCTTTGTGAGTGCAGGGCATATGTCCTCCAAGCATTAACTATAAATTTGCTACTATGTTTAAAGCTTGCATTCTTTCCTAGAGAGTAAAAGAGCATATGCCTACTGTAGAGTCTTTTTCGGTTTGAAAATGTGAAGTCGCTTCTAAATTTGATCTTTCTTTATGATGAGAAGTTCCCTAAAACATTTTCATACTAAAGCTACACCATTTTCTTTGATAATAAAAATGAAATGAGCTTCCCTCTTAAGTGTTGTACCTTTACTCTTGACTTCCTCTTTCCTTCCTCCAGTCATTATTTCTTGTATAGTGTTCTCTTTGATTATCTGCCATTGAACATTTAGAGAGAACAAAGTGGTGAGTCAGGAAGGTAGTTATATTAGAGAGAAAAGTCTCTCATGAATCCTATTTATTTTTCAGAGGAATACATCTCATTTTGTCAAACTTGACATACACCTTTACCCCCACTATAACATGGTCGTGGGGAGCCAAAAATCCCTACCACTTTATAGCTGAAATCCCGTTATATCGGGGTAGGAGTGGCAGGGCTCCAGCAGTGATTTAAAGAGCTCTGGGCACCAGCCGCTGCGGGAAACCTTGGCCCTTTAAATCGCCAGTGGAGCCCTGCTACCGCAGACCCGGGGTAGGGGGGGCAGGGCTCCAGCGAGATTTAAAGGGCCCGGGGGTCTCCGCAGCAGCCAGAGTCCTGGGCCCTTTAAATCACTGGCAAGCCCCGCTGCTGCAACCCCGGGGTAGTGGCAGCAGGGCTCCGGTGGTGATTTAAAGAGTTCCATGCTCCAGCGGCTGAGGCGAGCCTGGGCTCTTTAAAGCGCTGCCTGAGCCCTACTGTTGCAGCCCTGAGGTAGTGGTGGCAGGGCCCCAGCAGTGATTTAAAGGGCCCAGGGCTCCCCACAGCAGCCAGAGCCCTGGATCCTTTAAAGTGCCGCCGGAGCCCTGCTGCTACTAAGCTGTACGCAAACCCGTGTTATATTGGGTCACGTTATAGTGGGGTGGAGGTGTATGTGGTATCGTCCAGGGAGAAAATTTTTGCGATATCCATAAAACTTTACTTTTGTGCAAACTTTAAATATGGTATCTAGCTTTTTGGTTTAAAATCACTTTCACCATTTTAAAGCGACGAGAGTCCAAAAGATAAGGAGATTCGTGACTTTGAATTATTTTTGTACTAGTCGTCTGATTTAAAAATAGCCCACTTCTATGAGAAACCTCAAGGGACAAGAGTTGAAATTCTGACTTGAATCGCTTCATGAATGTGATCCTGTGCACTCATGAGCACTCCTTGAGAACAAGCACATGAGATTATTTGTAACTTTCTAACCCAAACCATTCCTGAAATACAATAGGAAAAAGACAGTGAGAACAATTGGCCGAATAGACAGACCCATTCATTTTTCTAAGTCAAGGAACTTGTCTGATGGCTTGTTGGATTTATTTTGAATTTTCCACAAACATTCTCCTGACCTTAGAGTAAGCAATACTTAGACTGAGAGGAGCCTTCCTCCCCTTCTCCCCCCCACAGATTTAGGATTAGGAGGGAGAGGGAATCAAAACTGGGGCTTAGAATATAAAATGTCTTACAACCACGACTACAGAACCATTGATATGACTCTGGGGCTATGTCTACACTGCACGCCACTAGTGGTGCCGCGTAGCATGTAGCTACTCACTGCAGTGACAAACAATACTGTGATGTGTAGCTACAAGTGGCAATAAAAGGCTCTGGCAGGGAGAAAGCAACAGAGAGAAGCTGGGCAGCAGGGAGCTGCCAGAGTCTTTCCCCGCTGCCTCTCCGCTGCTTGAGCTTTTCGCCGCTGCCAAAGTCTGTCCTGCGGTGGGAAAGACTCCAGCAGTGGGTTGCTGCACTGCTAAAAATAGTACTATAAATGGGGGAGGCACTGCTTGGGCACGTTGAGCGCCATGTAAGATATATACTCTGGGGGTTCAAGTGTGTCTGTACACATGTAAGCAATGGCCCACTTTCTGCACTGCTATTTATACCTCTGCTAGGGGGCATGCAGTGTATGTACTGTACGCTTGTTGAAAGGAGTGTGCAGTGTAGACATACCCAAATCCTCCAACGTGCAATGCCTGTAATTGTGCACTATTACCCTCTGTGTAAGACAAGAGTACTAAAATAACCAGCACAGTACATGCCAATCAGTAGAATGGCAAAGAGAAGTTACATATGCTGACTGTGAATCTCTAGTCTAGTAAACCTTTAGGTATGTTTGTTTGGACTCAGATTGTGCCAGGGCTCCATTCAGGCACTCAAATGAGGAAGAGGACACAAGGAACCTTCTCCATTCTCCCCACTCCCATCCATGTTCCTTGAATGGAGGCCCAGACTAATCCCTCCCAGCACCAAAGTGTCAGAGGGGAGGTGGGGCCATAGCATTTGCCCCCTCTCATACACCTCCCAGAGCTTTCTGGAGGCACAAAGTGGAGCATTCTGCACCGTTCTCAGGGCTGCAGAAATAGGCACACTCCCCTTGTGGGCCTGGAGTCTCTGTGTGGCTCCCCTAATACTCAGTGCCTGCCATGCACAATCTGACTCCTGAAGAGCTTTATTACGCTGTAACAAGCTTAACCACTTTCGTATTTCTCAGTGAAGCATTGGACTCTGAAGCATTCCATGCCTCCACTAGACTTTGACTGTAATTGTGATCTAAGATTCAGCTAACCATGCAAAGTATGTTTAGATTGTGAAGGACCCTTCCAACCTAACCTGCAAAAAATCTTTGCAGGGGCAGTAACTCAGTGAGAACCATGCTATTTTGTATGCTGGAGAAATTAACTTTGCATCCTGCTTTGAAAGAAAAGCTGCGGCTTAGGTGGGACTCATGTCCTACTGTAGCACTCCTGCAGGGCTCTCTGGGGCCTTTGTGAAAAATGGATTGTTTCCTGTGTATAAAAAGGGTGGAATATGAGAACAGTCGTATATTCCCATTCTATAATAAAGAGTATTACATATTATCAAAGGAAAAATGAGTCCAGGAAGACAAAGCTACATTTGTCGAAGGCTGTCTGCCCTTCAGGAAGTTCGAGAATTAAGAGCTAATTAAGAGGCCAGCTTGCAGAACGTGCTATCTCTGCTAAAATGGCTGTTCCAGAGCAAGTCATGACAAGGGTATGAGTGTCTGACTCAAGTGGTGATTGGACCAGTATAATCACAGTACAATCAAAGATGTCCGGAGTGTGGGCAATGAAGTCCCAAACTCTAGCCCAGGACTGCCTTCCCCCTCTAACTGCAGGGGAAGGATGAAGCTGATGAAGTACAGGTTTTCATTAACAGTGCAGGAAATCAATTCCAATTTATCCGTGAATGGGTGTACAAGTACAGACAAATTGTATACATTTGATTTTGAGAAACTTCTTGTGTACATTTATATGCAAATTGGGAAGAGCTGTGGGCTCTTGGCAAACTGCCAACGTGGCTCAGCATACCACAATTTAGGCACAATGTGTGTCTACATAAGGGGTTGGATGGCAACTGCAATTGGGTTTTGAGATTTGCTCAAGAAAAACCCACCTGTGACAAGAGAGCCAGAAAAGTCAGCAGAAACAGTATAACTTATAATTCTTCTTGTAGTTTACAACTGTTGTAGAAGATACAGCCAACTGGATTATCTAGAAAACGAGGGAGAGAAACTGGAGCCATTCAGTTTGGTGAGACACCTGCTTTTTTTTCTCACTAACCACCTTACAGTTTACATAGTGTTATAGATAACTAATCTCTGAGACTCTTGACTCCACATTCACGTCATCCTCTACTGCTAATTACTTATTGTCATCTATTTTTTACAAAGCTATGAATTTAGAGACTGATTTTCAGACATGCTGAACACCTGCTATGTCTGCCGACTTCTGTTGTAGATGGTGCTCAGCACATCTGATAATAAGAACTCAGGGTATGTCTATGCTGGGAAAGTCCATCGTGTTAGAAAACATGTTAGTTAACACAATATTGAACATGACTTAAACATGATTGTCCTTGTCTACACTATGCGCTAAGTATGTTGGCTGGTCATGCTTAACCATAAGTTTGGGTGGTGGTGGGGGGAGACCCTAATGTTTACCGAGGCCAGTTGACATGTTTTAAAATACAATTATCCTTGTCCACACTAAGGGCGAAGCATAAAATTGTCAAAAGCTCCTAAATTCTGTATTCAAAAGTGACCCATGGCACCTAATTGCCTCAAGCCACCATTGAGAGTGGCACTTAGGCTCCTAAATCACTTTTGAAATTTGTACTTTAAGTCACGTTTAAAATAAGTCAGTTAGCAAGTGTTCTAACATGATGTATTTTCCTAGTGTATACCTACCCTTAGTGTCTGCACAGAGCCTGAATTTGCATGCACAAGTGCATAGGATGATTGCTGGTCTAATCATCTCATTAACTCCTACAAATGAGAGATGTAGGAATGTTGTATGGCCCTTGATATATCAATGTGATAAACAAGTAGCCCAATGAGAGAGAAATCTGCTAATAATAACAATTCCTTTATTATTATCTCTATCCTACTGCCATGCCATTTATTTTTCATTTTACTGTCCCATTAGACCATCAGTGTTGTCCTGATGTTTTCCAACATCAAACACCCACATTTTGAATACCACATGCAGATGTGGTCGCCTCATCTCAAAAAAGATATATTGGAATTGGAAAAGGTTCAGAAAAGAACAACAAAAATGATTAGGGATATGGAATAGCTTCCATATGAGGAGAGATTAAGAAGACTGGGACTTTTCAGCTTGGAAGAGAGAGAACTAAGGGGGGAATATGATAGAGGTCTATAAAATCATGACTGATGTGGAGAAAGTAAATAAAGAAGTGTTATTTATTCCTTCTCCTAACACAAGAACAAGGAGTCCCCAAATGAAATTAATAGTCAGCTGGTTTAAAACAAACAAAAGAAAGTATTTCTTCACATAACGTGCAGCCAATGTGTGGAACTCTTTGCCAGAGGATGTTGTGAAGGCCAAGACTATAACAGGGTTTAAAAAAAGAATTAGATAAATTCATGGAGAATAGGTCCATCAGTGGCTCTTAGCCAGAATGTTCAGTGATGATGTCCCTAACCTCTCTTTGCCAGAAGCTGGGAATGGGCGAAAGGGCATGGATCATTTGATGATTGCCTATTTTGTTTGTTCCCTCTTGGGCAACTGGCATGAGCCACTGTTGGAAGACAGGATACTGGGCTAGATGGACTTCTGGTGTGACCCAATATGGCCGATCTTATGTTCTTAAATGATGTTCTACCACAGGTGCCATTGCTGACTGTGAAAAATCCATTAATGCAGCCCCCAGTCATTGGACTCCCATTGCTGAGGTAGATGCAGGATATGTAAATGTCTGCTCCAAGCTTTTATATACAAAGGCAACATTAAACCCAATCCCTGAACTGAGGGTGTTGTGCCTGCTCACTGCCCTACCAGGAGCTCCAGGAAGCATTGTGCCTTCTGGAGCTTCCAAGGATTACAGTCACTGTATCACCCTTAAACAGGGTGCAGCGCGTACTTCCCCACAGTTGTAGCCCTGCATCCTCTGCTCCTTTGGTAATGCTAATGTTGCCAGCCCTGAGCTCTCTCTGCACTCTTGTAATAGCAGGCAGACACTACATAGGCTGATGTGGAGAAGCTCTTTGATCCCTTTCCACCTTGTGTGCTCATGCAAGAACTGGCCAGAACCTGGCCCTAAGCTTTTAAATCCTAAGAGACATGTTCTATAAGAAAGGAGAAGTCCTTTTTTTTTTTTTAGTGGATGTGGAGGCAACTACCAGCTTAAACAGTTGCAGTCACTTTTCAAACCACAACTCCACCAGGAAAAATCATCTTTTAATATTGCTGATTTCTGTCAGACTCACCTAAATGATCAGATCTGTCCTTCTCCCCAGTGTAAATGTGCAACAGCAGGACATAGTGCTAGAATCACCTTTACATCTGTTTAGCTTAGGCATTTTGTGATATGCCCATTGCCACAACATCTGTGTGCCAAGTAGACAAATTAGAAAGAAGCATTTCCATCCAAAATGACAGTAATCTCCATCTGTCCGTTCTGTATGCTATTTTCTTCATAGGAATGGCACAAGTCTGTGATATGATCCAGAATTCTTATTAAGTAGTAGAGTTCTGGTTAAGTTAAGTACAATTGATGGGACACATTATTTTACTACAGATATGATTCACAGTTGTCACCATGAGGCACATCACAATTACTTAGCATTTCACTGCTGCAGCAGGGATAGTACACACATCTTCCTTCTCCAAAAGCACAGGTCCATGCTGTTTGAGCTAAGGGATGATCTCCATTAATTTTTAGCAGTACAGGGCTTGTGATGCTCAGGGAATGTCTACAAAGGAGCTGAGAGGTGTAATGCCCAGCTTGGGTAGTCATGCATGGGCTAGCACTGCTCAAGCCAGTGTCGCCATGGCAACATGGGCAGTCGATCAGGCTAACTTCCTGAGTACAATCCTGTCCAACGCCCCCAGGATGTACTTTGGTGGCTAGCCCGAGCCACCCCCTATGCCATCAAAGACACACTGCTGTTTTAGGAGCTAGCTTGAGCAGAGCCAGCCCATATACATGTAGCCAAGATGGGAATCGCACCTCCCAGCTGCTGTGTAGATGTATGGTCAGTTGCACAGTTCTGATTCCATCCAGTGGAGGCAGTGGTACGTATCTTGTAATTTCATCACAGTGTTCTATTTAATGTTAAACAACCTTCGGTTTATGGTGGGTTTGTTAAGTTGTCGTCATGGTAAAGCTGCATGGAAAATCTTGTCCTTTTCTATATTTTATGTGTGTATAGGATAGAAATTGGAGTGACAAGGCATTTCACTTATTTATAGATTACATCGCTGTGAAACCTAGGCACAGGCAGTTTGCAAAGCATCCATCACCATAGCACAGCAGCTAGTAGGAACAATTTTGAAACTAAATTGATTTGTATTTTTTTTTGATTGTATGTATTCTTTCCCACTTGGTGTCATTTCTGTTCATTTGAGTTGTTAACTCCATACCCATTGCCTTACAGTGAAACCAGAAGTAATCAGGCTCATATTATATTGCCGCACTCCTTGCCCTGTCCCTTTTTTCCTAAGTGTTTGAGTTTCTGTGAAGGTCTATCACGGTTTGCAGCTGAACGACATGCTGCATTTATATTCTGAGCTCATCCAGTACTTTGTGCAAGATGATCCTTTGAGGAAGATAGAAAAGGGCAACTACTTAGAGGGAGAGAAAATGAATTTGATCAAGCTATAAAGTAAAATGCAGTAAAGGTTTATTTCTGTAACCACAAAAATTCAAAAGTGACTAGAGCCCAATATTTTTATCTCTTTGGAGAATATATTTGTTTAAACATATCAAGGATTTCTTTCTGCTAATCAGTGTCTGAAACCAGCCCGTCCATGTCTGTCTTGTATGTATGAGAATGTGAGCTGAAATCTGTGAAAATTAACTGTGAGTACATGATTCCAATGGGATTTATAGGTTTTTAATATTTTAAGGGTCACAAAGGCGAAAAATAGTTTTAATAATTGTCTTCAAGGCTGATACATTGACTTGGAACTCAGTGCAT
Organism: Chelonoidis abingdonii; assembly: GCF_003597395.2. NCBI lineage: Eukaryota > Metazoa > Chordata > Testudines > Testudinidae > Chelonoidis > Chelonoidis abingdonii. The sequence goes on along the minus strand of NC_133778.1, from coordinate 21,613,330 downwards.
CTGGGTTCGCATCCCCTCTCTGTCACAGACTTTGTGTGTAACCCATGTGCTCTTCCAGTACATATTCAGCTCTTGTCAAGATGTGTAAAAGAAATATCTAGTCTCCGCGTGTTGAATGAGTTATAAATACAGTTTTTGCCTTTTTCTTGCTGTCTAAATTGCAACTAGAATGTGATTCCCAGCATAAGTAGATAGACTCACGCTAGCTCTGCTCGAGCTGGAATGCTAAAAATAGCAATGTGGACATTGTAGCACCAGCAGCAGCTTGATCTGATCACCTGAGCTAAGACCCAGAGGGTTAAGCAGACTTTGACTCAGGCAGCTAGCCTGAGCCTCTGTTCATGCAGCATCATCCACAATGCTATTTTGAGCATGCTAGCTCGATCAGTACTAGTGAGAGTGAGTCTGTCTGCTCTGGGAATTATTCCTCCTACCAGACATACCCTGAAAGGTCCACATGAGTTTGTATGAGCTTCTGCATCAGGAAAGCTGGGCAGGTCTTTTAATGAATTTCACTTCATGAGCAATATGGTGCTGTCAGATGGGAGATTTAGACACACATTTTCTACTCCAGTCTCTGTGCATTTTCTACCCCATGGAAGGGATGATGTCCCTCTTTCAGTTAATCAAGCCACCATCCTTCATCTCATCCAAATCCCTCCTGAACATCCACTCCTTGCACAGTCCCCCCAGGAAGATCTTATAATGTCTTCAGTAAAATCAAAACTCTTTTTATTTCTGAGTCTGGGTTCCTGTCTTAGAATCATAGAAATGTTCGGCTGGAAGGGATCTCAAGAGGTCATCTAGTGCATCCCCCACAATGAGGCAAGACTTCTTGGCAGGGATTGGCTTTACGTTTATGTTGCACTGCTGAGGCTGAGAAATGTGCTCAGGTGAAGAATCTGTCATGAGCAGAAGAGCAGTCTTGTGGCTAAGGCACTGAACTGAGCCTCTGAAGCTCTGGGTTCAGTTCCTGGCTTAGCCTCCCATAGACTTTGTGGACCAGGTCCTCATCTGGTAGAAATAAGTGTAGCTCCACTGAAATCAATGGATTCTATCAATATATGACTTTGGATAAATCACTTAAACCAAGATTTTAAAAAGTGAGTAGTGGTTTGGGTGCCCACACCTTAGAAGCATTTATTTTCACAGGGTGGATGCTCAGCACTTTCTGAAAATCAGATCTTTTCCAAAAACATTAGTCTGAAAACCTTGGATATAATCTCTCTGTACCTCAGTTCCCCATTGGTACAATGAGAATAAGAATACTTCTCTACCTCACAGGTTTCCCGTGAGGATATGTTCTATAATTATAGGTTGCTATGGTGCAGGGGCCATGTAAGTAGGTAGATAAATAATAGGAAGTAGGGAACAGTGAATATTGGAGGCAAGCTCTACCTCACATATTTAAGATGAGTATATTGCTTTATTTCAGAATGGTTTTGGGGTGATTTTTTAGTTGACTGTCACTCTAAAAAAGAATCTCAAGTAGGTAAAAATTCTGCCCTCGGATCTTCATCATGGTGGTTTCTTGGCTACAGTGTTCTCCCTCCATTTCAGCTTCTCATTAATATCACTAAAAAGAACAGGAGTACTTGTGGCACCTTAGAGACTAATTAATTTATTTGAGCATAAGCTTTTGTGAGCTAAAACCCACTTCATCAGATGCATGCAGTGGAAAATACAGTAGGAAGATATATATACATAGAGGACATGAAAAAATGGGTGTTGTCATACTAACTATAACAAGAGTAATCAATTAAGATGGGCTATTATCAGCAGGAGAAAAAAAAACTTTTGTAGTGATAATCAGGATGGCCCATTTCCAACAGTTGACAAGAAGGTGTGAGTAATAGTAGGGGAAAAATTAGCATGGGGAAGTAGGTTTTACTTTGTGTAATGACCCGTCCACTCCAGTCTTTATTCAAGCCTAATTTAATGGTGTCCAGTTTGCAAATTAATTCCAGTTCTGTAGTTTTTCACTGGAGTCTGTTTTTGAAGTTTTTTTGTTAAGAGTATTGCAACTTTGAGGTCTGTAATTGAGTGACCAGGGAAATGTCCTTCGACTGGTTTTTGAATGTTATAATTCTTGGTGTCTGATTTATGTCCATTTATTCTTTTGCATAGAGACTGTCCAGTTTGGCCAATGTACATGGCAGAGGGGCATTGCTGGCACATGATGGCATATATCACATTTGGTAGATGTGCAGGTGAAAGCCCCTGATGGTGTGGCTGATGTGATTAGGTCCTATGATGGTGTCCCTTGAATAGATATGTGGACAGAGTTGGCAATGGGGTTTGTTGCAAGGATAGGTTCCTGGGTTGTTTTTGTTGTGTGGTGTGTGTTGCTGGTGAGTATTTGCTTCAGGTTGGGGGGCAGTCTGTAAGCGAGGACTGGCCTGTCTCCCAAGATCTGTGAGAGTGAGGGATCGTCCTTCAGGATAGGTTGTAGATCCTTGATGATGGGCTGGAGAGGTTTTAGTTGGAGGCTGAAGGTGATGGCTAGTGGCGTTCTTTTACTTTCTTTGTTGGAACTGTCCTGTAGTAGGTGACTTCTGGGTACTCTTCTGGCTCTGTCAATCTGTTTCTTCACTTCAGCAGATGGGTATTGTAGTTGTAAGAATGCTTGATAGAGATCTTATAGGTATTTGTCTACGTCTGAGGGGTTGGAGCAAATGCGGTCGTATCTTAGAGCTTGGCCATAGACAATGGATTGTGTGATGTGGTCTGGATGAAAGCTGGAGGCATGTAGTAGGTAAGTATAGCGGTCTGTAAGTTTCCCGTATAGGATGGTGTTTATGTGACCATCGCTTATTAGCACTATAGTGTCCTGGAAATGGATCTCTTGTGTGGACTGGTCCAGGTTGAGGTTGATGGTGAGATGGAAATTGTTGAAATCATGGTGGAATTCCTCAAGAGCCTCTTTTCCATGGGTCCAGATGATGAAGATGTCATCAATGTAGCACGAGTCGGGGCACAGGGGATGAGAGCTGAGGAAGTGTTTTTCTATGCCAGCCATAAAAATGCATATTGTGGGGCCATGTGGGTACCCATAGTAGTGAGTTTTGCACACAGTTCAGAAAAGCACTAATGCGCATATTTGAATCCATCCCTATGAGGAAAATTACTTAAGCATTTATTTATGTCCCATAGAATTCAGTACAACTTCAGCATGAGCTTAAGCAATTTGCTGACTTGGGGCCATAGAGAGAAGAGCATGTCAGAGTTCCACTCTGTGGATTTGGGAGAAGTCTGAACTAAAGGTGGGCATTTGGCTTGAACAAGAAAAGTACAGTATTTGTAATTCTATGACCACTTATAAACACACAGCTATTGTTGGCTGATCTCTTGTGCAGTTTTCCACATTAACAGTGAGGAACTACTCTAGTTTTGAAACAGAAAAGCCTGTGTTTATAAAAAGGCCAGATAGATAAAGTCCTTCCAAAACTAACGTACGTTAAAAATTAAAGTTGTGCGATTACTTCAGGAAATGAAATACAAAAAAGCTGAAGCAGGGTGAAGAACTGAGTTCAGTTTTGTGGATAACTTTGATGAGTCACTTCCTTATCAGTATCTCTATTCTTCCTGGCAACGTTTTATTTTTGACTCTAAATGCTGTTTTAAATGAATACACTTGAGTTGTGTGACCCAAGAAACACAATAAGCACTTCTCCTGTTGGATTTAAGTGATCGCACTTATGTCAAAATAGGAACTTGAACTGGGGTTTCACAAACACTTTATTAGGAAGTCACAAAGGTTAATGACATACTTAGTTCTTTAAGACGAACTTTATATTTAGAATGTATACTGAGAATTTGCTCTATTGTTATTCATGGTCCCTCTTATTTCCTTTCTATGGACAGTAGTACAGATGAGTTTTTGTTCTTGGCAAGAAAGTATCACCGATGCTCGTGTGAATGTACTGTTGCCCAAGAATTTGCACCATAAGTGCTCAATTTGGGCATCTTCAAATCTCTTAGTGGGTCTATTGTAAGATTATCCAGTTGGGGAATAAAAACAATGCAATGTGACACACATAACCAATTCACACAGTGCAAACATCAAATCGTGAATATCAAATGTGTTCACATATACTCGCATTGAAAAATTTGCAAGCAATCTGTAGGTTGAAGAAAAGATTCATTGAACAATTGTGATGAGTGAACTTATTTGTAGAAATACAGAAAGTCAAACTGCCAAACTGGGAGCTGCACCTCTCCTCTAGTGGAGCTCTCAGAGGGATTGTGATTTAGAAGGCACAGTCCCTCTCTGACATGCAGAGGGAGTTGGATGCTGTACTATCCCTTTGGATTGTGCCCCTTCTTCATCCTAGTGCACCAAGCCAGCCGTGCAGTACAGTGCAAAGGGGGTATAGCCATAGAGGGAATAGGAAGAAGCGATTCCAAGAGTGCATGGACTGTGATTTGTCCCCTGTCCCAATGCAGGGTGCACAAGGGGCTAGAGGGAGGAAACATTCCTTGCACCTTCCCTCCAGCCAGCTCAGTATGCTTGCACACAGTTTGAGAACAGAGAGATGGAATAAATAAATCATTCCTTGTTCACTCAGCTCTGGATGTAAGGGAGGAGGCTAGTGTTCGATCTCCAATAGCAAGGACCCCCCCGCCCCCGACAGACTGTCATGGACACAGTTCTGCTCTCAGGTCTGCTGTCCCACATTGATCTCTCACTTTTTCGTGGTTGAGACCTCTGCTCATCTAAGGAGAGCAGCAACCAGTCAAGAACTGCTGTGTGGCTGTGAGAGCAGAATCTTATCCCAAGTGAATTGCTTGTCGTGTGTGTCTTGTTTTTTCAAGTTTGTTAGTGTGAGAAAGTCCACGTATGGAGTAACCACAGAGAGCTGTTTCTGTTCAGCCAAAATTGTTGGGTCCATTGAGGTGAGCAGCATGGCTTTATTGTGTTCTGATTCTAACCACAGATGTCGTCTGAAGCCTGCCGCGCCAGGACTGCAGAACTCAGAAGTGGCTAAACCATAGACACAAACTCATAGCAGGGCTGATGAAGTGGTTTTACTACACGCTGAAGCCTGTTGTCCTGTCTGCCAGGACAGTTAGTTGTGAATGAAGACTTTAATACTACAAACTGCTTAGAATATTATCACAATTCAAAAATAGTACTTGCCGGATTTAAGAGGAATTTGTGTATATCGAGGATCACAGCAGCAGCTTGAGCCAAGTGAGAAAATGTGAATTACTGGTACAGGTCCTTACTGGAAGGTGGGGAGCCTGAGCTGCTGCTGAGACTCTACAGAGCACTGGAACTGCATTCTTCTGTTTGGTGAAATTTACCCATCCCCACCTACTCTCTGAGTTATTTGCGGATTAAGTGGGAGGTGAGTGGGTAAAGTTCCACCTCCTCCCACCCTCACATACCTCCTTAGGGCTGCAGTGCAGCCCTTCTTTGGCTTTTATTACAGCGTAAGGCCATGAATCAGAGCTCATTGAAGTCCGTGGGAGTCTTTCCATTGAATTCAGTGGGCATTGGATCCCTAGCTTGAAGTAATAGCTGCTGCCCTTCTGCACCTCTTTTTGTGGGCCTCTGACGGATCCTTAGCTCCTCCTCTGTCCTGCTCCAAACTGCCCCCTCCAAGGTTTGCACGGGGTGCAAAGACTCCCTAGTATAGCCTGCCTGCCTACCCCCTTCCCCTGTGGAGAAATGTACAGCAGAAGTACAGAGAAATCTCATTTGCAACTGGGGAAGCAAAACCACAGTAAACTGAGGTTGCTTTGCATGAAGCTTTGTATACAACAATAAAAATAATTAGCCTTTATACAGTGCTTTGCATCCATAGATCTCAAAACCTTTTACAAAGAAATCAGTATCATTTATCCTTCATTTTACAGATGGGGGAAACCGAGGCACCAAGAAGGAAGTGACTTTCACAGGACCATCCAGCAGAGCCAGGCATTGAACCTAGGTCTCCCGAGTCTCTGTCCAGTACCCTGTCCAAGGAGTTCTTGGTATGGCCCAGGGCACAGACTGCGTTTGAAATGGTGTAGCCATTGTTTTGTTGTTGCCAGTCGCTTTCTTGCAATGTTGAGTATAGTTCTAGGGACAGAATGAAGTGCTCAGCACCCATAATTGGGGCCAGATTTTCAAAAGAGTTCTGCTCCTACCAAAACATCTACCATGAAGAGGCCAGATTTCCCCGAAGTACTCAGCATCCAGCAGCTCCCATATGGCCTGAGCACTGTTGCGAATCTGGCCTATGTAGATTGTCAGCTCTTTGGGGTAGAGATTGTTATTTCCACATGCTACATGTACACAGAGCAAACAAGGCCCTGATCGCAGCCTGGGCCTGTAGGCACTACTACTACACCACTAATAGCATCGGTAAATGGAAGCTGTGGGACGCTGAGCATTTCTGAAAATCTGGCTCCTAAATCCCCATGATACTTATATTGACCCTGTAATTTATTAAACAAAAATACTAGGGCTGTCAGTTAATTGCAGTTAACTCAAAAAAATTAATCGTGATTAAAAAAATTAATAGGGATTAATCGAAGTTTTAATCGCACTGTTAAACAATAGAATACCAGTTGAAATTTATTAAATATCTACATTTTCAAATATATCAATTTCAGTTTCAACACCGAATACAAAGTGTATAATGCTCACTGTATATTTTATTACAAATGTTTGCACTGTAAAAATGATAAAAGAAATAGTATTTTTCAATTCACCTCATACAAGAACTGTAGTGCAATCTCTTTAACATGAAAGTGTAATGTACAAATGTAGATTTTTTATTTTTTATTTTTGGTTACGTAACTGCATTTGAAAACAAAACGATGTGAAACTTTAGAGCAGGGGTAGGCAACCTATGGCACGCATGCCGAAAGCGGCACACAAGCTGATTTTCAGTGGCACTCACACTGCCCAGGTCCTGGTCACTGGTCCGAGGGGGCTCTGCATTTTAATTTCATTTTAAATGAAGCTTCTTAAATATTTTAAAAACCTTATTTACTTTACATACAACAATAGTTTAGTTATATATTATAGACTTATAGAAAGAGACCTTCTAAAAACATTAAAATGTACTGGTACATGAAACCAAATTAAATTACAGCGAATAAAATGAAGACTTGCACCACCACTCTGGAAAGGTCCACCCTGTTAGAGCCTACAAGTTCCATCCCAGTCTATTCTTGTGTCACAATCGCAAGACAAACTAGTTGTTTACAAGTATGGGAGTACCGCGCCAGCCTGCTTTTACAATTACCTGAAAGTGAGAACAGGCATTCACATGGTACTTTTGTAGCCAGCATTGGAAGGTATTTACATGCCAGATATGGTAAACATTCCTATGCCCCTTCGTGCTTTGGCTACCATTCCAGAGGACATGCTTCCATACTGATGACGCTCATTTAAAAAAAAATGCGATAATTAAATTTGGTGACTGAATTCCTTGGGAGAGGATAGTATGTCTCCTACTCTTTTACCCCCATTCTTCCATATATTTCATGTTATAGCAGTCTCGGATGATGGCCTAGCACCTGTTCATTTTAAGAACATTTTCACAGCAAATTTGACTAAATGCAAAGAAGGTAACAATATGAGATTTCTAAAGATAGCTACAGCAGTGGTTCTCAATCACAGAGCAGGTCTCGAGCAGGTTTCAGGGGGTCTGTGAAGCGTGGCTGGTGTTGGACTTGCTAGGGCCCAGGGCAGAAAGCCAAAGCCCCGCTATGCAGGACTGCAGCCCAGGGCCTGAAGCCCCACTACCTGGGGCTAAAGCCAAAGCCTGAGCAACTTAGCTTCACAATGCCCCTGTGGAATGGGGCCCCGGGCAATTGCCCTGCTTGCTACCCCCTAATGCCGGCCCTGCCTTTTATATGCAGAAAAACAGTTGTTGTTGCACAGCTGGGCCGTGGAGTTTTTATAGCATGTTGGGCAGGGTGGGGGGCCTCAGAAAGAAGAAGGTTGAGAACCCCTGATCTACAGCATTCAACCCAAGGTTTAAGACTCTGAAGTGCCTTCCAAAATCTGAGAGGGACGAGGTGTGGAGCATGCTTTCAGAAGTCTTAAAAGAGCAACACTCCAATGCAGAAACTACAGAACCCAAACCACCAAAAAAGAAAATCAACCTTCTGGTGGAATCTGACTCATAATGAAAGCAACCATGCATCGGTCTGCACTGCTTTGGATAGTTATCGAGCAGAACCCATCATTAGCATGGACATGTCTCTAGAATGGTGGTTGAAGCATGAAGGTACATATGCATCTTTAACGCATCTGGCACATAAATATTTTGTGATGCTGGCTACAACAGTGTCATGTGAACACCTGTTCTCACTTTCACGTGGCATTGTAAGCAAGAAGTGGACATCATTGTCTCCTGCAAATGCAAACAAACTTATTTGTCTGAGTGACTGACGGAACAAGAAGTAGGACTGAGTGGACCTGTAGACTCTAAAGTTTTACATTGTTTTATTTTTTAATGCAGTTATTTTTTGTACATAATTCTACATTTGTAAGTTCAACTTTCATGATAAGGAGATTGTATTACAGTACTTGTATGAGGAATTGAAAAATACTGTTTCTTTTGTTTTATAAGCACAAATATTTGTAATCAAAAATAAATATAAAATGAGCACTGTACACTGTTATGTTGTAATTGAAATTAATATATTTTAAAATGTAGAAAACATCCAAAAATATTTAAATAAATGGTATTCTATGATTGTTTAACAGTGTGATTAATCACAAAATTAATTGCGATTAATTTTTTTAAACACTTGACAGTCCTAAAAAATACAACTGTAATTAAGAAAAAACTATCCTGCTAGTTCAGGCATTAGTATTCAGATGTACAAGAGTCCATGTGGCAGTACAAATCTGGGTAGCAGCAGAAATAAATTGATCTACAGTTTGTGCTAAGCTAAAATCAGAGAGCGTGTAAATTATTTTGAATGACTCAAATATCTGGATAGAATGACTAGTAGATAATATGCAGTTTGTGGAAATTCGGAGTTAACTCTGGTTTTACAGTGGAAAAAATTGTTAGAGGGAGTGTGTAGTTTTTGCAGAGCAGATTTTTATATTTCACTGCTCTTTATCACCATGTGTCGCAAGACTCTTCCAGACACTTAGTGAAGAGTGAGATTCGAATGTTTATTTTGGCAAACTCTGCTATGGAAAGTGAATTTTCTTTCAAATCTGGTTCTTTCTAAAATGCTGGGAGAAATCCTCTTCACGCTGCATATGAGAGAGGACTGTTTTACCTACTCTGAGTAGCTGAGTCCAGCCACTAGTTGTGCACAGTTATGTCAGCGAGAGTTGCATATTAATCCTAGGACTCGAAACATATCCAGTTCATGCTGAATAATATACGAGTCAGATTTACTCATAGAGCGGAAGCCAGGAGAACCCGTACTCCAGACCCCAGTGACAAAAGGTTCATCATCAATGCAAGCTGCTCACAACTCTTGCTCTGCTAGGGGGCCCAGAGCTGGCTGGCACAGTCCCTACAGTGGATGGGCCTTCCCTGGTAGAGGCAAGGGCTTGGTAAACGATAACTGATTCATCTTGGGTAGCCTCTGTCAGGATGTTATTGGAGTAGTGCAGGAATTTAAAGCTGTTCTTCTGTTCAAGAACCCCAGGGAAGAGGTAGGGGCAATGGTTGTATCATCCCCAGCCCCCTGTTTACTGGTTCTGGGATATTATCTTGGTGGTGTGGGGGGATGGGAGAGGTGGGAGAACAGGACATAACTGATCACATTTTGGCTAGTGACTGAATATGAAGTAGTGTTGCATTTTCATTGGAGACTGCTCTTTTCCTTAGATGAAAGGCATTGTACAAGTGCTGTGGAAGACAGGGAATGGATCAGGTAGTCCAAAAGGAAAAAGCATAGTCTAGAATGAAGGAGTGGTTGAGAGCACTGGCACCTCAGCTTAAACCAACTAAATCTGCACTCTAGTCACTGCCCTGGAGTCTTCCTAGGCACATTTGGATGGCTGTTGGAGGCAAACAGAAATCCGTGATCGTATACCTTGGGAGTGGATACAAAACCAAAGTAAAAATGAGGCTTAATATGGTACAGTGTGATTTAAATAAGAGAAGATCCCACTCTCTGCTTCAGTTTCCTACAACTGAGGTCTTGCATGCTGCCCTGAACAGGCATTTCTGTGTAGCCTTTCTGGAGCTGGGATGAATGGAGATGTGAAACTCTCTAAAAGTCAGGATGAGAAACAGAACAGGAGGGATTTTCAGAAGAGCCTTTGTGACTTGGGAGCACAAGTCCTGTTGACTTTCGTGGTTACTTATGCTCCTAAGTCACTTAGGCTCAGCTCTTCAAAGCTGTTTAGCACCTAACTCCCATAGATTTAAATGACAGGCACCTAAACGACCTTTGAGGATCTGGCATTAGGTGGTTTTCAGACTCTTACCCAGTGTTACCTAATGAAGGAACTGTTCCAAAAATCTTATAATACTCTTATGGGTCCTTGTTCCCATTACTTGCTCAGAAAGCATAATAGTATTGTATACTTTCTTAATGACTGACGAATAAAATATTGGGGTTTTTAAAGTAATAACAGAGGGGTCATTAGTGCTCATTTTTCAACCCATATAGAGTGACAAAGTTTCTACCCATCATTCTATGTCTAAACTAACTCTAATAATGTTTCTTAAAACATTTAGTATGTTAACTAAACGTTAGGTGTGTCCCTTCTTTTAACAAATGCGTGATTAATTTTTCTATAATAAAATATTTTATAAGCATATAAAGATTGAACTTCTCATATTTTATAGATGTATTTTTGAAACACGACAGGGAGTGAGAGATTGATTACCACATTTTTTATGATACCATAAATGGTCAATTTTTAATGTTTACAATATCATTAGAACCCCCTCAGTTTAATTTATATTTTATTTCTAGTCTCTTGCCTTCCATTCATCTAGATATCATTATATGGGGTACAAGATAAAATGCAGATTGATGAATTTAATATTTATCTTCAATATAGTTTTTACCTTTTATCTGTGATTTTGCCCTGTCTGCTGTATTTTCTTTTTCCCCCACAAAAATTATCTTAACTGTGACCTTGGTCACTAGAGCAGAACTTTGAAAATGACAGAGGCAGGTTAACCTGACCTGCTGATCAATTCTAAGCACTCTGCCTGGTACTAACAAACTTTTTTGTGCTTTAACCTGTTGCACATACTTCAGATTCCACTAATGATTCTGCATGGTGACGGTGGTGTTCTGTTATTTAGAAGATAATGTTTGTACTTCACGGTCGAGGAGATACAGACAAGGCTTTCATTTCGGGGCCAAAAGACCAAAAACGTCAATAGCATTCAAACCCCCACATCAGGATCAGGGCCCCTAATGCTAGATCCTATACAAACACACAAGTAGACAAGTTCCCTACCTAAACCCTTTACTTTCAGCAAGATGTAACAAGTGAGAATGACAAGCAATAGGGAAGATGAGGGTAACAATAATGAGATTCACATAGGTGTTGCCGGCACAAAGTGCCCGAGGGGGGCAACAGCAGGGGGGTCCGT
>NC_133778.1:21584203-21601696 GCF_003597395.2 Chelonoidis abingdonii | reverse complement strand
AAGGGACATTGCACCTGGCCTTTTCGATTTATTGGCCTGTTAGGTCAATTAGAGTTTAAACATGGAAGAACTTCTGCTCATCTGAGGCCTAAACAGGGAGACTGTATATCCTTATTGCCTTTTACCTTTTAAGTTACTTAGGATTATCCTTAGTGACACCAACATAGGTGTTGTGCATAATTTTATACGAACAAAATATCTCTGTGTGTGTGTTTATATATATGTATTTGTAGTATTCTGAATTGTATAGGGAAACGTGTACTTTTACTATATTGTGTGCCAGCTTCTGCATTCAAGTAAATGGTTGCAACAAATGACTGCAGGATCTGGCCTTGCGCCTGTGCTGTGTTTCACATTTCTTGTACCATAGATTTAAAATAAATAAATACTAATATGGCAAGAATAATGGCCAAAATTCTGCCCTAAAAGAGTCTGAAAGGTTGCAGAAACATAAGAGTGAGAATTTGAACTGACATATTTACAATTAAACGTGAAAAGAGAATTAGCTTCTAATTCCAGGTATTTGTACAAATAATAAATACATAAGCCACCTTTGTTTTTATGCCAATTGCACAAATGCAAGATGAATAATGACTGTGTGTTGCCATTTTTATTATTGCAAATGCAAACATATATTTTGCATTCTCCTGAGGTTGACTGTTCTCATGAGATTCTGCCCTAGTGAGATAAAAGCTCCCGAGAATGATTTTTATTGATTTATTAAAGCAGAGCATCATCTCTGATATTTTTAAGGTCGAGTAGTGCTTTCTGTTTAGAGGTTGACTCTTCTAAGTGCTTTTAAATTCACATGCTTACTCAGATTGTCTTGAAAATATGTGCCTCACAGGAGTCGTGTCTAGTGTTAGTGGTCCAAATTTGAGGTCATTTGAAAAATGGGTTCCTGAGACACAGCAGCTTCTTATACTGTTGTTATTTGTGCAGAGCTGGGCCACATAGCATGGCTCTAATTCTTCTCCAATGGACTTCAGACGCTCAACATTTATCTCAGCTAGTGCAGGGTACCCACTGGCCCATTGAGAAAGTAATATTGAAAAAATTATTAAAGAAAGAGTATAGCTCTCCAAAGAGATTGAAATGTGCATGTGAAACAAGACTAGATAAGAGGGTTTGCAAACAGTCCATTGTAGCAATAAGTATACACTGCAGTCAGAGGTGTCATTGCAGTTCAGGTAGACATGCTCTTGCTAGTTTTAATCTAGTTAGCACAGCCAAAAATAGCAGGGAATATGCAGTGATCTGGGTTTCAATGTGGGGTGTACTGGCCCTGATTATATACTGGTGTTGCTAATCTGCCCTGGAGCTCTCACTGCAGCTGTGCTAGATAGATTAAAGCTGTTGCAGGTGTGTCTACCCCTGCGTGATCACACCTTCCATTGCACTGGAGACATACCTAGTAACTGGATAGCTCAAGAGGACAAGGCGTGGTCATGGAGCCTGAGCTACCTCCATGTATTGTAAATTTTAACCTTACCCTTGGCAGAAATCTGTGCGTGAGCTTCAAGTCTATTGTTACTATCCTCTAGTAAGTACATAGATATGCATTTTTTTTACTTTTGGGAAATGTGCCCTGCTAATTTGTACAGCTAATTTATTAGGGACCCGAACTTTTTTTCTGAAAGGTGATAAATTACACATGCTCTGTGCAGATATATGAGCAGGGTGGATTTGGTTTAATCAAACTGATTTAAATCACTAGTCAGGAAGACTTGATTTCATCATAGATTTCTACATAAAAGTGCATTCTTGTTGGTTATTATAACCTTAATGCATATTTTTCACAACTCGGAGATAGATGTAGGTTTCATTTTTGGAAGGTACACAGTATACATTTTTAAAGTGATTTATTTTGAAACTTTTCAGATTAGTTTAACAGCTATATCAGAAAATGAATAATTGTTTGGTTATTTCATTTACCAAAGGTAATTGAAGCAGATATTTATGAAGTCATTGGGAGGCAAACTATCTCCAGTTCAACAGGTTAATCATTAATATTTGGAGGATTTTCTTGCCATGCTGTATTAGAGAACATCACCAGACAGACATTTAAATTGTTTTATTTAACTAAAACAACAATGCTGTGTATTCTGGATTGTCTTCTTCAACAGCAAACACATAATATTTTAAGAAAACAAGCGTATGAATTTTTGGATTTAGGTTTGTTTTGTTAATTGTTTTTAACTAAAATATTTAAATGAAATTTAAAAAAAAAATTAAATTGACTATGTCAGCCAGGTCAACATGAGAAACTTAAAATATTGGCTTCTGCAGCTAACGCAGTCATCTTCACCTTCATTTTCCTGTTTGTTCATAATCTAGAAAAGAAAAACAAGCTTTCCTGCTTTTTCAGGTCTCAAACGATTTCTCAATTTGGCGTGAATTAGTCCAAAGGAAGAAAATATTCTTTCTGCACCGGCAGAAGAAGCTACTGCTGTTAAAAGTGAGATTATGACTTCAACAATCTCTGAATCCAAGTGCTTAAGTGACTTCCACCAGTTCACTGGTGTGACTTTCTTTAAAATATCTTCAGCAAACATATATTTCTTGAATGGTTCACTCTTAGCTCTGAAGTTTATTATAGTTGGCATTATTGAGGGATGATTGCTGGATGTCCATGTCATAACCTCCTCTTCTTCAACAGTTAAGGTTTGACCCTGGTACCGAGTATTGAGAATATTTGCAAGAAAATGAGCTGAAGATAGTGCTTGTCCTATTCATTTTTTAATGCTTGTAATTTAACTCTGTCATTGCCTATTTCTCTTTTTAAGATCTCACTCAGTTCCTTCCAAATTTCAACAGCATCAGCAATAAAACAGCTATTTCCCTGAATTTTGTTCAAGGCTACAGAAATAGGCTTCAGGGTACTCAGCATGTTTTCAACATTTCTCATAAGTCCAATGTGGAGAACTTTGGCTGTGACCATGCCATCTATTTTTTCACAATTTTGTTCACAAACTGTCATCAGATTAGGCCAGTTCTTGATATAATGCTCAAAACAGTCCACTTCTGAATTCCATCACTTGTTTTGTAGGAGAGTTAGTTTGGTTCCTCCCACTATTTTCAGAGCAACTGCTGAAAAGTGGTTGTTATGGAAGTATTTTGCAATTTCAGCATTAGCCTTTATTTCTGGAATACTGAAGTCTTTGGCTAGGAGGTGCATCAAATGAGCACTGCAACCATATGTTATTAGTTTGGGACTCTCTTCATTCTCTTCTAAATAATTTCTTCTCATCTCGGATACGTTTGCAGCATTGTCTGTGACCAAGCTGCTTACTAGACATTCAAATTTTTTTTTCACAGTTTGTTATAACTTTTACTGCTTCTTCTTGTAAGTATTCTGCTGTGTGCGCCTTTCCTGATGTATCAGTTGTTTCTGTAAGGAAGTCATTCCCTTCTTTTGTCACGCAAGCACGTACAACAGGATCATTGTGGACACTGATCCATCCATCAAGACTCAGGTTAACAATTTCACCCTCTAGACCTTTTGCACACTGCTTAATTTCTCTTTCATACACTTTATCCAGCAATTTGCCTGTGACATCGGCTCTATTGGGTAGACAGTATCCTGGTCTTAATGACTGAACCTTGTTAATGAAGTGTGGGTTCTCAGTCATACAGAAAGGAGAGTTTGTTGCATAAACAAACCAGGCAATTTTTTCATCAATTACCACTTCTTGTAATCTGCTGGTTCTCATCACAAACTTATCTATGGTTGTTTCTGGACGATGGAGATTTTTTTTTTTCTTTTTGCTACAGGTGATGTACTGTGGCTATGTGACATACATGATGTGACTGAAACACTATCATTGGCAGATAACTCTGAAACTATAGAAAATGGTGGTGATCTTGAAGGTGGATAGTCTTCAGAATCCTGTATGTTGAGGATGGATTCTCCTAAACAAAATAAGTCAATGCAGTTATTTAATTATTATTACCATACTGCTTCATTTGTTTACTTATTGCTGTCACTGACACTTAGTCTACTTTATCAGGTGAATTGTAAAGGAAAGAATCTGCCTATTCTCAGCTATTTATTTTTTATCACAACTACATTTTTTGCTCAAACATGAGAATTCAAGAATAGTCCAGAAGGAAGACAGGAAGTCCTGAAGGAAGAAGTATGAAATAAAACAGTTTACCAAGCTGAAGATCCTGTATGTTCAAACATGTTTTTTTCATCATCTTCAAGGCAGCTTCCTCCTGAGAAGGAACACTTCTCATGATGTTTCATTTGGGCAACCAGGCCTTGCATTTCTTTGTTGCACTGTTTGCATTTTGCATGCATGCTTTTACCCACAGATAGAGGAACTTCATTAAAATATTCCCAAACTGGGTCTCTTTTATGGCCTGCTGCCGTTATAGGTTTTCCCTTCTAGTGAGACAATGGTATGGTAGATCTCAAATCAATGAAGCCTACACTCAGAAAGACCTCAAGACTTCTGGAATATGCTGCTCAAACAGTTTCGCTTTTGTTTCTACTGCCTGTCCCTCCCTTCTCGAATTTATGTCCAGAGTTCTTTTCCTTGTCCAAATCTATTCCCCCCCAACAATCTTCTATTCATTGAACTTTTTGAAACTTTGCACTTTTAGAGAAAGATAAGGGATTGACTCTGTAAACAAATTTGCAGAGGGAAAGTAGGGTTGAGGTCTGTTATTTCTCACTTCTATATATTATTTATTTATTTTAAAACATTTTTGCTAACAAGCATGTTATCTCTGGAGAGAGAAATCCACAGTTTGAGAACTGCAAAACTAAGCATCTCTGGTGGTATCTTCTAGATTGAGCACTGAGTCCCATTGGGTAGATAGAAAGATTAACCTAAATAATCCATACAGTAGCCCCTGGAACCCTATAAGATTGGGTCTCTAATCCCTGAACTATTAGAACTCATTCGCAAAACTTCTCTTAAACATTATATGAATATATTGTCTCATACTGTAGAATTAGAATTTATAATCTCTATTCCATGATGCAATATCTTTGAGCTATAATGTATCTTAATTAAAACTATCTTTTAGATAGGTTTTTTCCTCAGAAAGCATTGTATCAAAAAAATCTGATCTGCATGCAACAAGGTTCTGTTTTGGTCCATCTCTCATTGGTAAGATAGTACGTTTAGGATATGTAAATTACAGTCACATACGGGTCAGCGTTTAGATCTGGACATGAAGGGATAATTTTGTTTTGAGTTATTTAAACAAAACAGAGGAGGGGAACTGAGGAGTGATCCCCTGTATCATTTTGAAATAGGTGCATTTGACTGCATTTTATAAGATTTTTGATAAATTTCTAAACAAAGATTTGATACAAGAAAATGTACCAAAAGCCCACATTCGTATTTATTTGGAATTCTGTATCAGTTTGGCAGATACCTCGCGAAGATAATGTCTATGGAAATTATGCATGTGAACTGAAGGCCTTATATTTCTAACTCTGCTGCCTTTTGTCATTACCTAAAACATATGGTAGACTACAGAGAAGACAGTCTAATACAATACACCTGGCACAGATAGCAAACTCATTTAAAAAGGGAATCTGATTTTGTAGAGGAAGTAGGCATGCAGAAGAAGTGAGCACAGTCCAGCCACTGCAATCTCATTAGATGTTTAGTACATTGTGTCCTGTATTTTGAAGCTGGCTCTGAAACTATTTACTTTGGTTTCCTGTACATTGTGTGCCAGGCTCTCCTAGCAGCAGCATTTTGACTGAGTAACTTGGAAATGATTAAATGACTCTTAGTGAAAGTACACTTCAGTCCTTCATCGATATACTAGATGAACGCATTCTGAATAATAAAACTGCAAAGACTGCACTCTGCAGTGAATGGTGAAAGTCTGCACAAGCAACAGCTCTGACTTTCAGTGGTTGTACAGTCACATTTGGTAGGACTGAAGAATGGATTTATTGCACTGCTGTTGATAAACTTGTTACCTACTGCCAGTTGTCTTTGTAAGAGATACTGCAGTAATAGATTATCAGACTTTTAAAAGGGAAAAGTAGGACAGCAGTCTGATATTGTTATTGAAGGACCAGGGAGGGGGATGGCAGCGAGAGAGTTATCCTGGGTGGCATCCAGCTGTGGGAGGTGCCTTGTCACAGGACGTGCAAAAGAAATTTGCTGGAAGAAAGAGGGGGTTAGGCTAACACAGAATGCAGCAGATGCCTGAGGGCATGTCTAGATGCAGGCACTCAGGAGAGACAAATCATATCAAATAATGTTTGAAATCAGGGCACATAAATTCATAGATTCCAGGGCCAGAAGGGACCACTGTGACCAGCTAGTCTGATCGCCTGTATACCACAGGCCATAGAACTTCCCCCAAATAATTCCTAGAGCACATAATCTTGGTTTACAAATTGTCCGTGATGGAGATTCCACCACAGCCTTTGGTAAATTGTTCCATTGGTTAATTACGCTCTCCATTAAAAATGTATGCCTTATTTCCTGTCTGACTTTGTCTAGCTTCACCTTTCAGACATTGAATCATGTTATACCTTTCTCTGTTAGACTGAAGAGCCCATTAGTAAATATTTGTTCCCCATGTAGATACTTATAGACTGTAATCAGGTTGTCCCTTAACCTTTCTGTTAAGCTGAATAGCTTGATCTCTTTGAGTCTATCACTGGAAGGCAAGTTTTCCAATCTTTTAATCATTCTCATGGCTCTTATCTGAACTCTCTCCAAGTTATCAGCATGCTTCTGGAATTCTGGACACCAGAACTGGACACAGTGTTCCAGAAGTGGTCACACCAGTGCCAAATACAAAGGTAAAATAACCTCTCTGCTACTACTTAAGAGTCACCTGTTTATGCATCCCAGGATCACATTAGCTGCTTTGGCCATCGCCAAATTCAAGCATGTTAAACAACCATCTGGATGCTTTTGTTCAGGAGTAAAGTGGCCTTAGTTCACTGTAATTTAGAATTAAGTTACAGCAAACAAATGCTGCTTTATTCCTAAATGAGAGCGAGCATCCAGAAGGCAGTTTGTGACAAACTGCTGTAGATACCCAGAGCTGTGAGACACTGTGTTGCGCCTCTCTGCCTCGGCAAGTGGGAGCTTTGCTGCTGTGTGTGAAAACTCTCTGACACACCAGCTTGTCTGCCTTGCCAGCAAACTTAGCGCGCTCTCAGCCCAAACCTTGCCTAGCAGGTAACAATCAATGAACTCCAGCCCACGAGTTCCTCAGAGATGTCTCTCTGCAATGCACAGCCCCTGTCACCATACATTCACAAAAGCTAGCGTGTTTGCTCTCCTTTAAAGAGACAGAAACAGCAGCTTCTGGTGTTAATCAGTTCAATCAAAGCACTGGGTTGGTTTAGATAAGAAATAAAACAAGTTTATTTAACCAAAGAGAGATTTTACGTGAGTTCAAGTGTAAGGGATAAAGATAGGTAGCTAGAGATAAAGGATTCCAAATAAACAAAAGTAAAATATGCTTTATAATGGCTAAGACTTAACAAGCTACAGTCTTTGTTCTCGGTTCCTCACCAATCTTTCTTTTCCAGCAATGGCTGTCTAGCTCTTAGCCAGAATCCTCACAGAGACCAAGACGCTGACTATCCTTGTCTCCTCAGTCGAAGGATAACTTAGGAGCTTGATGCCCTTCTGTTTATAGTGCAGTAAACCTTTGAAATGTATTCTTCTGAAATGCATCCCAGATAAAGTTTATTTTTCCTTGTGGATATTGACATCATTCTGTCTGGAGTAGATTCCATGCTGTCTTCTCCCATGCTGGTGATTTTTACGATGCAAATTATCTTTTCCTGCAACTTCCAATGCTAATGAATAGTCCATTGAATATAGCCACACCTGGTTTGAGGTGTTGGCCTCTTTCCTTTGTCTGGAGAAAACTTGTTCATCAGTTCCCCCAGCATGCCTGGTTTAAACACATTTTAACTATAATTTCAGCATATCTGCATGATCCTTTGCGGGTTGACCATATGTGACAGGGCGTACCTACCCTGCATCCAGCCCCAAGAGGGTTAACTCTGCTTTGCAGGCTGAGGAAGCCCCACCCCTCCGCCTCTGCTGGGCTTGCTCAGTCTGGAGGCAGCATATAAAAGGTAGCAGCCCAGCTCAGTCTGGGCAGGCTGCTGGAGGGGAAGGTTGCAGGCTGTGAGCTCTCTCCAGGGAGTTGCTACAGGCTCCGACTGCGGGACCACAGCTCGCAGAGTGCCAGACAGACTCCAGGCTGCCCAATGAGCCCCGAGAAGGGGCTTCACCGGCAGGAGCCTGGCCATTTGAGGGCCCCAGAGCCTCAGAGGAACCAGGGATCTTTGACAAGGGAAAAGGGTCAGAAGCAGCCCAGGGGACTTTAACTTTTTCACGGTGAATAAACTGGGGAACCAGTCAGTGTGTTTTGGGAGGATCCCTCTGACTTGGTGATGAGCACCTCCACCACCAATAGGACCCTTGGCTGGAACTCAGAGAAGCAGGGAGGGTCTGAGTCCCCCTGAGTGGTGCCCCACTCTCCCAATGGGCCAGCAGGCCATGCAATCCCACAGAGGTGGGCTACTATGCTGACTCGGGCCATTGGACCACACTGCCCTGGGTAGAAGGGCCGTTTACTGACTCTGGCCATTGGGCCACACTGCTCCATATAGGAGAGCCGTTTGCTGGCTCTGGCCCATGGCCCACACAGCCCCGTGTAGAAGGGCCGGTGACTGACTCTGACCCTTGGGCACATTGCTCTGAGTGGAAGGGCCGTCTACTTACTGGCCATTGGGCCATGCTGCGCTGTGCAGAAGGGCCTCATTGACACCAGCCACTAGGCCAAACTACCACGGCCATACTAAAAGTCATTAGTATAAGAACTAACTGGCTGCAGTACAGCCTTTTCCCTTCTTTTGTACCACACGTGATCTGATACCCTGTGGCAGGGTGTACCTACTCCGCAACACCATACATACATCACACAAGAATATTATTGTTCAGTGAGTTATTTGTTTTCTAGTCACATATTACATGATGCCTTTTAGCTACAGATTACAACAATAGTAAGTTTGAATACATTGAGCTGATCAGGCCAGCTGAAACTTGTGTTAGATACCAGGGAGTCTCTTGCTTTCTGGCATAGGGATGCTTTTAGGGTCAAAGGGTTTAATACATTTTAATTTCTGTGTATTTACTTCTCACTTTTAATTGATTCACCTTAGCTCTCCTGAGTGCCCCAGGGTAGAAATGCCCTGAGAAAGGGAGTGGATTAGTGGTGGGGACATGCAAGGGTTTGATAATTGGAAAAGGGAGTTAAACTAGGAACTCCTGTCATTCAGGAGATAAAGGGGGACCTGCGTGCTCAAAAAGAGGCCTGTTTGGGGACATGTGTCACTGGGCAGAAGAGGAAGTGTGTTTGCAACTGGGAGGTCAGTTTGAGGGAGCTTGTTTTAGAATCATAAAACTAGAAATGGGAAAACCTGCAGTATTAGATCATTGTGCCCATTGTATTTTCAGCTGCATAATCCAGTTTTAAATGACCCAAACAGTGGTGCATCCGCCACATCCCTTTGGAAGATAGCCATACTCTAATCACGCCCGTTGTCCAGATGTTTTTAAGCTGAGAAATTACAACAATCGTGTGTCTGACAAGATCCATTCTTTATAAACTCCTGTAGCATATAGATCATAGTTCCTTTACTCTCTATGGGTGTTTGCCTTTTTTTTTTTTCTTTTACTATTAGTGCTGGGACTGAAGTTTCAGTTTACTAGAGAGTAATTGCCAAGTTTTTGCAATGGAGGTGGCATGCTGTAGGGGGCTTCTCATTCTCCCAGAGATGCAGGCAGGCATCACAGAACTGCCCAATGTGGAAGTGTCACCCACAATGCGTGATGTTTGGTATCTTTACCTAGACCTGCCCCGTTGGAGTGCTCTATGATTTGGAAATCCCCAAAAGGTATTACACTTGTGCAGTTTAATTAGAAGGCCAGCAGGCACATGGTGCACCACTGAGGCTGAACACAGGACAGTTTGGCCTGAGTTCCTTTAAGACAGAGAGAGAAAATGGCTACAAGGGCAGGAGGAGCTGTCAGCCAATGATATTGAAGCTGGGTGGAAAAACTTGTTTCAATATAATTGGCTATGCCAATGGGACCACTGCACTGGGGCAGAAGTGGGCTGGTTTTGTTTACTGGTATGTCCAGCCAGCATATGCAGTAGCTGTGTGTTAAGTTTTAGAGATAAAATCAAACACATAAGCAACCACTTTTGTTCATATCTGAACAATACTTTTTTTTTAAATTTTCAAAATGAAAACCTTTCGGTTTAAGAGAAAAATGTTTAAAATAACAGAACCCCCAAAGCTACAAATCACAAAAGAATGAGAACATTGGTGTGTGGAAATGGGGCCATATAGAAAAAATTATTCCAAATAAAATAGCAGAATTGAACAAAAATTAATGCTAATGAGGTTTTCCTTTTTTGCATTTCTTGTATTAGCTAGGATCTGTTTATATTGGTTTTAGCTATAGTGTTCATTTTCTTTCGTTGGTGTTTAATTCCACTGTACTGATAGGCTGAAGGGGGTTCAGAACGTTTTGTCAAAATAATGATCCGTAATCCATAAATCTTTACTAGTACTCAAATGCAGAACTATGCATGCCATGAGCTTTGCTTTGTACTGGGATTTACTTTGTGTGTATATGTATTTAATAAAGATAAGTTCCTCTCCTATCTATTTGTCTTAAGAGTTTTATACTGCTGGCCATCACAGCAGAATCCAAACTCTTTCCACATGAAATAGATGGACAGTAATTAAAGTCCCTAGCGGATTTTATGAAGTCTCTTACTCTTCTCCCTTTAGGGGTTACAGAAGACTTTGGTTGGTGCGAAGTCGTGTTTGTTTGTTTGTTTCATAGGGGAGGGAAGGAATGAAGGGCATGGCTTTGAAGGGCATACTGGTTAGGGCTGGAAAAGCTTTATCAAATAGGAAGGCTTTGAAGCATTTCCTGAAGTGTGTCTCCTGCAGTTGTCGTTTTCATTGTGTGATTATTGTATTAAAATGCTCCATTTTACAAGGCTAGAATTTGAAAGTGTGCAACAGGTATAGAAATACTATAGCCACCTGCCATCTTACTCCATATATTTAAGGGCATGATACGAGAAGTGACTGAGAGCATTTTTCTGTTTCAGGAAATGTGTTTGGAAACCAGTATTGGATGGTAATGACCTGCTTAAATAAGAGATGGAAAGAACGGAAGAGAATTTTCTTTCTTTCTTTCTTTTTTTTTCTTTCTTTCTAATAGAAGAGGTATAGCTAAACGTACAGTGACATTTCAGAACCAGAAATGTGAGTGAGAGATGCTGTAAAGAGGCAAAGCATTTACACTGACATTGAGGCTGAAAAGCTTTTCCATCATGCTTTTTGTACTGCATGTTTAGTGTATTTAATATTCAGTGCTTGCATTAATTCAAACAATATACTTTTTTACTGCAGAAAAATCTTTACTAAAGGTCTTGCTGCAACTGTGTTTCTTTTGTGCTGTCACTGGTAATTAAAGCAACACCCTCAACTAGTTTTAGCCCCAAAATTTAGGGCCAGTTCTGCTGCCCTTGCTCTACAAGAAGCAGCACTGGGATCAATGAGATCACTTGTATAGTATGGTGCTTCTGGATAATAGGCTATTGGAATCGAGCCTTTGGAATTTAGACCTCATCCTGCAGCCCCTACGCAAGCAAAATCTCCTTTGCATTCAGTGGAAACTTTTCTTTCAAGAGGACTATACGAGGACTCCTCTCCCCCACACACACTTTTTTTTTCCCCACACAAAGGGTTTACAGAATCTTGTGGGCCTAATTCTGAGCCTTCAGGCAAAGCCAAAGTACAAAAGTTTTGCCTATAGGAACTATGAGAGAGATGGGGTAAATGGAATCTTCTCTCTAGTCTGCACATACCCGGGCCACATACATAGCTAGCAGGCTACACGGCTATAGCTGAAAGCAATGAGCAGCAGCAAACATGGTACAGTACTCCTCGCATGTGCAAGTTTGCGGCCAAGTGGATCTGTGCTGCATTGCCTTGTCCAGATGTCTAGCACACTATATTTCCTCCTTCCGTGGTGAGCTGTGGAATTTGCAGCAAAGAGATCCATGGAAGTGAAATCTTCCAAAATGTTTGAAGGGTGTGTCTTTTGCTCCTTCTGTACCTTGCCTATTTTTCATTACTTTTGGCCTTTCCACAGCCACCTAGTACAGCTCAATTTTTGGCCCAATATAAATAAAATTTGCTTATGCAATGTTGCAATTCTTATGTTCTTTTCTTACTGCCCCAGCTACTGAAGACGTGATTATATCTGGCCTTACTTTTTCACTAAAAAAAAAAAAAGTTACTAGCTCTCTGGGTTGTGGAGAAAAGCTTGAAAATGTGAATCCTAAAGGCCCCAAAACTAAGAAGCAAATGAAAAGATCCCCATTTTAAAAAACCTCATGATTTTTAAACCCATGTCATAATTTTGGGGACCCCAACTCATGATGATATTTGAATGCTTGGAGTTGGAAACACTACTTACCAAAAAAAAAAGGGGGGGTATTTTGATGTAAATGTTGTTGTGCTATGTTGTAAACTCACAATAACACTGGAGTAGGACTGGAGATCCAGAAAATGAAACTGACTAAAGTAAAGTGAAACCAACCTGTCTGTTTCAATTGTCTGAGCTGAGTGAAATGCAAAAATAAGCAAAAGGCACAAATAGTGAAACATAAATTAGATTTTTTTTCAACTTCTTACAGCCATAGGCCCCAATCCAGCAAAGAATACACTTGTGCTTAACTTTAAATATATAAGTAATGAGGATTACTCCTATACTCACAATTAAGTATAAGTGTTTGATGGATCAGGCCCCTACTAATCTGTTTTTTCCAATTCAGTTTTATTAGTCATTAGAAAAAATTACAAACAAGGACTCCAAGGATCCTGCAAAAACTAGGTGTGTGTGTAAATTTACATATCTGAGAAGTTCTATTAATTTCAGTAGGCCTATTCACAGGCATAAAGTTAGTTGTCTTTTCTTGCAGAATTGGGACTGAGGCAATTTTTCAATGTCTGGAATCACAAAGTTATCACATACAAAAATATCTGTCAGCTAAATAAATCAAACCATTCTACAAAAAAGTTTTACTATCGTAAGTAGCTATTAATAAAATGAATAAAGAATATTTTTTAAAAATCCATGAATTTTATAGTATATTTTCCCTTTAAAATATATCATTCCTATTTCACTTATGTAACAAATAATACTAAATGGACAAATCTCTCATACATGTTATTTCAGCTATTTGTCTCTGGAGAGAGTGAATGAAAAATACTTCAAACTCAATTTTAGTATCTTCATTTTGACAGCTGTAATATGCATATTAATGAAAAGTGTGAAGTGCAGAAGAATGATTCCACTTGTAAAAATCAGTATTATAATAGTTCATGTTTTTTTTTAAAAAAAAAATCCTCTTTTCAGGGCATGTTAGTTTTGTATGGCTTGCTATGCCTTTTTGAAGTAACTTGCAATTGTAAAATAGCTCAGCATCACATCTGTCAGTGGACATTGATAGTCATAGTAATACCTGAAACACACAGCAAAGGGGACTGGGGGGACTAGCTGGGTGCTGTATTAAGTTTTCATAGCTAGTTTAAAATTGAGTTGGAGCATTGCAACAAAGAACAAATATTGGATATGTAATTTAGCAAATTGAATCAGCTAATTTAATTTCTTTAATTTTAAAAGTATTGTATAGCTCACATATTTGAAGCAGTATAAACAGAAAGAGGTGTTTAAAGAGAAAGTAAATAAAAAGAACTAGAACTGTCAAGTGATTAAAAAATTAATCACGATTAATTGTGCAATTAATCGCACTGTTAATAATAGAATACCATTTATTTAAATATTTTTGGATATTTTCTACATTTTCAAATATATGGATTTCAATTATAACACAGAATACAAAGTGTACAGTGCTCACTTTATATTTATTTTTATTACAAACATTTGCACTGTAAAAACAAAAGAAATAGGATTTTTCAATTCACCTAATACAAGTACTGTAGTCCAATCACTTTATCATGAAAGTTGAACTTACAAATGTAGAATTAAAGTTTTACATTGTTTTATTTTTGAATGCAGTTTTTTTTTGTACATAGAGCCTAAAAGTCCACACAGTCCTATTTCTTGTCCAGCCAATCATTCAGACAAACAAGTTTGTTTACATTCGCAGGAGATAATGCTGCCCGCCTCTTGTTCACAGTGTCATCTGAAAGTGAGAACAGACATTCTTCTTCGAGTGATTGTTCACATCCATTACACATTAGGTGTGCGTGCACCGCGTGCATGGACGTCGGAAACTGTCCCCGTAGTGGCTCCTGTCAGGCCGGCAGGGAGACCCCCGCCAGAATGGCTCCTCATGCTGGTGCATATATACCCCTGCTGACCCGACCCCTCTTCAGTTCCTTCTTGCCGGAGACTCCGACAGAGGGGAAGGAGGGAGGGAAGTGTAATGGACATGAACAACACATCTCGAAGAACAATATTTACGAAAAAGTAGGTAACTGTTTTTTCTTCGAGTGATTGTTCAAGTCCATTACACATTAGGTGACTCACAAGCTTACCATAGGAGGAGGGTAGGAGTCATGGAACAATTGATTGAAGCACAACCCTGCCGACTGCCGCGCCCTCTCTGGCCTGATGATGGACTGCGTAGGGGGCTGTGAAAGTGTGCACCGACGACCAGGTGACTGCTTTACAGATCTCCTGGAGCAGAACCTGTGCCAGGAAAGCTGCTGAGGACGCCTGAGTCCTAGTCGAGCTCATAGCACATGCGGATGCAGTCCACAATCCACGATGATATCCGTTGTGCCAAGACAGGAAGGCCTTTCATTCCTTCCGCAATGGCGACAAACAACTGTGTCGACTTGCGGAAAGGTCTAGTCCGCTCCAGATAGAATACTAGTGCCCTATGAACATCCAGAGTATGCAGGCTACAGTGACTTGGGTGTGTGTGCGGTTTGGGAAAGAATACTGGGAAACAAATGTGCTGCCCCATATGAAATTGCGAGATTATTTTAGGGAGGAATTTAGGATGTGGCCTAAGTTGTACTTTGTCCTTATAAAAAAATGTATAAGAGGGCTCCGAGGTGAGGGCCCTTAGCTCGGACACCTTCCTTGCGGACGTAATGGCCACCAAAAACGCCACCTTCCAGGAGAGGTGAGTGAAAGAGCAAGTGTGTGTGTGATCGTTCAGGAAGCCTTAAGACCTACCCAGTTCCCCATCCTGCTCATGGGATGTCATTGAGACTGCTCACCTGCTTAAAGTTAGGCTCATGCGTAAGTCTTTGCAGGCTCTGCACTCTAGTGAGAAGTCGTCACTCAACCTGTAAATTAATCTTTTTCTTACTGTTTCTCCTCTTGACAGAGATTATTCTCATCTGAATAGACATGGCAGAAATCAGTTCTCCTGCAAATATCAAGGAAAAGGTAGGCTCGAATAATTCATACAGTGCAATCTGTACAATCCTAAACTATATTTACATACGTATTGATCCCCTGATCTTGCACATACCTATTCAACATGCTTAACTTTACCATAAATTGACTTCATGCATAAAGGTAAGCACACACACAAGTGTTTGTAGGGTCAAGTCTGAATGTTGGCTGAAGAAAAATATCTTTATTTTTCTGTGAGAAAACAAAATTTGTCATTTATATTTCTGTTATTCCCCTACATGACATTACACACTTAGAAACTCCCTTACTGACACATAACGGGATACCATTCCCTTGAAAATCATGTTTCTGTTTTAAAGTGATGTTCCTACTGTAGTTACAGCCAATATCTAAAGTTACAATAATTGAAAAGTTAGCAAACAAAATGTTTTTTCTATTTGTCAGTTTGTGCATTTGACAGTGCGTGTATGAATGTCAATTTCACTGTTTCTCCTGCTTAGTGGTAGATCCTCACTAGCCCTGCACCCCTTTGTAAGGGACCAAGGGCCATAAGGCACATCATTACTCTCTTGCATGGGTCATCTGTACACGTGTTGCAGCACTGCAAGGGAAGCAGGTTCTGAGCTGTTACTCACATCCCCCCTCCACCAGAAATGGGGAGGAAGAGGCAGGGCTGGATAGAGTCCTGTCTCTGCTCCCCACAGTGTGCGATGGGTGGAAATGGTGTATGCTGTGCCTGGTATAAACTCAGCACAGGACACTTCCTACATGTAGCACAGAGAAGACCAGAAGACAGTCTGTGACCTCTTCCCACAGGTCAGTCATAAAGTGAGGATCTAGCCCAAAGTCAGTCAGTTTCTTTTTCCCTGAGAAGGACTTAGCCAATACCAATAGGAAAGCAGGAAAAAAATACAGAATTTTTTTTAAATGCTATAACAGAAACTAGATTTTTTTGAAAGTCATCAGTTTAAAAAAGTTCAGATTGGCAGTGCCCCTTTAATATCAGAATATTTTTGTGGGATGCTATTTGGAAAAGTGAGGTGGAGCTTTAAATTGGGGAAGTGCAGAAAGGGTCAAATTGTGGCCTGATTTATACCCCGTGTGTAGTTTCATTAAGACACAGGTTCAAGTCAGGAGTAAGTGCATGTTAAAGTCAGTAGTGTCCATTGCTGTCAAGTAAATACTCCAGGCATATACAGGTGACTTCAGGTATACAGGTAAATAGAGGTGTCAGGGATAGCAGCATTACGTCTCTTCCCTTCACAGGAATTGCACAAGGTATAAAGAAGGGCAGAGCTTGGCTCAAACAGTAGTTTGAATAAACTTTATTCCCCAGAATAAAGGGGACAATGCAGCAATGAAAAATACACACAAGCCCTATCATGTCATGAGATGCAGCTATGGCCCATTGCATACCCTTCAGGGTGGTGAGAATGTGAAGTCACTCTCTTATCCTTGAGGTTGCCAAAGGAAAGAGAGAAAATATAAATTTGAGAGTTTGGATTCCTGGATGAGCGTTTTTTTCCCAGCTGATGTAAAATGATTTGTTTAGCATAGGAAAAGTTTGTCCTAGGTTCAGTTCTGCAATTCAACAATTTGGTTGAACCAGCAATAGGAAAAAATGATTTGACACTAGAAATGCATGGAACCAAAGTACTGTAAATGCAGCTCTCCCACAAAGTGGTAGAGAGTTCAGGAGTAATAAAAACTGTGTAACAGAGAGACGAAATAGGAATCTGGGGCAAGTAATCATCTGTTTAGGTATATGGCCATTTTATCTCAGCATTCATAAATCGAGTAATCAGCATTTCATTCAAGTAATACACATTACTTGCAGGTAACTTAGGCCAGGTCTACACTGCGACTTTAAATCGGTTTAATGGCCGATATACCGATTTAACGCTGTATCCGTTCACACGACGTCATCATTAATATCGACCGATAAACGGCCTTAAGCGATTCGACCGTATCTCCAAACGAAGGAGTAGCGCTAAATCGATAGGATAACCTCGGATTAGGGTGTGTGGACGAAATCGTCGTAGAGCAA
>NC_133778.1:21542587-21584103 GCF_003597395.2 Chelonoidis abingdonii | reverse complement strand
GTTTAAGCTAATTCGAAATAATCGTGCAGTGTAGACGTAGCCTTAGAGATTGCCTTTAGTTTCTAAAAGCTTTATGAACCAGGACAACTGCTGATCCTAAAATCTTTTGGAGTGAGCTTTTACAGATTATCAATGAAAGAGCCTGATAAATAGTCACCTATTAACTCATGCCCACTATATGTCGGTGGAGCTGCTGAGTAAACAATGTATGCAGTAATGGCTTAGATTTTGTATAGAAGAGAGAATGAGTTCCTGATGAGTGTTCTCCCCTTGTCCAGCAATTTGTCTCCCCCTTTCTGTTTGCTTCTCTTCACATTTGTTTCCTTTTCTTCATACTGAACCTCTTTCCTTTATAGCCCCCAATGGGGAATCATTTGTCTTCTGATGTGCACAGTTGGGTGCCTGTTTTTCAGAATTCATGTTTTTCTTAATTCATGTTTATTGATTTGTGAAACACTCATCATACTCGAAAATTTGCATATCAATATGAATGTGTATTTCAATGAATGAGGGTCTTCCTTAGACCTTGATAGTCTGGAGTTCAAGTTACTCAGTATTTAATGCCTTTTTCAATGGAAAATTGAGTCAGTAATTCCATCTCTTCGTGCTGGGCAACTTACAGTAATTCCAAATACACAATTCAGTGAATCAATCCAAGATCATTTTACCATGTGACTTAAATTTCAACTCGTTGGTTCTTGTTTTGCCTTAAATTAAGAATGAAGAAGTGCAGAATTGGAAGAAACAAAAGAACTCTCACTGACTCTAAAAATCTGCAACTCCAATAAGGCACTATATGTTGGGTGTATCAAATGGTTTTTGTTTGGTTGGTTGTTTTTTCAAAATCATCGGTTATATATGTGTACAGATTTTTAAAGCAAGAAAACTACTGGATCAGTATATTACATTAGTTACTTTTTTTGTATCTATTTTTTCCATTACCATTCAGTGTTACTAAATCCTCATGCCAAGGGGAAACGAAGTTAACAGCAGTTGCGTCTTATTGCTTGCTTTCTACTATGGAAAATAAAATTTAATGACCCACTAAATGATGGCCATGATACATTTCATTTTGCTGAAAATACACCAAGTGCATTCAGCTGTTTCTACCAGACAATTCTAAAGGCATATCTAGGTTGTCATTCAATAAGATATTGGAAATCTGAGCAAAGAAAAAAACAAATTTGCCTGGCTGACTTGATTTTAATTTT
Organism: Chelonoidis abingdonii; assembly: GCF_003597395.2. Lineage (NCBI taxonomy): Eukaryota > Metazoa > Chordata > Testudines > Testudinidae > Chelonoidis > Chelonoidis abingdonii. The sequence goes on along the minus strand of NC_133778.1, from coordinate 21,582,892 downwards.
ATTCACTACTATATTTTTAAGAAATAAAACAGATCATCAGTTGTATGCACCAGAGGATGAGGATATAAGAAACTATTATACACCTTTACTGTAATCTAATCATAAAACCCAAGGTCATACCCCTTTCCCACTTAGAAAACTAAAATTCATAAAGCAAGAAGCAGTCATAAACACCCATTGCAGCAGGATAAATGTGATGAGTCTGATATTTATTTTTTGTTGGGTATTTTTTGGGTAAGTGAAGAAAACTAAAATAATATTGATTTATTTAATTTCCTATCCTGGGCTTTGGACAGCCCTTGCCATTAATTATATTTAAAAAGTTATAAAAATAGTTAAAAAACCTAAACGGCAGTGCATTTCCCTCTCCATTCTTCCTTCCCACCCCATCTCTGGTACCTCATATTGTGTATCTAGGCCCTGATCCTGTGAAAATTCACATAAAGTTAGAGAGACTATGTGCACATACAGACTTACTCTTGTGTGTAAGTTTTTGCAGGCTTGTGGCTAAGCTCTCCATGCCTTACATTTCATTCCCCACAACCAAAATATAGTCCAAAACCCATGAGGTTTAGCAGTAGTGGGTTTAAAAATGGTTAATCCAAATGGTGTCCATCCCCCTGAAAAGTGCTGTCTCCATGACCAGTCTCTAGTTTCTTCTAGGAAATGCCATCTTTATTGTCATTTTACAAGTTGTCTGGAGACTAAGACCAAAATTTTCAAAGCAGGGTACCGAAAGTTATACTATTAAATTCATATGGGCTCCTAAAGACGATAAACATGGTCTGATTTTCAGAGTTCTGAGAGAATGTTACCATTGCTGAGATACCCTGTGATATTTCTGTAAATAATTCATACTGTTTCAGCCAAAATAGTTAGTACATTTAGTCTGTTACATGTCTTATTGTATAACACTTTTTCCTGAGAGATTTGCATAAGCATTGGCCTGCAAAGCCAGGCGGCCTAATGAAAATTTCCATAGCTAGTGAAGACTGCTGCAGTTGTGCTATTTCAAAGCTGTTCTGATTTAATTCATCACATTTGAGGCAAAGTGGGCCAAAATCAGCTCTCTGTCTCATTGCTTTAACTCCAGAATAATTCCTTAGTGGAGATACACTCACACTAAAGCAAAGTGCACTGCCAATGAACCCCTCTGGAAGAAACAGACGCTCGGTTTCTGGGGTGATGGAGCCCTCTGAGCAGGAAGGAATGAGAATAGGAGGTACAACTGGTGTGTAGTGTATTCATATGGTACTGCCACAGCATGGATCAGTGGAGGTGCTCGAGCTGGGCTTAATAGAGACAAATGTTTGCAGAGGACCATTCTATGTGACAGAGACACTTTGTTCTTGGTCTGAAATAATCAGGATTATTTAACCTTCAGGGCATGCTGCAGGGCCCATCTTCTCTCTCTATCACTCCCTTAGCTGAAGAGGTTAGGGCAAGATGGATGCGATTGTTCCTGAGGAATGGAGGTTTTGGTGAGACAAAATATCTCTTCTGGCATTGTGTTGAGGGTAGAGTTTTGCTGATGTTTTTCTGGGGGTTTGGTCACAGTTTAGTTTTGATTGTTTTGTCATTTAAAATGTCAGAGGTATCCATAGTACCAAACAGGTGTCTTTGTGTGGTAAAGCACAACAAATAAATGTATTTAGATACATTTGCTGGTATTTAAAACGTTAACAAGAATGTGAACAAAGGGCTATGAGATGGCAGGGGTGGAAGAGAACTCATCACAAGTGAAAGAGGTAAGAGAAGCGTTTAGAGTGAAACCTGCCTTTGAAAAGTTAGGCAGTTTTCATTTTCATATTTCATTGTGGCTTTTTAAGACCTAACATAGCATTTGTTTCACGTGCTTCTGTTGATTTCAGTGGGCTTCATCCAAAGTCATTGAAGTCAATGAAAAGACCTACAGTTATGTTATTGGGCTTTGGATCAGGCTTTGTGTTCAATGATGCTGAAGAATCAGGCCTTTAAAAAGTGTGTGTATAGATTTCCATCCTTAGAGTGACCCAGTTTTTCTGAGAGAGTCCCTTTTTTTTCCACCTGAAATGTCCCAATGTTTCATTCCATTCATCCAAATATTTGGTTTTATTGTAAATCCAAAATATTTGTTGAAGACATATTGCTGTATGAAGCAGTATTTGCTCAATTTTTACCAGAAACAAACAATCCAATATCACAAGTGTTGAGTATGATGAACAGTTTTTTGAGTGAAGAAAAATGTCAAATGAGTATGGACGCAATCAAAGCTTTTCTTTTGTTCAGAGTGAATGTTAACAACACTTGCTCAGTGTCTTATGATAAACTTATTCATATACTTAAGCTACTGGAAAAAGTCCTCTACCCTGAGAAATGTGTACATGTTGCTATAGGGTCAGATGCTAGCTGCAGCAGCACCAGCCCATTTATTTTTAAATTGACTTTTGTAGGAATAATCCATGACCTTAAAAAATGGTTGCTATAAAAGTATTATCTTCTCCTGCATTATGGCTAAAATGCCTGGACTCTGGAATCCAATAGAACCGTGCAAGGGTCCCCACTAGAAAATCCCATTGCAAAAATTGGGGCATTAGTCTGAACCACACAGTCTTGTCACTAGCATGCATTAAATAAATATGGAAGACATACCTCTGTACTCACAGATACCCGTATTTTTAAAATCTGATCAGCTCATGTGTAGGAGAATCTATTGAGTTTAATTTTTAATCTAAAGTGAAAAAAATCCAGTATTGATTTTAGCACTGTTCAATGGAGTTGAAACAAAATTGGTTGTTAGCTGGCGTGTTAGTTATCAAGATCAGGCATATATCAGGATGGTAAGTAAACACTTTTAATTAATTGACCATAGTAGTAACTTTTTTCATGGGGATTGTGGCAGCTACGTACAGAGGTTTCAGAACAGGCATGAAGTGTGAGCTTGCAGCTAAGTAGTTTAGTTTGTCATTTTATCAGGAGTGTATAAACTAACTCAGCGAACCCCAGAGATGTTACTTATTCCTCAGAAACTTCCTCTTTGGGAAAGATGCCAAGGGAGTAGAAAAGAAAGAAGAAAACAGGCTGTAATTACTGCCTAATGCTTATTAACAGCAGTATTGTTAAAGTTGCCTGAAGACCTGTCGAGACTAGACAAGAACCTGAAAGACCCAAAAGAAAAAATGAAAATGTCCGCATTGGTTTCTGGTGGAGACATGGACATTTACTGGTACTAGACTGCTTTCACTGTTAATTTATGCTATATTTATGTATTTTCAAGCTTGGATTATTGGGATAGCCTTATGAGACATGCCTCTTGTTTCCATGAGGGTCTCAGGTGGACAGAAGCCACGTATGGCCAAATTTTCAGTGTCCTCCAGCCCTCTGTGGGCATGTCTCATACATCAAAGTTAACAGTTCTGTACTTTTAAAAAAAAAATCAGTTTACTATTCTTTCAGTTGATTCAGGATTGTTTTCAGCGGGATTTCCCATATTTAAAACAAATCCTACAAAAAACAATGAAATTTGTCTGACAAGATTTGTTCTTTATAAAACTGGGGTAGAAATTAACTACCTTGAAGGGACTTGCTAACATTTTCCCCCTTTTCCGAATTTTGTTGCCACATCTGCTCTTTGCTCGTTGTTGGCACATACCCAGTAATCCCTGAATTAGGGCTCAGTTCTGCATGTTATTTTGTGTGCACAAACCCCCTGTACCTTCATGGACTACCATTAACTTGGTCCCTCATTCTGTAAAACCTTTAAATATGTGCTTCAGTCTCATTGACTTCAGTGTGACTTAAGCACATGTCTAAAGTTAAGCACACTTAAGGTCCCAAGTCAGCAAAGCATATAAACATGCTTAACTCTGAGCATGTATTTAAGTCTATTCAACAAAGCACTTAAACCAACAAGATTTAAACACATGCTTACAATTAAGCATGTAGTTAAGTGCTTTGCTGAATCAGGGTCTTAAATTAGGCTGTATATGGATGCTGGGGTCTGTCTGTGTGCAGTCACTTTTAGAACTTGGGGTTTGTATTTTATGTTTTAATTGTTTTTAGGGGAGTGGTTTAAACGGAAACACAGAGTAATTAGCTCTTGCAGCATGATCTCAAGGAGAGCAAACTCTGGCTCCTTCAAACCAACTTGGAAACCTGCTCTGTGTCTAGGCCTCAAATGTAGCTACTGTCAGCAAGAGCATCCCAGCTGATCTCATCTGCCAAGATGGAACACATTAACAAATAATTGTCAGTGGTTCAGAAAATTTGTTAACTAACACCTTAATGCCCCATAATACCTGTCCTGCAACCACATGATGATGTGGAATCATTAAAGATATTTAAAGTCCTTACATCTAGACCAGATAAAGACTGATGATTATGAAATTAAAGACTGTTGAATAGTGCATAAGAACAAAGGTGCCAAATTAACTTAGCAGAGTCAACTGTAAATTTGGCATTTCCTAATTTATGAGTGCTTTACTTTGCAACTTGAATAATGTTCTTGTAGCGTGGTGGTTTTGTTTGGTATGTTAAGGGCCATTATAAAGAGGATAGTAATCAATTGTTTTCCATGTTCACTGCAGGTAGGACAATAAGTAATAAGCTTAATCTACAGCAAGAGAGATTTAGGTTAGGTGTTAGGAAAAACTTTCTAATTATGAAGATAGCTAAGGACTGGAACAGGCTTCCAAGGAAGGTTATGGAATCTCTGTCATTGGAGTTTTTACAAACAGGTTAGACAAACACCGGTCAGAGATGGTCTAGGTTTACATGGTATGAGCAAGGTCCATTCCAACTCAACATTTCTATGATTCTGTGGTGATTCATGGAGTCATACAAATATCTGACTTTTCGTTAGTCTTACTTTTAATGTTTTTTTCATCTTGTGGTCGGATTCTGTTGAATAGGAAAATATTCTGAGTTCTTTCAAATAAAACAAGGAAATATCAGTATTAATACAGACTAACTGTGTAAATGTTTGCTTTTGCAGACTCTCAGGTATTAATGCTATTTCAGTGCTTATGAAAGAAACTATTTCCAACTTCTTGTGCCAATTTTTATCCTGTGTTTCAGTGACAACTATAATACAACTAATTTACTTTGTTTATTGATGTGAAATCATATAAAATATTAAATTGTTTCAACTATTCTGTCCCTTGCTACATATGTGTGTCATCTGGCAAGATCCCAGCGCCAGTCATGAAAGGGTTATGTTTCAGTTTAGAACCCTTGAGTTGACCCAGTCTGTTCTAATCCAAGGAAAATGTGGTTACACTAGAGACACATCTGTTGACAGAAAGCAGATCCTAAAAACAGCAACTAAATTATGGAATTTCAGTGATGCAAGAGTCTTAGACTGCAAAGAGCATTTTTTCCCCCAGCAAATTCACACAGCACTGTCTTCATTAACATAAAGGTATTAGTGATGCAGCAGCTGAATCAAATCATACCCAGATGAGAGTGGGATTCTTAAATCACTTTGAGCAGATCATTGTGAAAATTGTAGCCAAACTACTATTATGTACAAAATCTGTTAAAAAACAATGTAGGTTGTGAAGCCAAGCATTCAAAAGTTAGGAAATGCCAGATTTCTGGCTGCTCATGCAACCCCGGTGCTTCCATGCTGCGCAGTGTATGAGACACTGGATTCTATGGGGGAAAAAAGCAAGTAATCATGTAATTAAAGACTAGCGTAATACATACGCACATGGAGACCAAATGATGATGATGAGGCAACTGTATATTTGGCATTTCCTAACTTTTGAGTGCATTACTTTGCAACCTGAATATTTTTCTTTCAGCATAGTGTTTTTGTATGTAATTTCCTAGGGTTTGTTTTTTTTTTTAAGAAGAATAAGATGAAACTCAGTTTTCAGTATGTATAGCTGTAAAAACCCATCCTGGATCCCTGTACCCCGAAGCTTCAGCATAGACTTTACCACTTGAGCTACAGGACTCATTACATTAGCTGGCAGCAGGAAAAGACTATTATCCCAGTGTGGCAGATAGACTACTGACACCACGTGCTGGGTCCAGTGTGTGGAGTGAGGGGGAGCACCCAGCTTGGCTCTCTTCTCTCCTGGGAAGTTGGCTGGGGACTGCTGCCCCATATGGTCCCCCTGAGAGGGGGATGGGATGCTGGAGCCATGTGCCAAGTCCAGGTGTATGGTCCCAGGAGGGAGAATCTGGCCTGGCTCAGCCCGGGCAAACTGTCTTCCTGCTCTAGTAGCAACCCAGTGTTCCCAGTGCTTTGGCAGTGACATGGACTGTGTTCTTTAGAATGGTCATCATCAGCTATTATTTTAGGGCAGGCTCAGGAACACAAGTGAGAGAAGGGAAATAGCAGGTTTTAATACCACACTATAGGGATCACTATCACCTCCCCTGCCCCATGTATTGAACCCTCTTCATAACTCAGTAAGATAAGGGAAAGTGGCACATACAACATGACTTCTGATATAGTACTCATTAGTACAGAAGAGACTAATAAACAGGTGAATCTTTTTTTTTTTTTTTTTTTTTTACTGAGTCAATAGACTTGGACCACCTTAGATGGAATGATACAAGACAGGAGGAGAACAGAACCACCACATGGGGAAAGAGTGAGAAAAAGGAAAAGGTAGAACCAGGCTCAGGGGAGAAGAGCAGCCCAAGCCTCCAAGAGTCCTGAGATTCTGCACCTCAGAAAGGGCATGGGGAGGAGATTAGGGGTCAGTTCATGGGACTTGGAGTACCTGAAGCTTTGGGGAAGGATGGGGACAGGGGCCAACAGGAGGGCTGACCCTAGACAGAGGGGAAGAAAATGAGGCACGTGGGCCTACACATTGTACATGGTGTGAAGATCTGTGGACTGAGACCAAATTGTGCGGTCATTTCTTATGATTTCTGTGGGTCAAGGATGGAAGGACCCAGAAAGGGGATCCTACAAGACTTCCCTGGGACAAACAGGAAAGTAGAGAGTCAAGTGCCTCCTACAAAAAGGGCAGGGTGTGAGGGGAAAAAAATGCTCTTGCGTAGGGAGAGGAGTGTGACAGAGTGCTGAGACCTAACAGATGGGATTGTCACGCTATGTGTGTCACTCATAAGCCTAGAATATCTCTTGGGTCAGTGGGCAGTGATGGAAACAACTACAAGCATGGTTGAGAGCACTTTGGGGGCAGAACCAGCTTGAATCATCACTGGCCCCTGGTAGAACCCAATGGAATGTTGAAGTCCAAAGGTTCTGTGGCAGTTGGAATGTGACAGTTGATCAGAGAAGGTGGGAAGCTACATGGGGTAATAGAGGTGGCCATGCCTCCAGCAAGGTGCAGCTCTGCACACACACCTTGGGGAACATGTATAAACAGCATCATTGCTCATGACAACACAGTGCATGGAAACAGAGAGAGCCCTCCATTTTTGGCTTCTTTTGTACAGACATGATTTTATCAATTACATCCATGCAACAGAATGTGCTTTTAGTTACTAATCCAAAAATAAGGTGTAAACAGATCTAAGATTCATTCCCTTAGAGAGCAGGCTAGTAATGAGTGCCAGATAATGCTTACACTGCAATAAGACAATAATCAATATATGCAGGATTTCTCAATAAAATAGCTCAGAAACCTGATTGGGAGCAATCAGATTTTTTGGAACGGATCCCTCTTTTTCTGAAAGTGCTGCCAGTGGCCTCTGTTCGTTTGTTTTTCTGAGTTTTTATATTCAATAAAGCTTGAGTAGCATGAGCAAGAGAGACATATCCAATGTGTTTGACACAAATTTTATTTTCTTTCAGCTTTGTTGTGTAGGAATAAGAAATTAAAACATCAAGATGGTTTCCAGTGGAAATATTGTATTTAGAACCCAATAGAAGAGATCCTGAGTGTAAATTGGTCCTGAAGTCAATGGAGCAATACCACTTTACACAGGTTGAGGATTCCATTGACTTCAGTACAGTGCAGCAGGGTTGTATTTTGCCCACCATTGTTTCAAATACCAATAGTAAGATAGTTAATACTAAAAGTTTTTGGATCTTTGCTCTCAAGACTGCATTTATTATGAGTGATAAATCAGAGGACAAGCTTTATACATTCTCTTCGTTTTAGCATATGACTTCTTTTATTAATTAGAATACTTTGTAACCATGCATGGATCCCAATGAACATTACAAACCTTAATTAACAGAGCTTTGCCACACCCCTATGCAAGGTAGATCTATATTTTAAACTCTTTTTATAAATGGGTAAACCAGAGGACAGAGAAATTATATGACTTGTTCAAAGTCACACAGTGTCAGTCTTTACTACAAAGTTTTGTTGACATAGCTATGTTAGGAGTGTGATAAAACAACGGCCCCATCTGATAAAGCTATACAGCCAAACTCCTTATGTAGATGCAGGTATGCCGACAGAAGAGGGCTTCTGTCAGCATGGCTAACATCATTCAGAAAGGTGATGTTTCTACACTGGCAGAAGGACACCTGTTGGCATGTGGATCTTCACTGGTGCAGCTGTACTGCTATAGCTATACCAGCAAAGCATTTGTAGTGTAGACAAGGCCTCCGAGTGGTATGTCCAGGAATAGAAACCAAATTCTATCAATGGAGTTACTCCAGATTTACACCAGGTGTAACTGACAGCAGGATTTGGCCCCAGGAGTCCTGACTACCAGTTCTAATCACTAGAAGCAATTGCTTGTGTTGGTTGCATGCAATGATTCAGAAGATGTATAGTATTACAAATAACCTATTACAAAACTGCAAGCAATTCAGATAAATATGCATTTTTTCCTGAATAACTTTATTTCAGCTAAAGGAATATGCTAAAACTGCATATTTTCATCTTTTTTTTCCAGATCAATGCAGTTCGATCAATTGTTCCTAACAAAAGCAATAATGAAATAGTTCTGGTGTTGCAGCAATTTGATAACAATGTAGACAAGGCAGTTCAAGCTTTTATGGATGGTGAGTATACTGCACATATCTCACTAAAGCATGAGAAATTAACACTAAATACTTTCTAGTTGCCTGAAATGTGGGCTGTAATTCTGTTGAAATGTCAAGAACCATGACTCTTGACTGTACATTTTCTGTTAATTCCTAGTCATTTTCACCTTCACTCCACCAGTTTTGCCAGCCTGAACTGCCTAATTATTTACTTCTCCCTGTCTTTCCACTTTCTATGACATCATTCTTTATGTGTGGGACTCCCTCCTCGATCTATTCTGTAAAAGTCACTTTCCTCTGCTCCTTTAACTCTCTCCTCAATACCCACTTCCACCCTGACACTTACAGGAAGTTGCCACTGAGTAGTAATTAGGATGAAGGCAAGTGAGTATCGCTGGTAATTCTTTACTTATTTATATTTAAAAAAAATTGAATGATTAATTTAGGCACATACAGCCCATATGTATTACACACATTCTCCTTCCCCTCCTTGCCTCTCTTGTTTGCTACATTCATTTGTCTCATCTTGTCTTAAATTAGAGAGAAAGGATGGTCCAGTGGTTAGGGCACTAACTTGTGACTCAGGAGCCCCACGATCAACTCCACACTCCATCACAGACTTCCTGTATGATGATGATCAATTCGATTAGTATCTCTGGACCTCAGTTCCCATCTGTGAAACGGGGATCGTAACATTTCCCTACCTCACAGTGGTGTTCTGAGGACAAATACATTAAAGATTGTGAGGTGCTTAGATTCTATAGTAATGGGGGCATATAAATCAGATGGATAGATAGATTGCAATAATATCTTTGGGGAAGGAACGGTCTCTTATTGTGTGTTTGTACAGTTGAGCCCTGGCGCTGATAGGATCCTTTGGTGTTACTGCAATAAATAGAAATAATTGTTTTTCATATCCTATTTCATCCTTTCAGAAATTGCTTCTAAACATTGACCAATAAAGAAGATAAAATGTGTGGTTTGAAAAGCTACAATTTCTCTAAATATAAAGTGAATGAAAACATAAAAATGAATATATCAGAAGAAGTTTACCAATGATAAAAAGCAAGGATGGTTCTGAAACAAATGCCAAGATCCCCTGAAGTGTGTGTGTGTGTGTGTGTGTGTGTGTGTGTGTGTGTTGAAATTTAAACATAGATTTGAATTTTGCAAATAGCCTTTACCTTTATAATGGTCTGAACCAAGTCTCCAGTGAAACGTTGGAGCATTCCAAATCTGGAACCAGCTTCAAATTTTACAGCTTGATCCTATCTCTAATGATAAATAAAGTTATTTGTATTTAAATAACACTCCTTATGTAACACTAATATATCTGAGTTCTCATTTAAGTCCTTTGATTTGTAAAAATCTATTTTTACTATGCTTGGCACTCCATTAGGACATCCTGTCAGATCTCAGGGTGTTAGACTGGTTTAAGAGTTACTGTATGTTTACTGGTTTCAAAAGGCCGAGGCATATTCAAAAATAAACAGCAGCAGCTGGGTGGTCTATGTAGCCTGATTTCAATATGACCTATAGAGACATTATGAGTATCCCATTGTGTTACTCACTTTATATACATGTTGTTTAAAAAGGAAATATTTATAGATGTAGGGATGTAAATATATATTTCTATTTTAGAATAGCTGTCTAAAATATATGGTCCAAGAAGCATCAGTCAGCCTGGGCCAGAAATTATATACCAACATACAGAAAGCAAATGTAAACACAAAAACTATATACACATGCATTAGCATTCTTCCATCAGATCCCTACAGTGCATCTTGATACAGGCATCCTACTCTCTATTTATTACTGCCATTGACAACAGTTGGATTTTGATACATTTAGCAAGTACAGGAAATCAGAGTCTATATCTGCCCCAACATGGATCTGGGTGAATGAATTAAATCTAATTATAACATTTTTTTTCATTTTAACGAGCTACATCAATTTTTCCTAGTTGACGTATGGCCTGGGGAAAGTGGGAAATTTATTTTATTGCTGTGCTTCGTGGTTATTCAGTATTATACAGTGAGAGGTTGCTGTTTGTTTTATTTATGTGGACCTATCATGTTTTAAATAATTGTCATAGGCATGAGTGCTGAGTAGGTCCCTCCTTGTCATTTTAGAAGCCCAAAGAAATAAAGCAAATAAATGTTAATTCCTACTGACACTTATTTTTACCCAGTCATACAATTTACCACAGACATGATGGATTAATTTAATGTGTGTGACATTGCTTGAATTATGTAAAATTAGATTGTGCCCAGTACTAGTCTATATACATTAAGGAGCAATCCTACATCTACAGGGGTATGTGTTAGATGAACTGAAAGGCCTTTTCCATCTATAGATTTTTTTTTAAAGGGTTGTCCAGAGTATACATAAAGAACACATAATTGTGTGGTGTGTTATAAAATGTTCATTGGCATATGTTTGGATGACCATGTTTTTGATGAGTGAATTAGGCAGATCATCCTAAAAGAGTGCCAATAAAGCCTTTTTGTTTCACCATCATGTCTTCTGAATATGACAGATATTTTACAGGCGATATTGGAGTAAAATGTTAAGTTTTTAAATATTTTTCTTTTTAAATAATCCTCCACCAGTGTACCAGCTAGGCTGTCTTAGAGAGGTAAGTACTGTTAGTAATGGACTAGGCTACCTTGGTACCTTTTAACCACAATGCATCCTTAATTTAAAACACATGAGCAAAGCACTTAAGCGTATGGTTTCAATGGGACTTAAGCAGGTGCTTTGCTGATTCAGGGCCATCAAGAGCACATATGCTAAGCAGCCTGCATGCTGTAGTCTAATGTGAAGCATAAGAGATTTCAAACCAGAAGATTATAGATACATTATATAGAAATACTCACAATATATAAGTTTGTGTCACTGTTTTCCTACCATAAATTTGTCTAATTTAGAGAATTTCTAAGAAAATTTTTCCAATCTCCAAAATAGAATGATGAAAAAATACTAGTTATGATAGGGAGACAGGTAGATGCAAATAATAAAACTGTGCATGAACTGTAAATCAAATAAATATGACATTGAGGAACATAAAAAGTGAAATACAGCAGATAAATTGTTTCTCCAACATGTGAAACACTTGCAAAAACAAATGAGAACATAAGAAAATCACCTACCTAGGAGACTGAGAATCATTTATGAGCACAGTTGTTTTTTATCACAGCCAAACTTTTGTTGAAGTATTTTTATCTTTTCCTATTGTAGGCAGTTCAGTTCAGGTACTAAAAGAATGGAGTATGACAGGGAAAAAGAAGGTAAGGACTCACTCTTGAGAGTTAAAACATTAACACCATTTATCAGCTTTCTGTAGCAGAGTGTAGCAGCAATCATTGTTGCCAAATTTTGTGCTAATTTGCTAACATGGTAAATGATCCACATCTGTACTTAAAAGGCTTCAAAGTAAATGTGCACCTTATTTTCTAATTCACCTCTGTTATCTCTCTAAATTGCTGCTCAGGTAGCGTTTCCAGGTCAGTAGGGTACGCACATGAGAACTAAACTCTAGAAATACATAGAATGGCTCGCCAAAATAGTACACATACATTGCACAAGAAGCTTTAATATATATCTATATTCTGGCCAGCAGCAGCCCTTTGCAGAATCTCCAATAACCACCCAAGGTAGGCTATGGCTGCCAGGAGTAAGAATAATCTGTGTTGGGGCTATGTATAAGGATAATTACCAAGTCAGGATCATGTAAATCATGCCCCAGATGTCTAGGACTGACCCTCACCACCAGATTGGTTCTCTATGGGCTCCATCACGGACTACCTGTGGCCATGTATTCTCTAGTGTAGTGATTCTCAAACTTTTGTACTGGTGACCCCTTTCACACAGCAAGTCTCTGAGTGCAACCCCTCCCCCCTTATGCAGTAAAAATGCTTTTTTGTATATTTTAACACCATTGTAAATGCTGGAGGCAAAGCAGGGTTTGGGGTGGAGGTTGACAACTCGTGACCCCCCACACATAACCTCATGATCCCCTGAGGGGTCCCGACCCTCAGTTTGAGAACCCCTGCTCTATTGCGCACCTACCAGAATGAATCCTAGTGGTTTTGTTTATTTAAAGCAAACAACAAAATGCCATTGTGTACATACTTACTAAACACACTCCGCAAGGAATTAGTCACATTATGAGGTCAGTACTTTTGCTTTTGACAATTATGAACTGCTCAGCCAGGGTGATTGCAGACTTTTGTGGAAGCAGCACAGTTCAAAGCAGGTACTTGAAAAGAAGCTTCTTGTACTATGATGCTGTCATGGTTTAAAAATGCAAATATTCCAGGCAGTGAAAAAATGAATGTGGTGTAGGACTCTAACTTCTGCTCCTATTTCATTTTATTTTTGTTTCGAACAATGTATATATTCAGTTGAACAGATGAAGCATATCACAGTACCTCATGGTCTGTAAATATCATTACAGTGATTACAGCTTGTGAGGCTTTTTTCAGAACTGAAGAGAATGAACAATTTATTGCTCATATTTTGAGTTAGTTTGACCAATCTGAGTAATGTTTCTGTCCTTGAAATATTTCTCATTTTAGAATAATAAAAGAAAAAGAAGCAAATCTAAACAGCATCAAGGCAATAAAGATACGAAAGAGAAGAATGATAGAACTGAAAAGGTTTCCCTAGAGCCTCAAGAGATATATGGCTGCCATCTGAATGCATGTGACAAGGATAACTCTTCCAGTGACTCTGTCAATGAGAAATCAGAAGTCATTTCTCATGAGAACAAAAGCTGTGGATTCGAGGAGGTGGTGCAAGCACATCCAGAAATCACAGGTCAGTGGGCTCTGCAGAAGGCACCTTTATAGCCAAGCCTGGGCCAAGCTAACATGCACAAAGAAGATAACATTGAAGTAATGTTAAATTTAATTTTAAAAAATCAAGCAGACAGCTATGTTTGGGCAAAATAGGCCCTAGTCTTACAAAGAGAACCAAGCAGGAGGACCCCACAGGGGAACAATTCTCTTTGCAAGATCAAGACCTAAATATCCTTAACTTAAGAGAAAAAAGGACTAAAGTCTAATTAGACTAGTTGAACGTGCCCCATCACCAGGCAGTATAGACAGTTGAGTGTATATGAGAGACACAGCAGTGACAAGGTCCCACAAAGCAACCCAAAGTGACTCTGGCTTTAATGGAATGTCACATGATTCCCTTATTGCTTAGTCACAGCCCCTTCTGCTTTTATTTACGTACCTTAGTCCCTGTCTAGGTGAATAGCTGCAAAACTCCCAGTGACTTCCCTGGGACCATCCCCTGGCCCTACTGCTGGGAGATTCAATCTGGCAGCTTCTCTGATTACATGCTGTTCAACCAGGATTTGCATGGTGTCTTTGGAACTTCTGGAGGCAGTGATGAAACCTGCAGTCTCCCTCCATGGGGCTCTTTTGAAATGAGGTTTGTTTGTTTGTTTGTTTGTTTGTAACATCAGTGAAAACAAACCTCAGCCTTTTGGGGAGGATACTCAATGAAAGCCTACATGCCTTTGCCTTCAAGTATCCTTCCATAAAGTTCATGTTTATTTTTAATTGTACTTCTTACTGATTACGTTTTTCAACTCCTAGCATTTCAGAACTTCTGATCAATGCCACTGTTGTTATTGTTCTTGCTAAATCTTAAGCAATATATAAAAGTTGCATTGCATTAAAGGAGCTTTCCTTGAAGTCACTTTGTTCATAATTACAAACATGCTACTCAAACAAAACTTTAAAGATTTATGCCAAATATATAGCTGTCCTGAAACTGATTCTGTGCTACTTATAGAACACTTTGGTGTTGGTGCCAACCTCTGGCCAACGAGATACAAATTCCAGCAAAACAGAATAGCTGAGCAAGGAACTCTGTCTTGAAGAAGAGATGCCTGGGTGAGGTGCAGCAGTGTTCTTAGTGTTCAGCAAAGGCTCTCAATTCCTATAGCTAGAAATGTGTTGTGACTATGAAGTTCCAAATTTCCTTATCAAAGTATAATTATCATTTATTCTGCAGTCTATAAATATTAATGTAGCATTATTTTCTCTGTAAAATCTGGTAATGGCTACAAATACATCAAGCTGCCTCAGTAACTGTTTTGGAGGTGCCATGCAGTCTGAATTTTCAAAGTTGGCAAGGTGCATGAATACAGATACATATGCCTAAGGGGGTTAGGGATAGCTCAGTGGTTTGAGCATTGGCCTGCTAAACCCAGGGTTGTGCGTTCAATCCTTGAGGGGGCCATTTAGGGAACTGGGATGTGTGGGGATGGTCCTGCTTTGAGCAGGAGGGTTGAACTAGATGACCTTCTGAGGTCTCTTCCAACCTTGATACTCTGACTGAAGTTTCCATGAAATTTTCAAAAAATGGTGGATGTGAGTGCAAGGTAGCAATGTGCTTTGAGGAGAGTGCCTATATTATTTGGGACGTTGTGTGTGTGGCCAGGGGGTTAGGTGTTTTTTCCATCTCTTTCAGTTGATGCAAACAAAAATGTTATATGTATAAAATAAAAACGTAAAAAGATTTAAGGATCCTTCTGTCTGGCGATTGCAATTAATGACATTGATTTCACAATTCTACTATAATTTTACATGTTAATATAAATGAAAGTATTAACCATATCCAAATAGTATTAATTATTTAATAAACAAAAGTATGACACAAATTTTCTGCAGCAGAAGCAGATACTTGCTTAATTCTACTATGCTACCGAAACATTCAAATTTAGGAAAATATCTTCCTGGCAACGTTCTGAAATAGTGGTGGAAAGAGTTTGTCCTTTAGTTCACTTTCAACTTGAGCATGAGGAAATATGTTGATTCTATAGAAAAGCGCAGTAGCAGCCTTGTTTTGGTCAAAGAAGCAATATATATATATAGTGACTGGATAGCGGAGTGGTTAAGAGCACTACCCTTTGATACGGGAGACCGCCCTTTGATACGAGAGACTGGAGTTCAAATCCCGGTAGGTACCCAACTTTCCAGTAGGGGTCCTTGGGCAAAGAGACCCCCTAACGCTTCACCTGCCTACCTCAAATATGAGAGTGACACGAACTAGGAGAGTCATGCCGGCTCGGACGTCGCCCGGATTAACAAGGTCCGCGCCAGATGTTGAGGAACTAGGACAATCTGACGATAAGTGGGCTACTGGAACAAGCCATTCATGGACGAGACAAGAGAACCTGGAATTGATGGAACGCTACTACAACAGTAGACCTAATGAGAGGGGATATAGGAAACGTATGAGGGGACTACGGACGGACAAAAGACCTACATCCACACTTACTGAGAAACAGCTAGTTACCCAACGCTTCAACATAGTAAAGAGGAAGCTGCTCTCACAGCTTGAGATAGACCAACTCCACATTACACTCCACATTACATCCAGAGAGTTACATCCAGAGACTCAAGAAGACCTGGAAAGAACAAGTGGTTTGTGCAGCCCACACCTGAGCTGAAACTTTCATGCCCACCCCCTCCTTGCGAGCACACAGTGTGGACGATAAGATATGGAGAAACTAGGCTACAGTCAATCTCGAGACCGATATACCAAGGTCAGTGGAGATTACATCAAGATGTATGTTAGAAGAGGCCAATAGAGCCCCTCTGACAATCCCTACTACCACCATACTCTCCAAACCAATGAACTGGTATACGCTACGGCTCTGTAATTCCTGGAGATGCTTGGGCTAACGATCAAGAGAACCACAGTATGTATCCCCTGGGAAATGAGGTGACGAGAGATAATGCAATGCTTAGAGGGCATCTCTTGAGAGAGAAGTTGTCAGCTGTTGGACGTACAGACGTCGTTAAAGGGAGGAGTATTGTTGTGTTTAGTTAGCAGGATAAGATTTTGGTGTGCTCTTGACTTATAATTTATGTTCTTATGATTAGTATTTACATTGATGTGGCTGCACTGGACTCGCCTCTGTTTCGTTTTACAATCACTTAGTGGGGGCTGTGACTCCTAAGCTGGGTGAGTGGCTCCAACAGATCCCAGGAACAACATCAGAGCTCTCTGTCCAGAAGAGTGCAGTGCTAGGAACAGCTAAGATGCTGCGCAGAACCCTCAAACTCCCAGGCCTCTGGTAGAGGACCCGAGGTTGAGGAAGACACATACCGCCCATAGGAGTGAGAGGGGAATTTTTTATATATTGCTAAACATGTATAGCAGTTAAAGGAATGGTACACATCAAAATGTTGAGTAGGATCCCTTAGAGGTCAGCTGCCATACTTTTGTGGCTTCTTATCAAGATACGTGGCATGCACTGAAGAGCTGGAAAACAGTTTGGAATTCAGTCTAGCATTTCTAAGCATCTTGTTTTCAAATGTTCCTTTTGTATTGTAATCTCCTTTGTTTGTCCTTGCCTTTTTTTTTTCTTCACTTGTTTCTGTTTTCCAGTGTTCTTGCGTTCCTTTTCCATCAGACATTTATTAATGCTCTCAGTTCTGAGCTCTGCTCTGAGCAGTACATTTATTTGGTTTCCTGGACACTGGGTCCAGGGTCAGTTTCAGGTAAGGGGGCATTTTAAATATATTTCCAGCTGTTCAGGCCTGAAAATGATCATTTGAATGAATGAATGAACTCAGGCAGTGACAAGCCTGGTGTGACTTTGTGGAACACAGTTTTAGGCCAGAGGCCAGTGCACCTATCTAGGTTTTCTGACATAGGGACTAGGATTCACTCCTTGTTCCTATTCATGGAGTTTCCTCTGAATCATCCTATCAGAGGCATGGGTCTAGGGAGGCCTTGTGGAAATAGAAGGGAATTCCCTTCCGCAACCATCAGATGCTCATGATCTAATGAGGACGTTGGGTTCTGCTCCAGGCTCATATGTCTCCTTACAGCTCTTTAGGCTCCCCTCAGCATGAGATAGGTGAGGCTGCAGCATTAGCTCCCCTGCCTCCCCTTCCCTGACTTAGCTTCCTGAGCCATGAAATCCTCAACACACAGAGGGGTTTCTGGGACCAGAAGGGAGAATGCAGCAAAGCTGGTTGTCTCCCCTCACCACGTTCTACTATCCTGCCTGTTGTGGTGGAAGGTAACCCGTTGACCATTGTCTTTACCTGACATTTGCTCACCTAACGGTAATGCTATTACTGCTGAACACAGCCCATTGCTCTTTAGTTGAGATACTTTTTGTTTGTTTGTTTCTTTAAAGAAACTTTTTTTTAATTGTTTTAGAGTAGCAGCCGTCTTAGTCTGTCCTCAAAAAGAACAGGAGTACTTGTGGCACCTTAGAGACTAACAATTTTATTTGAGCATAAGCTTTCGTGGGCTACAGCCCACTTCATTGGACGCACAGAATGGACCAGATAGTGAGGAGATATATATACACATATAGAGAACATGAAAAGGTGGGAGTTGCCCAACCAACTCTTAAGAGGCTAAGACCTGTCCTCGCTTACAGACAGCCTCCCAACCTGAAGCAGGTACTCACTAGTAACCACACACCACAGAACAAAAACACTAACCTAATCTTGCAACAAAGCCCGATGCCTACTCTGTCCACATATCTATTCAAGTGACACCATCATAGTACCTAATCACATCAGCCACACCATCAGGAGCTCATTCACCTGCACGTCTACCAATGTGATATATGCCATCATGTGCCAGCAATGCCTCTCTGCCATGTACATTGGCCAAACTGGACAGTCTCTACACAAAAGAATAAATGGACATAAATCTGACATCAGGAATCATAACATTCAAAAACCAGTAGGAGAACACTTCAGCCTCTCTGGCCATTCAGTAACAGATTCAAAGGTGGCAATTTTGCAACAGAAAAGCTTCAAAAACAGATTCCAAGGAGAAACAGCTGAACTTGAATTGATAATGCAAACTAGATACTATCAACTTAGTCTTAAACAGAGACTGGGAATGGCTGAGCCATTGCACACATTGAATCTATTTTCCCATGTTAAAGTATCCTCACACATTCATGTCAACTGTCCGAAATGGGCCATCTTGATTATCACTTCTAAAGTTTTTCTCCCCTGCTGATAATAGCTTCTCTTAATTAATTAGCATCTTAAGGTTGGTATGGGTACTTCCACCTTTTCATGTTCTCTGTATGTATAAATATCTTCTTACTGTATGTTCTGTTCTATGCATCTGATGAAGTGGGCTGTAGCCCACGAAAGCTTATGCTCAAATAAATTTGTTAGTCTCTAAGGTGCCACAAGAACTCCTGTTCTTTTTTTTAATTGAGAGTTGTGATATAACAGTCTACAGATTATAAAGCTAAGAGAAGGTTTAGAGTGAAGTCCAGCTTACTTGTTTCTTACCCAACTGGCCACTAAACATTATGAACATAAACCCGAAGCACTCTCCCATTATTTTGTATTGTCTTAATGTTTAAGTTTCACATCCTTTATAGAATCAGTACTGACTAATGGAGAGGATGTATCCTGGCCCTCATTGACCTGCTGGAGGAATTGAGGGACTGAGACTGAATCAGCTTCCTTAGCTTGTCATTGAGGGTCTGGATATGTCCTCCCATTGGCTGCTTCACAGCATTACTCCTGGAGCGTACATCTCAGGCTCAGAAATTCTCAGCTGTCCCAAGTACCTGCTTGAGGCAGCTGATGTGGGGGAGGCAAAAGTAGTTCTCAGTTGCTGTTATGATTCCTTCCGTCATGAGCACAGTCAGGGCCCCAACCAATCCCCAAAGCAAGTTAGAGTAGCCACTGGCCTGCTGCTGGTTGAGCCACGTGGTCCCCTGGGGACCTTTCTGTCAACCAGGAATGCCTTACAGTGGTGGTTCTCAAACTTTTGTGTTGGTGACCCTTTTAACATAGTAAGCCTCTAAGTGCGACCCCCTCCTCTTATAAATTAAAAACACTTAAATATATTTTATGCCATTATAAATGCTGGAGACAAAACGGGGTTTGGGGTGGAGGCTGGCAGCTCGTGACCCTCATATAATAACCTCATGACCCCCTGAGGGGTCCTGACCCCCAGTTTGAGAACCCCTGCCTTATGGCTTCCATCAAATATGCTCCCTACCCTGAATTGCCATCTGCCTGTCCCCTACCAGCCCTGACACACACCTTGTAGCAGGTGGCCCAGGAAAGTCTGTTGTCTTTACACAGGATTCCCTCATACCAGGGCAGCTCTATGGTCACTTTGTGTCACTCTGGCAGCACATAGTGACTTTTGCGAGGCTCAGGATCTGGCCCCCTTCAGTGTCTGCTGTCAAATCATTATTTATCATTGCTCCATTCCTGCTGTTCTGAGACCTTTGGGGCTGCCCCGTCAAACAGCAGTGTCTCCCTCAAACATATTTGGTGACTAATACTTCCCAGTAGTTTTCATCCACTGTATTCATGCATCACAATACTAGATGGCCCATCTGTGCCCTTTCTCCATTTACATCCAGCCACAATTTGGCCTTGTGTATTTAAAATACTTCTGATTCAACCATTTACCAGAGCGGGGATAGGGAATCCCTTGCAGCTAAGACACAACCTGGGGACAGTTATAACTGGTGCTGTACATTAAACAGCTGTTATTTCTCTTTTTAGAAAAGGCTTAGCCTATTGAACACTAATTGTGCCTTGTTGAATGTGTCCATTTAATGAATGATCTTTCTCTAACATGGTGCTTTCAGTGATATCTTTCTGCAGCCATACCACCTTTTCCTATGAAATTGTAAAAACTCATAGTTTAAGTATGGTCATGTCATGACAGTACTTAGACGGTAAACTGTCAGATAAAACCCAGGATGGTACTAGGGGCACTGTGCTGCTGCAGGTGCCATCTTTCCTGTGAGATCTAAACCCAGTTGTGGATCACACATAATGAAAGATCCTATGGGATTGTTTCCAAGGGCAAAAGTGTTAACAGTTACTCTGAAACAGCCACCGTTTAAATTTTAAAAGAATGTCCTAAAAATAGCTAAATATCAGCTCATGTAATCCCTTAGGCACTATAATTTCATACTAAACGAAAATCAGGCTGAAAATTTTAAAGCGCCATATTGCCACATTATTGTGGTTTTTGGACTTAGCTGAAACCAGCCTGGACCTTGCTTGGCACAGGGGACTGGACTAGATTTTGTGAAACTGGATACACACATGCCATTTTGAGTCCCACTTTTCTCAGTTGTTTGTCACGTAGGGCAATTGTGCTAACTCCCCCAAACTACCTGTTTACACCTCAAGAGAGCTTTTCCTCAGCAAACGATTCTGTCAAGGCAATTTTTTTTAAAGGTTTTGAATGTCAAGGTGTTATAAAAAGATAAAACACACATTCCATGGTCTGTGGCGCAGCTGGAGACTCAGAGTGAGTTTCTGTGAGCGTTCCATTACTGGCAGGTCTGATAAACGCTTAAGTATCAATACACCAGAGATCACATCTTAGACTAGAGTGTTAATGTTCTAAGCCCTCATGAAATACAAAATGCCACAAAAATTTACTCCGTTAGCTCTTATTACACAAGTCATTGATTTTTCATTTGGATGTTTGTTAGAGTCACAGATCTCTAATCTTTGTTGTAAGTGTTGCTGGGCTGGCACAGTTCTGCAGGGACTTGATGCAGACTTTCCCAAACTACTTTAATTTTGCTGAATTTCCTCAGTCGAACTTCAAAGTCTTGTTGCGACATGTTTAGATGTTGTTAGCTAGGCTATATCGATCTTTTAGTACTGGGCTTCAAAGTACAGTAGAACCTCAGAGTTATGAACAGCTCAGGAATGGAGACTGTTCATAACTCTGAACAAAATATTATGGTTCTTCTTTCAAAAGTTTCAAAAGTGACTTAATATAGCTTTGAAACTTTGCTATGTAGTTTACGTTTAACACAATAGTGTACAGTAGTGTAACACAATCTACTGTCTGATTGCACACTTCCGGGTCCAACTGATGTGTGTAGTTGACTGGTCAGTTCATAGCTGTTGTGTTCGTAACTCTGATGTTCTATTGTGGAATATTTGACATTTCAAACAAGATGTCAAGGTAAATAACAGATGAAATATGTAAATGGTAGAAACTATTTTTAAAGTATAAGCACTGGTCAAAGTGGATTTGTTTAAGAGGAAAGGCTTTTTTCATTTGTCATTTTTCTTCATGAATATCCAAAATTGTAAATTAAGTTAAATAATAGTAATTCTGCACTTAAATAAAGACTATCAAAGCCCTTTACAAACAAAGTGCCCGATGTCAGAAAACAAGTTGGGACAGATGTGGGAATAGAATCCAGGAGTGCTGACTCCCTGTCTGTGGTTTTAGCTGCTAGACTGGTTGCCTTAACTACCTATTAAGACTTGCAGAAGGTTCAAGGTAGTCATGTAGGCACTGAGTTCTTAGCTCCTACTCCTGTGTACAGACTACTGCATCTGAACTGAGAAGGTGAAAATTTGCATTTACATTCTGCATAATTAGGACTCTGACGGCCTGATATTTCTTGTTTCCACAGACAACTACAAATTTTTCTAACTTGGCTATTTTTGTGTATGTTTAATTCTTTATCTTCTCCAATATACCTTCTAATTCTCTATAAACAAATACAATAATCATAGCATTCCACACACCACATATTCATATTTCAAATATTTTGGGGCCTGTTTTTCCCCTGTGCTACTCCAGTCTTATGCAGTCTTACCTCTGTCTAGTTCAGGCCTACTATATTTGATGAAAGATTAAAATTAATGAAGTACATAGCTTATGGAATAAGATATTTGTACCATTTCAGCATAGAAAAGTCAAATCTCTTTATCATTTTTTGGCTGATGAAACACAAAAATCTGCTCAGATTGGTTTTTAATCACAAAGCCATTGTAATTCTGTTCTGTCAGTCTTTCAGGTTTTCTGTAGAATGCACACTGCTGAAACAGAAACTTCATTTTACCAGTGTTGAAACATTCTGATCCAATAACAATGAGTCAGAGTAACTCCTTACTCACTATTTGATGTTCTCTTTCAGACAGAAACCTAGAGCACAAGAGGATATCTGCAGATTTAAACCTAAAGTCTGTAAGTGGAACAGAACAGCGAGATACTTTTCAGTCATCAGTTCAACCGCTGACTAATACAGGCAGGCCAAAGTCAAAAACATCCACAGTTAAAGCATCCATCCCTGCACCCCATCTTGAAACAAAGCCAGACGATTCAATCAAGAAAAAGGGTAAAACAGATTTCTTTTCCTACTACAATTCATCAGTTGTTGTTCAGGGAGGTGATCAGATTTGCAGTGCATCATAGGAGGACTGCATCGAGAGTTGACATAAGGAGGAGAGGCAATGTATTGGGAATGGGATACCAGGGAATATTGCTCTTTACAGAGGACCAGCGTGTGGGTTTTTTCACTCTTCTCATCATTCTGAGGGATTCATAGGTTTAGTGGATCTGGTTCTGATCTCCTATAAATCAAGGGTAATTTCACTGAAGTTAATAAAGCTACTCCAGTATATGTGAGGGCAGAATCAGGCTCAGTGTAACTAACGTGGGCAGGAGTATCCCTATTCTGTTTGAAGTGCTTGTTCACAAACGAAGTGTCATTTGGGAATTTAAGAATGTGTTGTCAGTGTCTAAAACTAGTATTTGTTCTAGCTTTGATCCAGGGGCTGGAATGGGGTGAATTTTGTCTAATGTTCTCAGAAGTGGAAGCACCATAGAAATGTTAAGGGTGAAATTGAGGCCTTATTAAGTCAATGGCAAAACTTTCAATACCTTAAGTAGGACCAGAATTTCACTTTAACCATTCATTACAAGAAGCACTTTGAGATTTTTTCCCCCACCAGATTAGACAGCAATCGGTTTGTTCACTTTTGGACAATTTCTGTTTGTTTGTTTTTAGGTCCAAACATTGAAAAGTCCGTGAAAGATTTGCAACGTTGCACTGTTTCTTTAACTAGATACCGCATGATGATCAAAGAGGAAGTGGATAATTCAGTGAAGAAAATCAAAGCTGCCTTTGCTGAATTACACAGCTGGTAGGTAAATCAGTGAGGGAAAGACCTCTGCAAATCCTGGGCAAAGAGAGTCTCATGCAGGCCACAGGCATCTCAGGGAAACTTTGTTTAAATCCTGTTTGTGTATATCATTTGTTTTTACTCAGAAAAGATAGGTCAGTAAGTCACACCTCTCAGATCTTAAAATGCTTTAAAAAAGCATATATTGAGACACATGGGCTCAATCAAAATTCCTAACAATAAAATAAACCGACATACAGGCTGAGAGTTGGAAGATCCTTTGCTTTGGTCTAAATCTGCCCTATTGACCTCACTGGGAGCAGAGTCAGGCCAACACTGAACACTTTTGAAAATCCCACCTGTAGAATTCATTAAAGTTCTCCCAAAAGAATCCATACAGTGTATAACATAACTTACTGGCCATATTCTGTCCTCAGAGGGATAAGTGTGATGCCCAATAACTCAAATGGAGGTCATGTGCACACATCTGAGGGAGTTGGCCCTACAGATATATAACAATATAAATGTGATATCATTCTGTGATGGATCTGTTATGGTATCTCATGGGGCTTGCTTCAGCTCCCACTGAAGTCATTGGTAGTATTTCCAGTTCCTTCATGAGGAGCAGGAGCAGGCACACAGTCCAGTATGCTCAAATAGTGTCTTGAGTCAGGGAGTGAAAGGTCTAACTAAAGAGATCACTCACGAGCAAGGATAAAATAAACGTAATATAAACAACCATGAGTAAAGGTGAAATTTTGCTCTCACCTATGTGGGTGCAGCTAATGGGGTTGCATCCAAATAACTGAAATGATCATTTGGCCCTAAGGCTTTTCTGAGTATATCAGATACAGATTTCTGTTCATATCTAGTGCCCTACCAATACCTTATGCTCTTAGAAGCATTTCTGTGTCAAGGGGGGGAAAGTGAGTTGATCTCTATTCTATGGGGAGCCACACTAATGGAGTGAGACAGTTTAAAAGCAATGCCAAAACAGTGCCTCTCTCATGTGCCCTGGTCATTCCTGGTCTGTAGCTAGCTTCACCCACTTCTTGAGCTGTCTCAGCCTGCCCCATGTCCCTCCCCTGGAAGGAGAAGGATTGTGTGTAGCTTGTGGCATTTTATTGCCGTGCAATCACTCTCTGTGATCAAGAGCCACTGCTTACATTCTGATAGCAAAAGTGGCTGAAACTCAAGAAATGAACACTGGCCTTTAATTTGAGCAGAGACTCTAGTTCCTGATGCTTGCTGCTGGATTTCTATATGTTGTAATTTAATACATTAGGGTAAGAATGAAAACAAACTGTCTTATTATAACATCAAATCCTAGAATGCATAGGAAACTCAATCTTGAAAGTACAACCTTGTACCATTAATTTATGCAGCAGTCTCTCCTGTTCAGGATAATAATCAGTGGTCTTATTATGGCTCACACTTCGAGCACTGTACTTTGACTTCGTAGAGTTACATCTCCTTTACACTGGCATAAGCATGAACAGAACTAGTCCCACAGTCTTCAGTGATACTGTGTACAATAGCTGGGTACTGTACATAAGTTACTGTGCTAACTATTGCCTTTCTGGTGTTTTCATATTATAGCATTGGCAAGACTCTGTGATTTGACAAAACAAATGAATCTGCACCAAGCAATGTACATTGGCAGATCACCTTCCATTGCAAATCCAAATGTATTTTAGATCATTTGAAAACAAGGTCTCCCTCACCTCCCAGATGGGAATGGAAATATTTAATAGGACAGACACCCTCTAAAGAATACGTAGTACGGGACTGGGTCCTGGATTTAGAGGGACTTAACTGCAGCTGATGCAGGTCTGCTAGGAAAAAGCAGGGGATTAAATACAAGGAAAGCCTAGGGACTTGATGACTCATGAAACTGCTAACAGGCTACTGAGCTTTTCATATCTGTGTT
This sequence comes from Chelonoidis abingdonii, assembly GCF_003597395.2. NCBI lineage: Eukaryota > Metazoa > Chordata > Testudines > Testudinidae > Chelonoidis > Chelonoidis abingdonii. The sequence continues at coordinate 21,557,127 of NC_133778.1, read as the reverse complement.
GCAGCCCAGGTCAGTAGTGACTGAAAGAAGATACCATCTGATGGTTGCTCAGTGGCTTTACTGTATGGAAAATAAGCTTAAATCTTGAAACTACTTGCTGATAAATTCACAACTATTTTTAAAAGTAAAAAAGCTGAATTTTGCAGTTCTGGTCTGTTTTTTCTTTTAATTATTGTTTGTCTAAAATTGTATTTGTATACTGGACTAGAGAAGATGATCCCACGCGTAAAGTTAAATGTTTATATGGCAATAATCATCCAATCCATCTAAATAGCAAAGACAGAGCAGGTCACCTTTCTTCTGAAATTGAAACACAAATAGATTTTCCTTTGTAATACACTTTGGCTCAGTGGAAGAACCCAGGAAGTGTCAGACTAGATCACACTCATGGCCCATCTAGGCCAGTGTACTGTCTGTGATAGTGGCCAGTACCAGATGCTTCAGAGAAAGGTATAAGGACCCCACATTGGGTCGATGGGGGATAATCTGTGCTCCCCCTAGGTATCATCCTGTTCTCTACTGGCAGAGATTGACTTTAGCCCTTAGATGTGAAGCTTCATACCCATTGCAAAATATTTGTCATAATTAATTACAGTAATAGTGGATGTTCTTGATAACAAGATTTTAAAAGGGATTGGCTATGTTCTTGGCCTCAGCGATTTCCTGTGGTAATGGATTACATAAAAACATAAGAATGGCCATACTGGGTCAGACCAATGGGTCCATCCAACCCAATATCCTGTCTTCTGGCGCTGGCCAGTGCCTGATGCTTCAGGGGGAATGATCAGAACAGAGCAATTATCCTGTCATCCAGTTCCAGCTTCTGGCAGCCAGAGATTTAGGGACACCCAGAGAACATGGAGTTGTATCCCTGACCATCTTGGCTAATAGCCATGAACTTATCTAATTCTTTTTTTAAGCTAGTTAAACTTTTGGCCTTCACAACATCCTCTGGCAATGAGTTCCACAGGCTGGCTGTGTTTTTGTGTGAAGTAGTACTTCCTCATGCTTCTTTTAAACCTTCTGCCTATTAATTTCATTGGGTGACGTATGGATTCTTGTGCTATGTGAATGGGTAAATAACACTTCCTTATTCATTTTCTGTACACCGTTCATGTTTTTATAGACCTCTAGCATATCTCTCCTTAGTTCTCTCTTTTCAAAGCTCAACGGTCCCAGTCTTTTTAACCTCCTCTCATATGGAAGCTGGTCCATACCCCTAATTGTTTTTGTTGCCCTTTTCTGTACTTTTTCCAATTCTAATATATCTTTTTTGAGATGGGGCAACTAGAACTGCACACAGTATTCAACTTGTGGGTGCACTGTGTGTTTGTACAGTGGCATTATGATATTTTCTGTCCTCTTATCTATCCCTTTCTTAATTATCCCCAGCACTCTGTTCGCTTTTTTGACTGCTGCTGCACACTGAGCAGATGTTTTCAGAGAACTATCCACAATGACTCTAAGATCTCTTTCTTGAATGGTAACAACTAGTTTAGACCCCATCATTTTGTATGAATAGTTGGGATTATGTTTTCCAATGTGCATTACTTTGCATTTGTCATCATTGAATTTCATCTGCCATTTTCTTGCCCAGTCATCCAGTTTTGTGAGATCCCTTTGTAACTTTTCACAGTCTGCTTTGGACTTAACTATCTTGTGTACTTTTGTATCATCTGCAAACTTTGCCACCCCACTGTTTACCCCCTTTTTCCAGATCATTTATGAATATGTTAACAGCACTGACCACAGTACAGATCATAGGAGGACAGTGCTATTTACCTCTCCACTGTGAAAACTGACCATTTATCCCTACCCTTTGTTTTCTATCTTTTAACCAATTAGTGATCTGTGAGAGGACCGTCCCTCTTATCCCATGACTGTGTACTTTACTGAAGGGCCTTTGGTGAGGGGCCTTGACAAAGGCTTTCTGAAAGTCTTAGTACACTCTATCCACTGGATCACCTTTGTTCACATTTATTGACACCCTCAAAGAATTCTAATAAATTAGTGAAGCATGATTTCCCTTTACAAAAGCTGTGTTGTCTGTCCCCCAACATATTGTGTTATCTACATATCTGACCATTCTCTCTCTGTTTTAGCTCTCTATCAGAGAGTACCATAATACTGAATGAGGTTATATAACTCAGAGTGGCCACTTACAAATAGATGGTGGCCAACAGTAAGTGGGGCACTCATTATGCTTAGCCACATGTTTAGAATGAATTTCAGGACACACAAAAGTGAGGTCCTCATGGTGCTAGAATCCAGGCATCACAGAGCAGGGTGCTGTGCCAGCTTCTCCTACTCTGTACAGGCAACGCACCTTAGTGCTTACCATCAACAACCCATTTTGTGGCAATCTGAGCTCTGCTGAACAGAGACTGCCATTGCTAGTCATGCAAAATTATTTAATGTTTTCAGATAAAAATGCCTTGAAGCCATCATGTTAATATTTGTTTATGGCCTAAGTGGCAGTAGTTGCAAACCCAGGTGCATACTGATGAAAGGTGAGTTCATTAACCCATTGCATCACCGTTAGGTCTCATAGATATTTTGCATGGAACTTTGCATTATAAAACACATTCACAGATTTTGCTAGGAAGCCTTAATGCTTTTTAACTAAGTCAGCTGGCATAAGGGGTCTGATTTGCAGCTCAACTTCAACCCACTCTTCCTTTTTGTGCTAGTAGTTTTGCAAATCCAATTAATGTCATTTTTATGTTTAGGTAGTTGCAATCACTTACTTAGATCTGTAAATGATATTCATTAGGTCATAAAAATGAAGCATGAGCTGTAGAGGTCTGTCTCCAGGAGTCCACCTGCAAATGATCTGTGTTTCCAGACTGAGAAGCATGAGTATTCATTTCTCTATTTATTTCTCTTTTAGCTTATAAAGAACTGCTATGCTAGACAGCACATGCATCAAAATATATTTACAGTGATAAGAAATCAGTTCAAAAGGCACATGGAACCTGCTCCTGCTCCCATTTAAATCAATAGTAAAACTCCCATCTACTTCAGTGGGAGCAGGATCATGCTCATTAGGATACAGAAGTGCCAGCTAGTCTGTAAGAAACTAGAATACAATAGGGCAGGTCCATGTCTCTCAAGTTTCAGGCCCCACAGAACAGTTTCCTTCATACATCACAATGTTACAGCACAGATACTCTAATGGGATGAAGTCTGGGGTGAAAATCTCAGTGATGTGGTGCATCATCTTGCAATTGATTGTTAGGCCTAATTTTTGCCTGATTGAATGTGTGGAAAATCCATCAATTTCTTTGTTTTAACTACTAATACATAGTCATTCCATCAGCCTTCCTGGGAAATAAATATCCTTTCTGGGATAACTTTGTATGCACTGTATATCCTATGTGCACAGTAAGAAGTGACCTGATCATGTGAACACTTGCTCCATGGTGTGGTAACTTAAATGGGACTAGTCACAATAGTAACTGCTGTCACTGGTAGTAAGTGTTTGCAGGATTGGGCCTCATATGTTCAGCACGTAGCACCAGGCTTTGGGATTTTGCTTATGTTACTGTTGTCCCATGTTCCTGAATTTAAAATTAAAGAAAGCATCAGCAGCTGGTGGAAAGAGGATAAGATAATTAAGGGGAGCACTCAGACTACTGAATAGTTATCACTGTTCTGTTTATTGTAGCTCAGTATATTTATCAGTCTGGTAAAAAGTAAGTACACCTCTACCTCGATATAACGCTGTCCTTAGGAGCCAAAAAATCTTACCCTGTTATAGGTGAAACCATGTTATATTGAACTTGCTATGATCGAACGGAGTGCGCAGCACCGCCCCCCCAGAGCACTGCTTTACCACGTTATATCCAAATTCGTGTTATATCGGGTGGCATTATATCGAGGTAGCGGTGTAGTTTAACCAGACTTTTGTTTCCATGGCCAAGAGGAGAGCAGCCTGACCTAGTGAGGAATGTTAGTGACATAATGTTATCTTGTTCCCTTCATGCTGGTGATTCCAAAGCACTTACAAACTGTAGAGGAATCACTTCACTTCCCGGCTGCAGAAGGAAAGCCACCTATGGGGTCAGAAGGATCTCGGCAACATTACCCAGCAGTGTGGAATGGGAACTGAGAAGTACCATACCCAGTCAAACTGCAGGGGTATTTAGGTGGGCTGAATGCATTAAACCAGACTGGAAATTGGCCCATTCTTAGTACATGAAGCTAGCACCCCTATTCTTGGAAAAAGAGCCATGGGATTTTTAATTAACACACTTGGGCCTTGGCTACGCTGGCGCTTTACAGCGCTGCAACTTTCTCGCTCAGGAGTGTGAAAAAACACCCCCCTGAGCGCAGCAAGTTACAGCGCTGCAAAGCGCCAGTGTAAACAGCGCCCCAGCGCTGTAAGCTAATCCCCATGAGGAGGTGGAGTACCTGCAGCGCTGGGAGAGCTCTCTTCCAGCGCTGGCACTGCGACCACACTCGCACTTCAAAGCGCTGCCGTGGGAGCGCTCCCGTGGCAGCGCTGTACGGCTGCAAGTGTAGCCAAACCCTTAGTCAGGACTTTTGTTCTTATGTCTCCCCTGAAGGACAAAGGACGTTTTAGTTTCTATTGTTTTCTTTTAGTTTTGTGTTTTCCTTTGATTCAGTAGTAGGTGTCATCCCCTCCCTCCTTTATTTTTACTGCCTGTTCCCCTTGAAATCAGTATCAAATCAGTCTTTAGGGTATTCCAATATCTCTTTCTGAGAAGGAGTGACTAGTTTTTCAGTTCACTGGCTTACCAATTGCAGCAGGAGCAAAGGACTGCAGAGACAACTTCATCTGGCTGCTTCTTGCCCCTAAGCAGCAACTTGTCCCATTATTACAAAGGAAAATTAACATTGCACGTGGTCAGAGACATCTTGAGATTTTCAGCAGATTGTTCCAAAGTGTTTTCTGTCCTTAGTAGCAGAGACTATAGGGCCAGGGGTGGCAACAGCTGGAGGAAGTCTTATGTCTCCAGCCAGCTTGTAAATCACCTTGTGTTTAACTGATGGCAGAAGATTACTCCTGAATGAGCTCAGTCAAGGCTGTTGTTAAAAAGTCACCTATGTGACAAAACGGTGCTTTCCCCCATGTTAACTGAAAGGAATGATGTGGAGCAGATGTGCTGTGTTGCACTGTAACATCTTGAAGGAATGCAGCGCTTATTTCCTCATTTAACTTGTAATGAAACAGGGCCAAAAAACAATCCTGGAAATGTCAATTTAAAAATAAACGCTGCAGGACAGGAAGTTTAAAAGGCACTTGTGTCGGTGTAATTCTTCCCTTAAGCCTCAGATGATGTGATAATGACGTACTTTTATATGCTGCCTTTCATCCCAAAGAATCCAAAGCATTTTGTAGACCCTGGGCTGGACTATGTGTGATCCTTGTATTACCGTTTTGCTACCTGGTGCACAATGTACCATGCCTCCTTTGTCCAGATTGTGCCTTGTCCCCAGATTGTGCCTCTTGTGCAGCAACTAGGCACTGGCCTAGTCCCTGTCCTGGGAGGAGCACAGGGATTATGTCCTGCTCATTTCCTCAAGAATACTAGCAAACCTCAAAGGGGGCATGGGGAGGCAAAGTGAGGACCTCATCCCTCCTCCACTCTAGCAGGCAGAACTGGCTGGATGCAAAGAAAACACCCTGGGTGTATGCCCACTGTGCCTCACACATGTACCTAGAAGCCATCAAGAGGGTTTTACATTGCACATGGTTGCCAGTTGGTTCTTCAGCGCACCCAACATTGGCATGTGTCTATCAGGCATACTTGACCTTAAAATATAAATAAAAATCAGTTCATCGACTACTCAGATACAGCCAACTCTGGGATGCAACTGTGTACCAGCACACAGCCACATTATAGACCAGTTTGGGATAGTACGTGAAGAAGAATTCTATACGCCAATTAGACTGCAGGGGAAATTTTGGAAGGCAGAATGTACTTCTCAACCTCCTCCAATTAGAATTTGATCAAGACAGTGGCTGGGGCTAACACTCATATACTATAATAGCATGTTCTCACTTTCCCATGAAAAGGCTGAATAAGAATTTTGGGGGTGGAAAATAGCCCCCAGGAAATTTGAGTGAAATGTCAGAAGCACAAAAGGAGCCACAGTCCTCATAACACCTTTCACCAGAAAATCATTTTCACATATCAGACATCTACGCATAAAGTCATATGGAAAACTAAAAGGAACCATCTGCTATTTGCCCATATGGTCCACTTACCACCACAAATGGAAAATAATCTGTAGAGAATAATAAGGGGCAGATTTAATTACATTGCATGCAGAACTGGCCCGAACAGACATCCTCTCTCCTTTTCATCTCAGACATATTCATAGCTCCAGTGCCTTAAAGTGAACACTAAAAACACTACAATCAGGATTTTTGATGTGAGCAAATAGTACTTGAAAGCTTTTCCATATGGTGGATAGGAATTGGCGCCATAATAATGTTGGAAAAACGAAGTCGTATTCAAACAAATCCTGGGCAAAGATGGGTAGCATGTATTCGATGTATGTGGAGGAAAAGGCAGCTTCTTGGTATCATTTTAAATTTAAAAACAGAGGCTGGAATAATTTAAAAGGATGTATCTCTGCTCTTTGAGCATTGGCTGATCAGTAGCGCTGCCAACTGTCCCAATTTTAGAGTAGCAGAATGAACCTAATGCATTTCCATCCTGACAATCTAACATGACGGCATTTAAAGATGTTTGTTCTCTATTGCTCAGATAACCCCGTCCGTGCTCTGCTGACTTGGTGGGATTTAATTTTCAGGTATCTTAAAGGCTTTCATAAGGAGGAGGGAGAAAACTTGTTCACCTTAGCCTCTAAGGATAGAACAAGAAGCAATGGGCTTAAAATGCAGCAAGGGAGGTTTAGGTTGGACATTAGGAAAAAGTTCCTAACTGTCAGGGTAGTTAAACACTGGAATAAATTGCCTAGGGAGGTTGTGGGATCTCCATCTCTGGAGATATTTAAGAGTAGGTTAGATAAATGTCTATCAGGGATGGTCTAGACAGTATTTGGTCCTGCCATGAGGGCAGGGGACTGGACTAGATGACCTCTCGAGGTCCCTTCCAGTCCTAGAATCTATGAATGAGGATGCTGCCTCAAAGTGGTGGTGGTCTTTCTGGTGTTGGGGACCCCAATGCTCTGGTAATAACTGGCTGTGTGGTAGGCAAGAGCAGGCATTACCAGAACTCATTTAGCCAATCTTCTTGTCCACTTCCAGGAAGTCCTCTTTGGCTGTATTTCCAGGTCTTTTTCACCAGCTCTTTCCATCTGAATTTTTGTCTTCCTTGTTCCTTTGAACCATTTTCTTTCAAGTCTTCCCAGAGCTCCTTCTCATGATTGTGTTGATACCAGTCTTACCCCAGATGCATGGATATCCTAAGATCCACGTGAACCTTGGAAAACCCATTGTTTCCTGATGCCTCCACACAGTCCTCAGGATCACACCAGGAAGAAGCCATGCCTCTACTAGCTGTGCAGTAGAAACTGTGAAAGGAGACCCAGAAAGAGTTAGTGGAGCAGCATTAATTCCTAGTTGGTTATTTGCTCAAATATCTGTGAAGTCTGGAGGGGAGCATGCCTCAGAAAGCTGCTGCCCTGAAATGCTTGAAGATCCCAAACTCCACAGAACTGCAGCAGAGGGGCTTGTGCCTAGTTTCTTTTCCCTTACCTCTGGCAGATTCTGGTAGTTTGGGTTACCTTCCACATGTGCTGCAAGGGGAGCAGAAAGCTTTCATTACATAGCTTTCATTTGGTGCCAAGTTTGATGTGTGGTCCCTTTCCTTACCTTTAGTATTCTGAGGTATCTGACACCCCAAAAGAGAGAAGGGTTTTTTTTACTCTGTTTCTTCCCTTGACAGATGTAGAAACTCCGTTCGTCTCCTTGCACCTCTTATTGAACTTCCTTCTCAGTTTCATTCTTTTAGCCTTAGAGATGTTAACTTGTAGCCCATATTTTCTCACTTTCTCTAAGCCATTAGTATGGTTTTCTAGTGTGTGTCATGTCATTTCTATAGTCTAGATCATGCACACCTCAGTAGTCTATACATTTCCTCTTGCCTATAGTTATCCACATGAAGAGGGTGACTTTATCCCTAAATAGGGAGAGATGCCTTGATCTTGCATTGTGATCAACACAGGCAGATTGTTGTACCCACGCAGATCACAGTGTAAGATCAAAGTCATGGTCAGCAAACACGCCACCTTCAGTCATGATCTCACAAGCTGTCACAAGCTGAGCAGGATCTGACTTATCCAGTATATGGTGAGGAAGGTTCGACCCATGGTGAGGGCATGAGCTTAGGATTCAGGAGAGCCAGGTACCACACTGCAGCAGGTTTCCAGTGTGACTTGGGGAAGTCCTTGGTCTGTCCCTGCCTCAAGTCCTCATCCATAAAATGGCAATAACAGCACTGCCCTACCTCACAGGGATGTTGTGAGATATAGTTAAGATTGTGAGTTGCTCAGCTACTATGGTAATGAGGGCCATACCTTAGATACATAGGAAGGAAACACATTGGGTTGTATGTAGGAAACCTGCTCAGTTTACTGATGACATATAACTCAACCAATGTCAATGGAATTGTTAAGACGTAGTGAGGTCTTGTGGGTTGTTATTTCATTCATGTTTTCACCCATGGATGTAGTGGCTTCAGTTTCTGGGAATGCATGAGTGGCACCATCATTGTACGCAAAGCATGCATGACATGCTCCAAGACAGGCTGTGCCCACAGGACAATTCTGTCAGGCCCTCAAACAAAGTGGTGTCCTCTGCACAGCAGCACCTCGCATATATAATGCGCAAGAGGCCACGCTGTGTGGAGGATGCCATTTTGCATGCAAGTGTATGTCACGACTCACAGATTGTGCCCACTCCTGGCCCCGTGTGGACCGTGGGGTCGGGGGGTGCCCCTTTCAGTGAGACAGCCCTTCTTCGGGGTCCACTCTCTGTCCGGGTTAGACCCCTCCATCTCCTGGAGCCACACCTCTCTGAGCCTTAGCAGACCTGTTTCTCATCGTGGGCCCCCTCAAGGAGTTTACTTGCTCTGGGCCCCCAGGGCCTCCACCCCCCACAGGGGATGATGCAACCCTGTTCTCTAGACCAGAGTGACTCTCAGCCAGTGTAAAACAGGAGGGTTTATTGAGCGTTGAACACAGCACAGGAAACTATCAGGGCCTCAGGCCTGGCTGCCCTCAGCATAGCACATCCCAATCTCCCCTGCATCCACATGGGCTCTGTCTGCTCCCTCTCTCCAGTCCCGAGCCCCCCCTGCTTCCCAGCTGGGCATCTGATATCACTGGCCCCAAGCCCTGCCTTTGTCCATTGTCTTCTCTCCAAGTAAACAGGGTCGCCTGGGTCTCCTCTCTTCTCTTCTGTCCTCTGGCTGGAGAACCGGCTGGTTAGGTCACCAGGGTCCTCTCTTTACAGTCCACTGTCCTCCCACTGGCCACGAATCCTGAACTTGGCCTCCGGGTCACCAGGTCGTCAGGTCACCAGTTACTGAGGTATCCATCCTCCAGGCCATTGACTGGGGTCCTGAGTTCCCTCTCCAGTCTTATGTAACAACAAACTCCCTCTCCTCTCACCTCGTTAAACCAGTAATACCCAGGGAAACTGAGTCCCACCCTCTCTGCATGCAACTGATTGGAAAAACAAAGGAAAAAACAAGAAACTCCTCCCACTTCGTCACAATGTACTATTACATACCTGACTAAATATGTCATGGTGTGCCCATAGACAGTGACTAAAGCTGTCATTTAGTCACAGAATCAATGACTTCCAAAGACCTCTGTGACTTTAGCCAGTGCCGACTACCCCCATAGCTCCCAGCCACCACGGATGGCAGGGGTAAGCCCTGCAGCTCCCTGCTACCACGGGCAACGGGGGGATCCGCCACTCCTGGCCGACAAAGGAGACCCCCGCCACCACGGGCAGCAGAGGGGATCTGCCGCTCTCAGCTGCCATGGGTGGCAAGGGGGATCCCCACTGCTCCCAACATCGTGGGCAACAGCAGGGACCCAGTGGCAGGGGGAATCCCCACTACTCCTGGCCATTGCGGGCAGCTGGGGGGACCCTGGCAGCTCCCAGCCGCAGCAGGCTGCAGGGAGGATCCCCAGAGCTCCCGGTTGCCATGGGAGACTGGGGGGACTCCCGCAGCTTGGAGTCACCAGTAGAGGGGGAGCCTGGAGCTCCCAGCTGCACACCTCCTCCACCCACTGCAGCTGCCCAGGCTTCTCATTTTGTCATGGGTAATTTTAGTAAAAGTTCAGACCGGTCACGGCTTCTGTGAATTTTTTATTATTGCCTGTGACCTGTCCATGACTTTAAATATCCCTGACAAAAACTTAACTATGACCAATAGCACAGATTTGCTTTTTATGACTCATGAATACCAGCAGTGTGGTAAAACTCCTCCTGAAGAGTAGTAGTTGTACATGGGAAGTAGATACTTTTTCAGTGTTAACATCTCATCTATTTTTTCTTTCTTTGAAAATATCAGCAATGAGCCTGGTTTGTACTATGAGCTAATAACCTGTGAGATTTCAGCTTTAAAAACAAAGCTATTTCTTGGTTAGCCCAGTATCCCCCCAAAACCTAATTTTTCTGTACTCCCTAACTTTAAAACTGTAAAAGAGATCCTTTTGTTTTTTTAAGTTATAAAAATAAAAATGTTCTCCCATGCTGAGGCTCACTATGCCAGTTTTTAGCCGAAACACTTTTTATAGCCAGGTTATAAATTCTTAGCTGATTGTAAAGTGACTTGTAAAGAAAAATGCAAACAGACCTATAACTGTTACAGTATTCATAGGCACCACTATAATCAAGGGTTATTAGATAGAATCATATTAGTAAAGGTAGTGTTACAAAGTTCCTCCTCTACCTTGGTGGGTCCTGCGCTTATTGGCGGATTTGTTCACCTCAGTGATCTTCCCCTCTTGTGGAACCCACAGTCTGGGTCAGCTCCTCCTGTGTCTGATCAGGAGTTGGGAGGTTTGGGGGGAACCCAGGTTGCGAGGCAGCTGGGGGACCATGGCAGCTCCCAGCCGCAGACGCTGCAGGGAAGGTCCGAGCTCGGTTGCATGGGAGGGGGGGACTCCGGCTTTGGGCGTCACAGTAGAGGGGGGCCTGGAGCTCCCAGCTGCCACCTTCTCCACCCTGCGCGCCGTTCTCATTTTGTATCGGGTCATTTTAGTAAAGTTCGGGCCGTCACGGTTCTGATGAATTTTATGTATTGCCTGTGACTTCCATTGACTTATAATATCCTGAAAACGTTAACTTTATACCAATAGCAACGATTTGTTTTTATGATCTGATACCAGCAGTGTGGTAAATCCTCCTGAAGGTGTGTTGTACATGGGAGTAGATACTTTTTCAGTGTTAACATTCATCTATTTTATTCTTTTTTGAATATCAGCATGAGCCTGGTTCCTGTACTATGAGCTAAAGACCTGTGAGAATTCGCTTTAAAAACAAAGTATTTCTTGGTTAGCCCGTAATCCCCACCTATTTTTTCTGTACTCCTACTTTAACACTGTAAAGAGATCCTTTTGTTTTTTAGTTATAAATAAAATGTTCTTCCATGCTGAGGCTCCTATGCCAGTTTTTTAGCCGAACACGTTTTTATAGCCCGGTTATACACATTCTTTAGTGCTGATTGTAAAGTGCTTGTAAAGAAAATGAAACAGACCTATTAACTGTTAAAAGTATTCATAGGCACAACTTAATCAGGGTTATTAGTAGCATCTATTAGTTAAAGGTAGTTTTACAAGTTCGCTCCCTACTTGGTGGGTCTGCGCTTCTTTGGCGGATTTGTTCACTCGTGATCTTCCCCTCTTGTGGAACCACAGTCTGGGTCAGCTCCTCTGTGTCTCTTCAGCGAGTTGGGAGGTTTGGGGACCCAGTGGCCCCCTCTATCGGGTCGCCAGCTGTGGATACCGCTGTCTATGTGCCTCCTGTAACGCTGCGATGGACAGCTACAACTTCCCTGGGCTACTTTCCCATGGCCTCTCCAACACGCTTCTTTTTATCTCACCACAGGACTTCCTTGATGTCTGATAAGTGCTTGTCCTCCTCACTCTCCAGCTGTCCTCTTCTACTCTCAGCTCCTTGCTGTCTTGCTCCAGCTTCCTACACCCACCTTCTCCTCTGGCCCTTTCCTGCTGACTGCGGTGGCTCCTTTTTAACCCGGGCTGCCTGATTAGCCTGCACTTGGTGGCTGCAGGTGTTGTATCGTACGCTTCTCTGCTGCTTCTAGAGATCTTATTGGCTCCAGGTGCCTTCGATTAACTGGAAGCAACTGCCTTTGGTTACATGGTCCTGGGACTTTGTTTAGGCCTGGGGCTAATACTGTTTCAATACTTTCTTGTAGCATCTTGGCCTTGCCCTCCAGTAGGTGTCATACTGGACTTACAGTACACTCCATAATGGAAAGCCCTGGGCACTTATCCACTCTTTCAGCTGGTGGCACTGTAGGAGGAGATTTCAGTGAATGATTTTACCTCACATCTCTGTTTGCGTTTCATGCAGCTACTTTGTGCCAGATAAAATCGTTCTACGTTGCTTGCTATGATACAACTGTATATCTACTACAGTGATCCATAGGAACTTTGGGTATCCATGACTTCAATCCAGTGCTATATGTAGAATGCTAGTTTACGAGAGTTGCACTATGTAATCTACTGACTATTCTTACGGGATTCATTACATGTAAAGAAAGATTTCGGGCATGCGATTTGCGTTCAGGACTGTTACAGCTTTTTAATCACCTAGTTACAGATGCTCCAGGTGGTGCATATCTATGCACCACTCATTCTCGCTTTCTATCTGTATGTTTTAAGACATACTTTGCGTTTTTAGCTCAGCGAGACTGCTTTTTTCTAACCTCCTCTTATAGAAGCTTTGCCTCATGTAATCACCTTTCCATTTCCACCATTGGATCCATATATTAACTTAGGGGTAAGTACATACACAATGAAGTAATGGTCAGGAGATACTATAAAATATCATGGGGGCTGGACTAGATTAGTGTCCTTGAATTGCTGTGTATGTCAGGATCAGGTACGTAGTGATCATAAGCTTCTCTCAGCCTTCCTATGAATATTTCAATGTGTGCCAACTGTCAAAAATTCTCGGCAGGATATTTCGGGCTGCTCCAAAGGCCATTACAGTCAATGATTTTTATCATACTTCAATCGTCTTTGGATTAGGCATTAAGCTATTGAAGTGATGGGAAGGTCATTGACTTTTAATGGCCTTGGATCAGGCCCTAAATCTCTCGCGAATTTTGACCGTTGGACCCTATTGACTATTCTATGGGAAGGTGAGAAGCTTCATGATCAATCCTGTACTTGATCTGACGATACACAGCAATTCAGGGAATTAATCTAGTTCCGCCGGTTAGTTTATTTAGATATCTCTCTTGACCAATTACTTTTTCATTTTGTGTATCCTGTACTTTCCTCCTAAGGTTCATAGATGTGATCCAATGTGCGAATGGAAGGTGCTTACCTGAGGCAAGCTCTATATGATTTTAGGTTTAGAAAACAAGCAGTCTCTCTGATTTCAAAACGCAATGTTTAGTCTGTAACATAAGTACAAAGAGCTGAATGATTTGGGTCCAATATCTGCACACTGGGATCTGTAAACGGGTGATTACAAGCTTTGTACATTCCTGAAGCACTGTTGATGCTTCGAGAATGGCTTTCTTTACAGTAATATCCCGTAAGAATAGTCTTAGTGAATAGTTCTGGCACTTCTGTACAGCATTCTTACATATTGTTCAACTTATTTTGTTTTATGGAGCCAGTTTCCTATGTATCATGCTCTTGCATTTCCTGTATTTGCCTAGCAATCCACGTTGGATTTTATTTTTATTCTGTACAAAGGTAGGTTGATGGGAAAGCAGACCCTGAGATGTAGGAAATCTTTCACTGAATTCTCTCTCTCGCTGAAAGTGTATGTGAAGTGCCCATGGGCTTTTATATATGTGGTTCTTTAATGTCATTATGGTCACCTCTGTGATGGGGAGGCCAGATTGAGCTACAAAAGTTCCTGAGAACAGGGTATGTTAGCCCGGCTAAACATTCCCATAGGACCCTGGTAACACAACTGGCGTTGCTCCATTGTTATCAGGCACCTGGAGCCATTAAGATCTTTCTAGAAGGCGCAGACCGACATAGCTCTTTATTGCACACCCTGCAGCCCATCAAGGCAGGTTAATCAGGGCACTGGGTTTAAAAGGAGCTCCCCAGTCAGGCAGGAGGAGCAGAGGAGAGTGTGTGTGTGAGGGCTGGGAGCAGAAGGAAGCGCGTGGGTTAGAGATGCCTGTACAGCTGGGGATTGAGGGGCACGATTTATCACGACATCGGAGGAAGGTCTGTGGGTGAGGATAAGAATGTGTTTGGAGGAAGGCCATGGGGAAGTATAGCCGCGGAGTTGTAGCTGTCATGCAAGTTTACGGAGGCCACTTAGAAGCTGTGATCACAGGGCTGGGCTGACCCGGAGTAGAGGTGGCCCT